>NW_019416478.1:1896660-2001044 GCF_000390285.2 Anoplophora glabripennis | reverse complement strand
ATGGTTGGTTTATAAAAAAGTATTAGTCCTAACTTAGTCTTAGTCTTAGTATTAACCTTTACACTAATCTTAGTATTAGTCCTAAGAATAGGTACACGTTTATAAAAACAATGTGTGGTCCTAATTTTATTAAGATTAACCAATGAGCGATTCGACTACGCGCATGGCTAGTAATATCACAGCATAATACTTGTTTATTATTCTGTGGTAATGTTATTTTATTTGTTTTGTTGGTGAGTGAAAAGAAAAATATAACCTATTACTATGGTAATGGCGTATTGGCGACCACCATAGACAAAGACAGGAGGCCACTATGCTACGAAATGCAATACTTGTGCATGCGCACTTCTCAGATCTTAGTCTTAATCCTAGAAAAATTAAAAGATGCGAACTTTCAAGGTCATGTCTTAAGACCTCCTTACGACTAGGGATTTTTATAAACCGATACATTACATTCTGTACATTTAACTTTTTAGGACTAAGATTAAGGCTAAGACTAAGACTAAGTTAGGACTAATACTTTTTTATAAACCAACCATTATAAATTTACGTGTAAAAAAAGAAAAATTTTGTGCAAAATTTAAACTTGAGTATTAAATCTTGTATTCAACCAAGAGTGTCGAAATGGACAGGACGTTAAAATTTTATCAACAAATTAAAAGGAAAGAAGTGCAAACATCTCAAAAATAATTACCTCTAAATACTTCAAACGAAGTGAGTAAATATAATGACAATTACATTTTATATTTTATTTACCTTTTATCGTTCGAGATATAAATCTTTTCTTTATGACATATTAGTCCCATAAATCATAGAAGTAGGCAATGGATTTGCAATATCCATAGATAGAACTACCGTTCATTCCTTAAAATTCCTTGTGTACTGGTACACAAATTTCTTGTCGCTGCAGATTTCTAGCAATAAACAATACAGCCATAAATTACCGTTGCAAAACTGCCGACTTGTATCCGAGACGTGGTAATTTATCTCCTGCGGCGTATTTAAAAGATGGATTTGAGCCAACAAACTGACACTCCCATTACATTTACTATGTGATTTTGACTTATCACAATTTGTCATCTACAGATTGTGGCGTTTCACATTCACCTTACATAAAACTCGGCGAGCATTAATAATTCAAAGCCGTGGCCTACAAACAGGAAGTCACATAAGGTCGAATTAATAACCTGAAAATTTATTGATATAATATTTTATTGTCGAATGGCCTGTCTCGATTCTAACAGCTCAATATTTCAGTTTCCGAGTGGAATTTATTATGTGTAAATTTGTGTTCATAACCACTCGTGTATACACCGAAATGGAGGCGATGAGAGCTGAGATTTATCAGAAATATTTCTGGAGAAGCTTTTGATCTTACGAAAGAGCGAGGCTAAATAACAGTTTGTAATTTTTTATTACGAGTCTGTAATAAATTGTACAACGTTGCTGACTCCTTCTTTAAAAATAGTTATACAGGGTATTCTTAAATAACATCACTTAATCTTCAGTCAGAAAAATATTTAAACTCTATTCCCAAACTTACTTTATGACCTCATGACCTCAGAATATTTTTTATGTATCGGGATGTTTTCTAGATTCATATTATAGGTTTTCATTGGGTCATTTTGCGTATTTAAAAAAAAGTAATGGTCTTAAACCCTTGGTTTATTTGCCTTTTAGACAACATTGTCCCAAGAAACAACCTTCTGAAATGGGCATGGATATAAAAAGCACCCTTTGTAGATAATTATGAGATATTGACAAATTCTGACCTATGTGGAATTATATCCAATTAAAAAATTTGGGAGTTTATCTTTCATAGCCGCCAACACGTTTTGTAGACCACCTAGCATGTAAAATTCAAATTTTATTGTTTGTATTTAAAAAGAATTATGCAAATAGTGTGCCGCTCCTCTACATGTCTGATTTGCAAATTTTGATTTATTACATTTTTAACTATGGATGAGATATAGTTTTTTTTCACAGCGTTTTGTATTCTGTGTGGCGTCCTCTAATAGAAGGTCGTGGCTCCAAGCCGAAATAAATTACAGTATATACAGAGATTATAAATTACCTCCTTTGAAATCACACTTGCCTTGGACATGAAATGAAAGTAGCTACTAGCAATTTGTTTGAATTAGAGAACTATTATGTCTGTTTCGTCATGTCAGGTTTTATTATTTCGCTCGTAAATTTATTAATAACGTCATAAATTATTTAATGTTCACAATTTATTAGACCTTACATATCCAGGAAATCATCGGAACGTTTAGTAATAATTAAATTCCGTAAAGACTGCCAGTATTTTATGTGACTTTAAAAGCAATAAGATAGGCGTAAATCTAACATCGCAGATAAGGTAATAACTTTTTGTGGTAGTTGCGTAAATCAACAGCGATGCAATATCTTTTTGTATTAGATGAAAAAGTATGCTACGGAGCTTGTTTTGTCCAACAAACTTCTTCGCAGTCAAGAGCAACTTGAAATAAGTACGTTTTTTTTCTTTGGATAAACATTAACCTTACTTTATTCAATAAATTTTGTTAACATCGTTTAATAATGGAATATACTATATTATACCTAACCGGTGATGAGTTTTTTTTACAGCCTTGGCAAAGAATGTGACATTCCTTGTCAAGTTACACAGAGTGGTTACAAAAAAGTATGTCATTTGCTACTAGTGGAAATATCAAATAGACTTATGTCAAAATGATATTTTCATTTGCTTTGTTTAAAATCCGTTTTATGCTGACTGAGTTTAATATTGAATATTCCACTACTTATCGCCTAGCGTTTTTAATAAAACCTCATTCTCTTCACTTATTCCATTATTAATTATATCTAGATTCATGAAATCCTTGATTGGCTGAAAAAAATATCTGACATGCACTGTACAAACTACTTATTAATTGTAAATAGTTGTTTTCCTCTAAGGTGCCATTAAAATGGCTGTTGCCACACCTGTCTTAATTTTAAAAAAATTGTGAAATTCGATCACCGTGGAATTTTTTAAATACTGCTTTGCACTATCAAAAATCCTAAACCTCTGTATAAGTTCAAAATCCTTATCATAATCTACATATTATATTTTACGAGTCAGAATCAACATTTAGATCCCTTTGAAGTACGTCTAAAAATTTATATAATTTAGATCGGTCTTAAAAGATTTACTTAAATAACTTTATTGTTATTTATGAACAAGTAGCATTATAAAAATAATTCACCCCACATTCAAGAATTATCAGTTTATTTGTTTTTCCTTTCATTAAGACAAAATTGGGCTTTGAAAATATGTGCAAAAAATTCAGAGGCTATTAAAAGACTTTTTTAAATCAAAGTTTGGTTATATCTCTCACAAAATGTATGACCTAAATTTGACTTAAAAAAAAAACACTTCAATCAATCAACCCCTGCATTAATGGCACCTTTTTTCAAAACACCCGATATATTTTAACTGGCACTGTTGTGGACAAAATGTATTATTTCTATGACAGAACACTAAATTTAGTATTTAAATATGTTGTTAATATTTATTTTGCTTTATCGTTAAGTATAAGACTTTATTTTTTTTATACTTTTTCTAAGTAGTTCATTTGAATTAGCTATAAATTATTAAGGGGGTACCACTTTTGCGCTAACAAGTTTCAGTCGTACTACCTTTTTCTTAATTACAAAGTTGGAAGCAGTCACAGTGGTAACCCCTGAACGAATTAAACATTAAATATTTAAACATTGCTAACATATCAAACACTTTAGGCTCGTTTACCTGAATATCGTCCAGGTGTACCCCCAGAACAACTGTCGCCTGATCCCGAACACACCAAAACCAGAGAGGAATTGCGATGGGTCCCAGCCATGACTCTGGATTCGGACCTTCTGATGTACTTACGGGCCGCTAGGTCTATGGCAGCTTTCGCCGGCATGTGCGACGGAGGATGTCCAGAAGACGGCGCCAATGCCGCCTCTAGGGACGACACCACAATCAATGCCTTAGACGTGGTAAGTCGGACACGCCACTTGTTTGAGTGAATTGCTAGGCGGGAATTTTTTAGCTTCACGATTCCGGGTATGACCCCGGAAAGGCACTGCAGGCGCTAGTGAAGTGTCCCGTGCCGAAAGGGATCGATAAGAAGTGGAGCGAGGAGGAGACGAAGCGTTTCGTGAAAGGTCTGCGACAGTTCGGCAAGAACTTTTTCAGAATCAGGAAAGATTTGCTACCTCACAGAGATACGGTAAGTTTGTTGAAGTGCATAGATTGTTTTTCTACTGTCGTTTTTTTGACGTTTTTAGCCTGAGTTAGTAGAATTTTATTACTTGTGGAAGAAAACGCCGGGTGCGAATAACAACAGACCCCATCGTAGGCGTAGACAGGGGTCCCTGAGACGAATTAGGAATACTCGAAATAGTAGAGGAGGTAATGCTTCATCTAATGCAGGTAAGTTGTTTGTGTTGGTGGTGGTGGCCTAAAAAATTGGAAACCGTTTTGATCAGAAGGTTCTTTGAAATAGAAACAAAAAGGTACCCCTGTGTTGATTCGATATAGTGCTTAGAATGGTGTTGTGACGCAACAATAACAAAAATAAATATTGATTTGCAACAAAAATTTATTATGTCTGAAAATATTTAAAAAAATGTCGATCATGCTTTTTTATATTACAGAAATTTAAACCATCCGTTCTAAAATAAACATGTAACTGTTCACAAGTGAAAGAAAAAAATTAATTTTAGCAAGTTATCTACTTTTTATGATTTAGATATTTTGTAGTTTCGGAAACTTAATTTGGTGGGATATTTAAAAAGGGATTAATGTCAATAGAATGTATTAATATGAGTATTTCGCCAAGTTAAATTTTCTAATTATGTGCATGCAATTTTATCTCTTGTTGGATTAGGTAGTAGTAGATTTAGTACATTAGAAATACTGCATTTTTGTATGGTTCGGGTTTTTTAAAGAAAAGATACTTCTGATCACAACTATTCTTTATTATCTCCTGTTTCTGTCGTTGACTAACTTGAATTTCTTTCAATTTAAAATATGCATTGCATATAGTTATATTTTTTAGGCCACCTGTAAGATATATAGGATATTTTTAGGAAATAGATCACAACTCGTTTTGCTTATATTTCACTTTCTAAAAACTTCACATAATTACAGTATCCTATGTATTTTTGTAGATCAGTAGAAGTAGTTACAAAATTTAGATTATAATTGAAACGGTGTTTTAAATTGAAATTATTATCTTGTTATTCTAATTCTGCAGAATAACTATCATGTTTTTAGTTATTTAAGAACATAAATAAATATATTTTTTTAAATTTTGAAAAGTTTTTTTACATTTGCTTTTAATTAATTTCCTTAGTTTTTTCCTTTTAAATATAATAATAAATAAACCATTATATTAATTGTCAAATTGTTAAAAAATGAAATGAAATTGTTGTGATAGTTATCCTAACAGAACAATATTTCATGATTTCTAACAAATTTTTGGATTTAGCACGCAATGCACCACCAGAAGTTGAAAATAACAGACCGTCGCCCCAGCCAGGCAAGGAACCGGGCGAGACAAGCTCTGTAACTGAGGACGATAATGACAGCGAAGACGACAGTGACAGTCGCGAGGCACAGTACCGTTGCTCTCATTGTTTCACCACAAGTAAGTCGTATTTAATGAACAGTTTTGAAGTTAAAAAGGTTATTACAATAAAATTATCAACTTTAGAAAGTGGGTTTAAAGTAACAAATTCTTTGCAGGTTCAAAAGATTGGCAACCAGGCGGTAAGGACAGACAGTTGCTCTGTTGGGACTGTAGAGCCCACTACAAAAAAACAAATGATTTGCCACCTCTTACAGCACCACCTACAACTGGAAACACACCACCAACTACAGGTAGAATATTTTACATCGTAACTGTAAAATTTATAAACCTCCGTACTATTTTTGATTTAGAAAGCCCGGATGCGAGCCCACAGAGAATGCGGACGAGAAACAAGGCGGCGAAGGAACAGACGACAAACCGCGCCAGACCTAAACGTGGCGGAACGGAAACACCCGAACCGAAAACTCCCGTTAAGCAAAATAATAATAACGAGAAGATAACGCCGAACCAACCCAACACCCCAGGGAAGAAGAAGGGCAAAACGGACAAACCCGAAACGCCGAATAAAAATCGGAAACGTCAACAAGAAAATAGAGTTGAAGAAAACGAGTTGGAGGAGAAAGATCTGGGTCTACTTAAGAAAAAACGAGAGAGAGCGGAGAGTCCTTCCAGCGTCACGACCGATTCTGAAACAGTGAACGAAGACGTGGAGAACACCGAAAATGATAACGATACGTCGGACGTACCTCCGCCTAGCTCCACGACGGTTGTCACAACTCCCCTACAAGCGATGGTAAGTTATGCGCAAAGCGTTATAGAATTCGTTGTGTATTTTTTATACTTTTCAGGTAACGACAAGCATCGCCCCTGCAATGAACACCAACAACAACATAATTACCCCGGAACCCCTTCCGAAACCCATTATGAAACCAGACATACTTGAACCGCCAGAGATAAAACCGTCCATACAAGCGACCGCGCCAAACAGTACCAGTTTGCCAGTTATCCAGTCAACTAAACTACAAACGCCGGCCAATATGGAACCGATGCCACTCAACGTATCCATTCGATTACCCGACGACATAAACGAGAGGAAGAACCTTATCAAACGTAACTTAGACAACGTCTTGGACATGAAAGACATCAAATACAATCCGGACGGTATGAAATATAACTCGGACAACATGAAGATCAATCCAGAAGCCGTCAGGTTCGCTCAGCAGGAATATAAAAGGGAGCAGCAGCAGCAGCAACAGCAGATGAAAAAGCAGGAAATGCAACCTAAGATGGAAAAGGAAGTAAAAGAAGAGACCAAAGAGTCCTTGCCTCCGCAGCAGATACCGCTCGTTCCCGAAAAACCGTTCAAAACCGAACTCATAATACCAAAAGTCCACACCATAGACAAGATAAAGGAGGAGATGGATTCCTCCAACGAGGCCATCAGCATGAACCCTATGATTCTGAACCCTAATCTGGACGGCAAAGACGAAAACATTTACAAAGAGAACATATTCATGCCCCACAGTAAAAACATCAAAGAGCCGATATCATTCGGAATGAAAGATCCGCCGCTGATGAACCACCTCCAACCGAAACACGGTCTAAACCTGAAGGAGCCCCAGGTGGAGAAACACAAAGAGCAGATCATCAACATGAACCATTCCAGTTACATTTCCGATAAGAAACCGGATCCTTACGGCTACCAAAGCTCGCAGAGCTCCAACAAAGACTCGACCCCCACCACCGCCGCCACCATCAACAGCGTGAACAACACGGTGATAAAACTAGAACCCAGAGACGAACCGATGGAGCTCACGAATCAAAACAGAAACGAACCACCACAACCGTACGGCAGTATGCCGCAACCCCTCAATATACCCCAGGTTATCCCGATGTCGCAGCAGATCCCCGCCAATCTCCGACAAAGCAGCGACAGCCACTACGAAGAAGAGAAGAAGATGGAGAAATTGGAACGCCCGGAAAGGTTGGACCGGCCCGACCGCATCGACCGTTCAGATCGTTCCGAGATGGGACCCATTACCTCGTCCTCGATAGGGCAACCTCCGCTTCCCAGCCTGATGCAATCCAGTAACTTGGTCACTATCGGGGGATCTCAAGCGCCACAGATCAACCACTACGGGTTCATGACGGGCGTGTCTCCATTCAGCCACCCCCAGTCGCCTAGGAACCCGGAGAAGAGTCAGAGTCACAGTCACATGCAGCAAGGCAGCGCACAAGGACAGAACCAGAACGAGCCGCAGAATCTCAAAATAAAGCAGGAGATTCCAGACATCTCTTCCAGTCAGAGCAGTCAAAGTCTGCCCCCGAACCATCTAAGCGGTTTGAATACTTTCACGCAAAACGCGCTGCCGCCTGGACCCGGCCAGACGTCGCATAATATGAACATTTTACCGCCGAGTTCGCAAGGTTTGTCCGCCACCACGAACTTGAATTTGCCGACCTCGGGCGGTTATATCCAGCCTCCGAGTCACATGCAAGGGCAGCCCATGGCGGATCCCCTGCAAAGTTTACGAGACGTTAAAGTAAGTTGTTTACCCAAAAAAAATTTCGATTATTACGGTTATTTATTTATCGTTTTAGATACCCGGTTATTTGCCCCCACCACAGCCTCCGTCTACGCAGTCGTCGTCTACAACCGACCGGAGTGACAGGCCGGCCTCTGGCCCAGCCGTGGAGAACATCAAGAAGGAACCGGAATTCGGACGACCGTCTAGCAGCGGTCCCAGCCCGAAAACGCCGTCCGATAAATGTAGTACTCCCAAAAATAATACCCCGGGAATTCAAATATCGGCCACTCCTCCGCTAAGACAACAAGGTAAGAATCCCGCTTATTTAAGTCTTAATAATTATTAAGTGGGTAGTTTTGTATTATAAGCGGGACGGGGAAAATAATGAAAACCGAATTTACATTAATTTATAAATTTAGCAGTGAAGACACATAAACACACTACCGTCATTAAACACTGCAACAAATAACTTTTTGAGGTTATACTACATAATTTTTACACATTTTGTTAAAATATAATGATGTTAAAATTAATAAAATACAACACTGCGCAATACAAATTCTATTTCGATTCCAGTAGAACCTATACTTCACGCAAAAAAGCACTAAAGTACTGCCATATTATAAAGATCGTATAAGCTAATAAACTGAAATGAAAATAAATGTAATAATCTGAAGTGGTGTGTGAAAGGAATGCTTGACATTGAGATTCACAAACTAAATGCAGTGCTTTAAAAAAAATGGTATAGTTGTTACGATGTCAATTGGAACCAAATTAAAATACAACTCATAAATTCTACGGAATCCGTAGGAGTCCTGAAAAATTTTGCCCTCGTCTAGATGTACTAATGCAAAAAATTAAAGGGTCGAAAGAATTTCCTAAATTTTTCTATGATTTTTTACAGACTGTATTTATGTGAAAAATGGTCATATCAGAAATTAAAAAAAACATTTAGAAACTAAGATTCTAGTTTTTAGGAGCTACGGTTATCATCCAATTCTAACAAATAGCGCGACCAAAAATTTTTTTTTGTCTTGGAAAAATTTTTTTCAGCTAAGCCAGCTAAGCTTGTTTATTCAGCTTCAATTTCCTTTTTTTCCCAGATTTTGACCTCGATTCATACCGTTTTTTGAAACAAATTTCTAATTAATTTTTGTGCAGTCTGTAATCACTTAAAAAACAGTTTTTTTCAAAGCTACCCTCTTCTCTGAAAAAAATAAAAAGAAAAATTTTTTGTTTCATCAATTTTAACGTTATTTGCAGTAAAAATGTGAGAAAACCTCAAAAAATTTGTTTCCCATTTTAATCATGGTTATGTGCTTAAGTTCAAAAAAATGTAACCCTTTAATTTTTGTTTGAACCAAAGAAACGGTTCTCTAGATCGAGATGAAACTTCACAGATTTCATCTGGGTATACCGAGCTGTAAGTCATGCTTAACATTAGTCATTTCGTGAATATTTCTAATTTAGCCGTCAACTTTCTAAAAAACCAAAAATTACCCTTTTTTCCCCGTTTTTTAAAATTCGTGTAAGACGAAAAAAAAAATTCCGAAAAGTTGCGGCAGCATGCTATAGGAAATTTATTCCAGTTTTCAAAAGTGTCGTTCAATTCTCTGTACGACCATTTGTTGCCGACATATCGATGGTTGAAGACAAATGGATCCTTTTCCATTAAAGGTCTGATATTTCGATAAAAATGGTCATATCGAAATTTAAAAAAAAGGAAATTGAAGTTGAAGAAACAAGCTATCTGGTCTTAGCTCAAAAAAAATTTTCCAAGTCCGTGAACTCTGAAAAAAAAATAAAAATTGCAAAATTTTTTTGTCACGCTATTTCTTAAAATTGTATGATATCCGTAGCTCCTAAAAAATTTCAACCGAAAGGTCTAAAAACTAGAATCTTAGACTTCAAAATACTTTTTTTTTAAATTACGGATACGACCATTTTTCACCTAAATACAGTCTGTCAAAAATCACAGAAAAATTTCGGGAATTCTTTTGACTCTTTAATTGTTTGCATTAATTTATACTATATTCTCTATAGCTTATACTATAGTAAGTGATATACTCAAATTTTTTTGTTTCTTAATTACACGACAAATTGTCGTTTTTGATATCTTAGTTAATTCGCTAATTCATTTCCTAATTTCTTTATCACATTGTTTACTATTTTCCATTTTCAAATATTCATATATATTTAAAATAATACATTGACTTTGTACATGTAAACCTTTGTTTTTAAACTCCAGAAAGCCATGCTAAATTAGTAGATAATTACATATAATATTTATTTTAATAACTATTACCCTTTACTGGTTACGATATGAACAAATAATAATATCAACTAATCTATACTAATATTATAAAGAGGAAAGATTTGTATTTTTGTATGTATGTATGTTTGTTACGAATAAACTCAAAAACTACTGGACGGATTTCGATAATTCTTTCACCATTAGAATGCTATATTATCCCTTAGTAACATAGGCTATATTTTTTATATCCCAAAATGTTTAAAATAAATGTCCACCCGTGCGAAGCCGGGACGGGCCGCTAGTAAATAATACATATTATACCAACAACATACCCCGTCAAGCAATGCTCTGCACTGCACTGGCATACCACACTCTACTCCAAACTGACGGAATAACATACAAAAAATTTTAACGACCTAGTGGACCAATACATGTTTGCTTTGTCGATCAGCGTGCCGTCGTCAATTCTACATCAGACGAGTATAAATTGAGAGACAGATCATGGCCAAAGCATAGGAAGATATTTCAAGAGTGCAGACGGACCTGTGTTTTAAGATTCACATGTTCCAATTGATTTCGTAATAACTATAACAAATACTTTTTAGTAAAAACATGATTTTAAAAATTATTTCAAATCTATCAGATCAGTGAGTATTTTTAATTTTTTATTACGTGCTTTTTATAAAACAGCCAGTTATTATTTTAAAATATAAATTAGTTTTACTTACAGTTAGTAAAGAATATTTAATAAAATCATGCAAAAAATATTAAGCTCTTTAAAATGTTTAGCGATTACTTAGCAGCATGTTGGCATATCACATCAGATGGATTGATATTATGTACTTCACCTAAACTATAAAGGAAACGCATTAGGCGGTTACGGTCCAGTCATTTTGCGGTCCGTTCTAGGTTGAGCTGATCGCGATGTTTTCCAAAATCAGTCGCATTTGGCAATCGTACACAATTCTGCTCGCGCTCTTCTATAAATAGTCGAGATATTGTTTTAGTAGTTAAAAAAATTAGTTATATGGAAGAAGAAGCTCGTCTCGATCGCATCGTGGTCTTCCAAGATTATTTGGAAAAGATCGGTAGAGAACACGATCGAGACTAGCATGGTACGCAATGCGACGGGACCGTGACTGCCTAATGCATTCTCTCCTTTAGAGAACTAAAACCTCCTGTTTTGAAAAATACCAAAGAAAATAGACGATGGCAATTATAGTGGACAACTCTCTTGTTTTTTTTTTTTTTTTCACATTTCAATAAAAGGACCCACTTATCTGTTTTATGAAAAATTATAAAAAACGTTTAATTTCTTCAATATTCTGTTATTTTCCCAGGAACAAACTCGCCGCACACCGCAGTAAACCTGATAAGCCCCAGTTCTGGTCCTCCGACATCCCTCTCGCAGCCGCACCCTCACCAACCGCACGGTCCGTCGTACGGGTCCATGCACCCCCCTCATCATCTAGTCCATCCCTCGTTTCTCCACATGCAATTTCCCGGCCATCCGTATTCCGGTTATCCGTTCTCTTACCCTTACCCCTATCCCGTTCCGCCCCAACCGCACCCAATACCTCCTCCAACTAGTCGTCCGGATATGGTAGTCCCGCCCAAGTCCATCGATACCGTCAGTGCCACGTTGATGTCTTCCCAACACAGCACGAGTAGCACGTTGACGTCCAAACGGGAGACGAGGGAGTCCGACGAGACCGGCGCCGAGAGGCACCAGACGCACGAAATGACGCTGACCAACCACCAGAGCACGTCTCACAATAGTTCTGTCCATGCCACGGTGGAAAAACACAATTACGGGGGCAGTCATAGCATCACGATATCGCACAGCACGTCGACGAGTTCCAGTCAGAGCGTTCAGCACAAAGTGAATCAGAAAACCGTGAGGACCAGTTCGCCCCATACTCCCGTTTCCCAGGTAATTGTTAGATGTAATATAAAAGCACTATAACTATAAAGCGTATAAAATATAGAATGATAACGGTTCAATATTATGTGTCTTGTATTAAATAAATGAAGTGCCGCTCTCTATGCACAATCAACGTCGATCTATTTTCTATCTCTGCCTATTGCACTTATAGTACGTATAGGGAAATGCTTTTTAGTAAGTGTAAACGGACATATGTAGTACGGGACGTTTTAAAACATTCTTATATCGCACACTCGGCCCAAAAAAGCGCCGATTTGCTGGACAAAAGACTCTTCCCTCGGGCCCCGCCGTCCCCACTTTCTTGCTTAAGGGTATTTCGGTTGTGACTCTTCTGCGCCTTCCTACCTAAATTCCCGTTTTCCCCAGAGCTCCTCGGGGGGGTGTGGCCTATTTTTCATCAGGAACGCAGACAGAACAAGTCCGACACGCCTATCCGATGAAATCTGACGATGGCCTCGTAGATTATCGCTCACGGAGACGTTCCCGGGACTTGGGAGTCACAGCGGGGCTTTATTCGGACGTCCGAGGTCGTTTTGTGTTGTCTGCGATTGATATCGTAGCACGAGAACGGAATTTGGCTTTTCAACGTTTTCTTCAACTTCCCCAGGTCAATAGTCAACAGTCCCCAGGTTTGCAATCTGCAGTACCGCGGTTCGAATTGCGCACGGGTACACCTTTTTTATTTTATCTATTTTCCATGTTATTTATTTAAAACTATGCAAAAAATACTCATATTTATCGACCCGATGCCTTTTTCATACTTTTTCTATAGAACCTTCGCCCTTGTAATGTTTTTTTCGCGTTTTCATACTTATTTAGAATATTAAATCACGTATACACGAGGCATAAACGAAGCCAATAACTGCCGTTATTACTGGTTTCGTATGGTGCGCTTTAGCGAAATTCCGACGCGACGGCTATGATCATCCGATCGAGTCTTGAACTCTATTAGTTTTCAATGACGAAGTTTTTTATCTAATAAACAAACTGTTAATCATTTACTAATCGAGTTTTCAGAAGATTACTACTTTTACAGAAATAAATGTAAATAAATCTGAATCTTAAATAATTTCTCGATCATTTGCTTACTGTTATTTCTGTAATAGCCATATACATATGTATAATAAATAATTTCTGTGATACAAATTACTAAGGCTGTCAGACGCATTATTTATCAAAAAGGAACAAATTAGGAATTAATTACGCAACATCCGCACGATAACAAAGGCAACAGTATACTAACCTGACGTGAACGTGAAAAGCATTCTGAGGCAGCGGCTCACGCATGGCATGGTTGACCCGCTTGGCACGCCATTGAATTGTGGCTCTCTCTGATAGCCCTACAGATTATTTGCACTTATCTTTCAAAAACTAAAAAAAATGCTATTTTCATGCAGTTCTCATGGACAAACGTAGAAACAAAAAATCTCAAACCAAAGTGAAATTCTTTGTAAAAAGTTGTACCTAGTAGCAATAATTAAAATGGGTCAAAGTGCCGGTTTTAGCAAACAGTCTATTGGTCATAAACACCCTAACCTATCTGATGGTATCACTTTATAGAAAACACTTAAAATTTAAAAATAAAATGTTTTGAAAATATTTTTTCTTGATAAAAACCTCTAAAAATAATAGATGTTATGTTTTATTATCATTTTTCCATATTTTCTATATCTCGTTACCTCCTAAACTGATACGACTATGGATTGTAAGAGATTCAAGTAATAATTCTTTATGATGACGGATAAAATAAATTTTCTATTCCGTTTTGGTTTTCAGAGTTCCTCAACCACTAGCTTAAACCACTCGTCTTCATCTTCAACGAGCAACCACCAGCATACACATCACCACACTCACACGCACCACGACAGGATGTCACCCGGCAACCAACTGCTGCGGCACAGTATGCATAACAAGCCCCCAACGCCCCAGACCAACCCGCATCACCTTATGATCCAACCGCCCAACATGGGACACCATCCGTCGCCGCTGGGTAGGTCCAATTCAATTTCTTGATAATTGTGTCGTATAGAAACAGATACTTCAAGTTATCTTATGTTAGAACGTATTATCAACGATTTTTCAGGCCCTCCGTCGATGGGCAGCAGTTCCCTGGACGCCCTAAGGGCCCACGCGGCCCAAGCTGCCGCGAATATGCAGCAGTCCAGTAATATGCACCCGCCGAGCACCTCGCCGATGAATCCTCCCCCTAAGCCGGTGTCGGACGAGATAATCAAGGTCGAACCAGATCCGGGTCCGTCGACTCCCGAAGAAGAGAGCCAGAGTAGTCCCGTAGCCCCATCAAGGGGGCCTTCGCCTGAACCTAGGATCGAAGATACCGAGTGTCACAGAAGTCAAAGTGCAATGTAAGTATATATTTAAACAAACGATTTTCGCAGTACCGTTACCGAAATCTTCTGTTTAGATTTTTGCGGCATTGGAATCGAGGCGATTACAATTCGTGCACAAGGACCGATCTCACATTTAAACCAGTTCCCGATTCGAAATTAGCGAGGAAGAGGGAGGAGAGGCTGAGGAAACAGGCGGAGAGGGAGAGGGAGGAAAGAGAGCGAGCCCAACAAGCCCAACAGAGGAAAATCACGACTCCCGAAAAACCAGATGTGAAGCCGCCGTCTAGGGGTCCTTTGGAAACGGTTTCCTCGCCTTACGAGAGGTTCCCGAGACCCGGTTTTAATGATACGCCCGCGTTGAGGCAGTTGTCGGAGTATGCCAGGCCGCACGCTGGATTCAGTCCAGGTGTTTTTTTGTTTTATTGTTTTTTTTTATAATTTACAATGCCGTTGTTAATGGCGCATAATCGTAAACCGTTGACTTAAATTGAACATTTCCTAGGTCACATGCCGAGGTCTCTACTGCCCCCGTCTCATGTCATGGACCCCATGCTACAGTTCCAGTTAAACAGCATGTACGGTCCAGGTGCAAGGGAAAGGTAAATATTTTGTGTAATATTTGGTATCCCGCAAGGAAAAAGTCTAGGCCCACTTAGTCTTTGCCGACTTATAAATGATTTTAGTGTACGCGTTTCCGATAAAACATGTTTTGTCTCTGCAGATTGGAACTGGAGCATTTGGAGAGAGAAAAGAGGGAACGTGAGATCAGGGAGCTGCGCGAAAGAGAACTCAACGACAGAATCAAAGAAGAGATCATGAAGAGCGGTATGCGAGGGCCGCCAAACCCAATGGACCCCCATTGGCTGGAGCTGCAGCGGAGATACGCTGCGGGATTGGCGGGCCCAGGAGGTACGTGTTTTATAGGTGATTCTTTTTATTACTTAATACCTATAAAAACGTATTTCAAGGTTTTTCAGTGTTGGCACGGTTGAATTTTAAATCGGATTAACTTTGTTTTTTTTTAAGGACCGGCGGGACTTCCGCTGCACCACTACGCCTTGTACCCAGGAGGCGGTAGCGCGCAATTGTCCCAAATGGAAAGGGAGAGGTTGGAGAGGCTGGGCATTCCACCTCCCGGAGCCCCGGGGGGTCCCGGTGGCCCGCCGCCGGGCCACCCACACCACCCCGCCCATCAAGCGCAATTGGAAGCGGCGGAGAGGCTGGCCCTTGCTACAGATCCTATGGTAAGTGTCACAAGCTACATATTTCACGTGGAGAAGTCAAAAATTTTAGTAATGTACTATTTTTGGAAATACAGGGTGTCCGGAAATTATTAGCAAAAAATTTAGAAGTCAATTCGACTCGTAAAAGTTATGGTATAAGTTTCTATGATATTTTTTTCTAAAACGATACTATTGGAGTTACATAATGTCAAAATTTTTATTTATTTATTTATTTATGACATACATTGCCCTACAGCAGCGGTATTCAAACTGTGTTCCATGGAACCCTAGGGTTCCCCACAACCTCTCTGGGAGTTCCGCGACTCATTCAAAAAGCACATTCGCAGCCACACAAAAAAAAAGTTGTCTACTTTTCATGCGACATATGTTATCCGTAGGATTTTTGCCTCCTGATGACGAATCCGGTGTCAGAATTGAGCTATCACATCACAGGAATTTCCTAACCTCAACAAACGGGTAAAAAATAGCAAAAATTCACGAAAAGTGCTAGGAAAAATACAAAAAAAATGTTTTCTATATTCAAATGTTCATTTATATGGTTAAGACCCCGCCGAACGTGAATCCGCAGTCAGAATTGATGGTTCTTTTTCTAACCTCAAAAAAGGTCAATTAAGGTCATATCACGGATTTTCACGTTTTTGAGGTTAGAAAATGAAGAATCAATTCCGATCGAGGATTCATGTTCGGCGGTGTCTTAATAACCATATAAATGAACAATTGAATATAGAAAAAAAAAATTTTTTGTATTTTTCGTGAATTTTTGCTATTTTGACCTGTTTTTTGAGGTTAGGAAATTCTTGTGATGTGATAGCTCAATTCTGACACCGGATTCGTGATCAGGAGGCAAAAATACTGTCGATAACATATGTCGCAAGAAAAGTACAGACAACTTTTTTTTGGTGTGGCTATGTTATTATTTTTTTTAATTATCCAATAAATATTAACTTTAAACTTAACTTTAGTCTTAGTTTAATTTTTACTTAATGGAATATTTATTTTGTTAATTTATAAATATATAATTTGTAAAAAATGTGTATGAAGAAATTGAAATGTTGGCCGGGTTACACGAGCTATAAAAGTTTGAAGACCGCTGCCCTACGGGATACCCAGTTATAAAGCAAGTATGTACATCAAAATTCATATACAAATTACTTTTGAAATTAAAACAAAAAAAAAACAATACAATATTGCAAAACATCAATACAACACACTAATGGTTGTAAAAGAATGTGAATAAGGATAACTTTTTTCTCTGTCGACCCAGTTTTTACAAATTTAGAATTATTTTTGGTACAGAAATAATTAAAATTTAAGCCTTAAAAGATTTGATTTGTCCTTATTTACTAGAAAATTTACTATTTCTATGTTGAAGGTCATTCACAAATATTACAGAATGGTTCTCTTTTTCCAAGTTATTTACTTGATTAATATTATGATAAACAACACCGAGAAAAAAAAATACAGAATTCTAAAGCTCCGATAGCAAAGTATATACTAATTTAAAAAACCGGGAAAATCTGGAATATCAAAGATTTTCATAGATCCAGAACTTTGGAACGGTGAAATTTAAGAATTTTTACCTTTTTTGTGTAGAATAAAATTTTACGAGTTAATATACAGGGTGATTCAAAATTCAGTACAAAGAATTTAGGAGCCTATAGATGTGGGTCCACAAATGCTTAGTTTTCAATATACAGGGTGTTAAAGTGTTTTATATTTTTTTAATTTTTTTAGGAATTTGATTTGAATATTGGCATAAACTGTGGGTCCACAAATGCTTAGTTTTCGATATGTTAAAGTGTTTTATTTTTTTCAATTTCTTAGGAATTTGATTTGAATATTGACATAAACTTTAGGTACAGGGGTTTTTTTAGGATGCTAAATTTGAATATGCCATTGCTTTTGACGCTGCTTGTAAAGAGCGCCCCCTATAAGGGTACTCTTGAATTAAATTGGCCATAACTTTTTTGCTATTTTGTACATTGACGTTTCGTATTAGTGCATTTATTGTCCTATCAATTCTAGGCAAAATGGGTATACTTGGTCGAAATCTCTCGGGCCAACCGTTTCCCGAGATATAGGCTGATGAAGAGTTAAATGCAGACCATATTTTTAAATTTTATTAACTATTTACCGTGAAAAATTTTAAAATTTATTTTCACCATCTAATCGATAACGCAATGATCTTGAATTTTAGCGCTTTACAATTTTTTGATACAACTAACTGTTTTCGAGAAAATCATTGCTGACTAAATGTAGTATTGTCACTAGTCACCAAAGATTTTCTCGAAAACAGTTAGTTGTATCAAAAAAATGTAAAGAGCTAAATTTCAAGATCACTGCATTAGTGATTAGATGGTTAAAATGTATTTATATTATTTTAATTCAAGCGTACCCTTATAGGTGGCGCCCTCTACAAGCAGCATCAAAACCAATCACATTTAAATTTGGCATCATAAAAAACCCCCGTTTTATACCAACATGCTTTGTTCGGAAAGTATTTCTAAAAAATAAAAAAATATAAAAAAAATTTTAACAAGCTGCATATCGAAAACTAAACATTTGTGGAGCCATGTTTATAGAAAAAATAAGTCTTATTTTGACCTCAAAAATATGCCCCTAAATTTTTTGTACTGAATTTTGAATCACCCTGTTTAATATACATTGTAAAAAAAAAGTTATGTTGCAAAACCCGAAAACAAACAGCACTGGCATAATTTCAATGCAAAACATTCTTTTTTTGAAACAGGTCAAAATTTGATTTTCAAAAATCATTTTTTTAACAATCTACATCTAAAAAACAGAACATAATAGGTTCACAGCAAAAAAAATCGTTTACTTTTTAATGACATCACATGCTATTTTTTTATTGTTTCTGCTACATCCTGTATAAGGAAATTGATAATTTACCGGAATTGAAACAGAACATGGTCACAAAATACTTTTGCAAAATAATAAATGTTATCGATTTGGAACAAAATGAGGTATTTTAAGATTTTTTTAGTAATCTTTAATATCGAATTGTTCTGTGAAAAACTGCAACTAAAATTATGATCGGTTTAATAGTCAAAAAAGACCAATTAATATCTTTGAGCAAAATTCTCCAATTTTTATTTTATAGACGTAGCTTATTACCATTCACAAATGTACCTACCAAATTTTATAACAATCGTTCAACTGGAAATACTTCATGGTAAACATTTAAATAACAATTACGATTGTGTAACTTCGTTATATTGAGTTTTGGAAAAGGTATCGTAACTTTCGGACACCCTGTATAGAATCTAAAAATGGCTAACTTCGCCATAGTGAGACCTTTTACACTTCAGCCGATAATGTTATTATCAAAATATTTTCTGCTATTGTTGAAGGTAAGGTTGCAAATGGCTGGCATTTCTCCAGAGTACCATGCCCATACCCATGCACATACCCATGCCCACACCCACTTACACCTGCATCCGCAACAGCAGCAGGCGCAGCAGGAGGCGGCGGCTGCTGCGGCAGGATTCCCCCTACCAGGTAAGAAACGATTTCACTTTAATTATACAAAACTTCCGATTATTTTACAATTACGCTTGTTTTAACACCAAATGTTAATTGCAGCTTCTGCGGCGCCGGGTTACCCCCGCCCTGGGCTAATCCCTGGTAGAGACGGTCCGCTAGGACTGCACCACCCCGATCTTCTAGGTCGACCATACGCGGATCAACTGGCGCATCAGGTAAGGATATAACCCACCCTATTTACTTTTTTTTCAAAATTAAGTTATAACCGACGGAGGATGGTCCGTAAATTTGAAATTTCGTGACATAAATGAAAAATTTTAAATTGAAATAGTAAATACCTTTTTAAAAATGAGACGGTAAGTGTAGTGTGCGTTACAATTTGCCGTAAAAGGTGCCGAGTCAGTAATAAACAGTGTGTGACATTAAATGGGGTGATATTTATTCATAAACTATCTTTGCCCTTTAAAAAACAATTGTTTTCCGAAATTGTCTCTAACTTTAATTTTTTTTTTTTTTCGTAATTTTCTTTATTTTTATCGTAATTTTCATACCTCACCACTGGACAGGCGATTCTAACCTTAAATAATCATCGTCGATAGCCCTGAGCTCATACCCACTTGAGAGTTATGGCATACATTGTTGTCAAGTATTACACAGAAATTTAACGATGAAGACGCACAAACACACCATACTAAGTCACAAAATTGCAAACACTTGCTCGCAAACAAGAGTTTAAGCGCATTTTAACAAACAAATTGTAGCTAGACTATTTATTTGATTAAAGTTATGCCCTGTATACATACTGCTCCCTCTACAGTATCAAAAGAAAAAAAACGAATTTTTGAATTTTTAAAAAAAATCTTCAATGACATGACTTTTTTCTAATTTGAACTACCCTATATATTTTTGTAGCAATTTGTGACGCACTTTACGCTTTTGCCGGAATTCAAGGTTATATATACCCTTTTACTTGGCATTTTTTCTGCACGGATGCTAATTGTGCACGATAAATAAAGTCGGGGAAATATTTAACGATTCGAACGATCGCTTAACTGCGACATGTAGCGGTAAACTATATTATTTGGTGTTTGCTGTTCAGGCCGCTGCACATGAACAATTACAGAGGCAGATGCTGCTAGAAAGAGATAGATTTCCTCCCCACCCCTCGATTGTTGCTCAACATGAAGAGTACCTAAGGTCTGTTCATGTTTTTTAAAAACTTCACAGTGCATTCAAGTATGAGTATCATAACCCACACAGAAGGCATTATTTAAGAATGTGCAAGCTGAGGAACTTAACTTTAATTTCAGTCTTCGCAATCAATTTTTTCGCATATCGATTAGCCTCACAACAAAATGAAGTGAAAATATGCTTCACTAAAATTGAAATTTGGTTAAAATTGGATGTTAATACAAAAAACATTTTTTAAAGTATTTTAAACAGTTGGCCATGCAATGCTGATCAAGTAGGCCCTGAAAGTGACAGATGACTGTTGTTTATCGCTGTCAAATAAATATTTTGTAACAATGAACGTTTGTATTTTACCTGTTAATATATGACATATTTCTCAAGGAAATACATGTTTTTTGTAAACATTTTTGTAAAAGTTACACAGCTTGTACAGAATTCATTCCAGTTCGTCGAATTTGAGACTAATAGCTTTAGCTTTTTCCTGTTTGCATTTTATTTGTTACATCCCCAAACAACGAGATAGATTGGCATCATCAGTTACATTTTATTAGAAATTAGACATCTTAACAGTTGTTTTTTTTTTGCATATTAATACATTGGTGTTTGTTGCTTTTTAGTTTGATTAAGGTTTGGTTTTTTTGTTCATAGATCTGTGCTTCGTTCGCCTACATTTTTTAATATCTATTCATAATGGTTTTATAGACCACGCCAATTTTTTTGAAAATTAATACGCTGTTCCAAAATTATATTTGGGTTTATGTTGATTGCTATTTGTTTTTATTTAAACTCATAGTTTGCTATTTGTTTACGTAATTCATAATGGGTTTGCAAATTTAGTGTATTTGCTTTGAAATTTTGTAAAAAAAAAATCAGCATAAACTAATAATAATAATAATTAACGTTTTCATTTTTTTAAGTACAACTATTACATTAAACTAATTGGCTGTATTTTTTTTGTTGCTGTATCGTTTTCTTTTGGTAAATTATCCTTGAATCAGTTCCTTTTTTCTTTCGATTCTGTATCTAAAAAAAAGATGCTTAAATTCTACCAACTGCCTCTTTTCCTGTGAGATATGCAGTTTGATTCAATTTGATAAGCGAGGAAAAATATACCCCTAAAAAAAAGTATGGAAACGCGAAAAAGGGGTGTAGTCTATAAAATACAATATACAACATCCATTTAGTGGAAGAACGGTAGTCTTTATAATCGTAGTTTTCACATTTTAGGCAGCAAAGAGAGCGCGAACTTAAAGTAAGAGCTTTAGAGGAGGCAGCAAGAGGTTCTAGACAGTAATATGGTAAGATTTCTAAGTTTTTTTATGATTAAATTATCAGTTTGGGTAAGACCATGTTGGACGTACTTTGTTCGACAGGAATTTTTATTTTCCTTTGCTATTATAGAAGTGTTTGTTTGCTGTGTAGATTACAAAAATGCTGTACAGATTTTGAGTGTTCTTTTTATAAAATAGTGTTCAATGTGTTAAATTTTTTAAAATATTGTTTGCAATTTTGATCAAATTGTGAACTTAGTCAAAATAATGAAAATAATGATGTTACTATTAGTCAAAACAGACCAAATTAAAAAAAATAATTTTATGGCAATGTAACCATTATAATTTTTAAAAAATGTTTTCACATTTCCTTATGAGAATTTAAAAAATTTGCAATATTCATTTTTTTACTGGAATAATAATCATTTATGAATTTGTTTATTGATTTTTAATGTTTTTAGAAACCTTACATCATTGTTAATGTTATTACAAGGGTTGCCTTTTATATTGCGGGAATATAGAACAAAAAAAGAAATTAATCATTGTATATGGCTTTATTGAACGAATTTTCGAAGCACTTTTTCCATTCCAATTGAGGTACCTGCAAAATATGCATTTTGAACGCATTAGGCGTCAAAAAACGACTTCGTAATTTATTTTTGATGTGCGGGAATAAAAAAGTCTTTGGGTGCCAAATCAGGGCTGTAAGGCGGATGACTCATCAATTTGACTTTTTCAGTTCTCAAAAAGTCTTGTTGGAGCGGCTGGTTTACTTTATTTTCTCAAAGACTTTTGGCAACCAAATGGTTCTGTACTATTCAGAATTGACCGTCCAACGTTGCAACGTTCGAAAAAAAAAACAAGACGAACATTTGCTTAGAAGTGCTTCATGCTAGACCAGCTTTTGTGTTATTTGGCTCATCTTGAAAGATCCATACAGTCGACTGCTGTTTATTTCTGTGCTTATACGCATAGATTTATGATTAGTCATCTGTTACAATGTCATAGACATATTTTGAAGTACTGCGATCGTATTTCTTGATCATTTCTTTCGACCAATCGACATAAGCCTTTTTTTGAGCGTTGGTCAAATTATGTGCGATTCAACGCACACAAATTTTTTTGGCGACCAAATGTTATTGCAATATCAGTTCACACACAGCATCAATGTTTTCTGGAACAACAACCGATTTTGGACGACCTTCACTTAATTCGACAGTGAACGAACTACCGTGACGATTGAATTCGGTATACCATCGATATACAGTGGTTTTCGATGGTGCTTAATCGCCAAAAGTCGAATTAAGTTCATCGATGCACTGTTGTTGAGATAATGCACGTCGAAAGTTGTAAAAAATAGATTTTTTGCCCTAGACGAATTTTTCAAGTCACTTTAAACAACACAAGTAGCACCTGTACGTCAAAACGTTCTAAGTAGGTATACCGACAAAAAGTCAAACTTTACGATAGCACTACCAGGATCCACCAGGATTCCCGTAATATAAAAGGCAACCCTTGTAACATAATACGGGTGTTTGGAAATTAATGAGCCTTATTTCAAGGGTAGCTTCCTTAGAATTTTATTTTTTTTTTTTCTTTCAATTGGGTATATCGAGGTTTTTGGGCCAGTCATAGGTATATGTTTAAAAAAATTACGGGATCATCAAGAAATTGGGGATCCCAGAGAAATAATAGCCTATACAGGATGTCCCGAAATTAATGCAACAAAATTTGGTCACAAATCGACCCCTAAGAATAATCTTTTTTTATATCTCAGAACCCTGTTGTACGAGAATCACTAAATTTGGTACTCAGGGGTTTTATGACATGTGGAATCTGATAGCGCTACGCTTTTTGGCGGGGAAGCCCCTTAAGACAATTTTTCGTGGGCCCCCTTGTCTTTAGAGCCAAAAAAATTTGGTTGCATAGTTAAATTTCTTAAAAATTATTAGTCCGCTAGAAAGTCATTAAATTTAAAAACTTTTTTGTCTCTTGGTACTTATTTCGTAAAACGCAATGTTTTCTAGAAAAATGTCAAAATGTGATCGAATGCACATCGTGATTTGCCTTTTTCGTAAAAAATGTTGTGTTTACAAAAAAAATACCAAGGGACAAAAAAGTTTCTAAATTCAATGGCTTTTTAGCTAACTACCTAATAATTTTTAAGAAATGGACCAAATTTTTTGGTTCCAAAGACCAGGAGGCCCATGAAAATGTGTCATAAAAGGGTTCTCCGTCAAAAAGCGTAGCACTATCAGATTCCACATATAAAAATCCTGTGTACCAAAAGTGATTCTCGTACAACATGGTTTTAAGATATAAAAGAGACTTCTTAGGGGCAGATTTTAGGGGGCTGTAACTCCGAAAGAGGGGGCCACTTGACAAAAAAAAATATATCGGTCCCCTAAAGAGTGATCGCAAAAAAACCTGTGATTCTCACCCGTTTTTTCACAATTTGCAGAGAACTAAGAAAAGTACATGAAAATATGTTTTTGGTCGCAAATTACTTGTAAAAAACTGAAATGAGCATAGCTTTTAGTATTTTGAAAATTTTAAAAATCACTCCTACTTAGGGGTTGAAAAAATGTCAAAAATTAAGAATTTGAATATTACCAATTGATATAAAAACTATTAGCATGTGAATTATCTTAATATATTTTTTTTGGAATTTTTACAATTATTTCTGATATTCTCTATTTTTGGGGATGATTCCACCCCCTGAGTGCGCTTAAGGGTGCATTTTCTAATTCAACATGCTTATTTCAGTCATGAGATCTTTCTTTGTATCAAGAATCATTCGATAGAAAAATTCACATGCTAATAGTTTTTATATTTATTGGTAATATTCAATTCTTCAATTTGAACGTCTTTTCAACCTCTAAATAGGGGCGATTTTTGAAAATTTTCAAAAAACTAGAAGCTGTGCTCATCTTAATTTTTTATGAAGAGTAATTTGAGACCAAAAACATATTTTTATCTATTTTCTTTAGTTCTCTGTGAATTGTCAAAGAACGGGCAATTTTTGCGGTCACTCTATCTTAAGAATCTATGACCAAACTTTGTTGCGTTAATTTCGGGACACCCTGTATTATATTTCTTTATATATTCAATAAATGAAGATGCACGATGAGTTTGTTCTCAATAAGGGTATTTTGCTACCTTTGAAAAAAAAATTAAATAAACCGTTTTGCCTGAAGGATCTGTCGAGTTTATTTCGTTATTATTTTTCAAAGGTGGGAAAATACCAAAGACGAAACTAGAACTCTGCCACGAAAATAAGTAACTTCAGACGAAAGTTTTAAGTTACATGAGAAAAATATTGTTTGGCCCAATCATCATATTTTGATGACAAGAATCTGTGGTTGGTGCTCAAAACTTTCCTGCGACAACCTGTAGAATCAAAATAGCTGTTTTCAAAAAAATTTTTGTACTTCACTATTTTTTTTAAATAATCAATCTTTTTAATGTGGTTTTTTCCTATGGTGTGAGTGGCGGTGGAATAAGGTTTATGAAAATGGGAAGCTACACAGCAAAACTTGTAGTACAAGTTTACAATTTATTTACGTTTATTACAGGAGAACCTCTTGAATTTTTTTGCTGAAAATGAACTGATTCAAGAATATTAATCGATAACGATTCGTTTTATTCACATTTTGTGTTTTTTCTTGCAGTTTTCTCTCCATGGCCCAAAATTCTGATTTGAAAAAGGTTAGTTTCTAAACTAAAGCAAATCAAATTGTATTATCATGTACATGTTTTACAAAAAAAAAGTGTATTTTGAAATCTTTCTCATAGTTTCACTACCTACTTAAAATAGTTCATAAATAGTAAATATATTGCTAATTTATATATATAAAAAAAAAGAAAATATATACAATTTTAATTTTTTAAAATATTTTTTGCAATCATAGAAAGTAATTTTTGTATACATATTGATGTTAGTATTAAATACAAGAGAATAAGTAAACAGAAAATACAAAACGTGGAGTCGTCTCTTTAGATATACTTAGTATGTTTTAGGCGTTTTTTTTTCTTTTTCGTTGGAGTTTATTTTCTGTTTATTTATAAAAAATATCTGTAAATAGTTGATATAAGATGAAAATGGGTTATACCATTTGTATTTATATTATTGTGACAGTAACATATTTTTTAATAATTTTGGAAATTGTACAGTGTCTTCCTATTATGTAAAAAATGCTCTTTGAAAATATCTTCTTGTACATTATTGGAACCTGGCTGGAGTTTATCCAAGATTTGGGTAAGTGCTTTACCGGCATGTAAATATACGTGTAAAAATATTTCGGATTTTACGTGGTTTTACGTCCCCGCCTTATACATAATTTTGTCCAATATTTACATATTCAAGCACAATTTAGTATAACTTTAGAAATATAAAATTTGTAATTATAAAGTTAGAGTGTAGAGAGAAGGGGGGTAAAACTATTTCAAATCTGAAATCGTATTTATGATTTATGAGTTTCTATCTTCTTTCTAGCCTGAAGAAGTTGCAATATTTGTAGCAATATTGTTACATTGAAAGATTTAAAAAAATGTACAAAATACGTCTTTCATTTTTCTACGTTGGTGTACACGTAAGATATTTTCAAGGATTCCAGGTATACTAGATGGAAAAAAGCATACTTTGTAAGAAGTTTTATAACAGTTTGAAATATACGATTTAACGAGCAAAGGGCTTTCTATTTGATCTAGTATATTAAAACAAAAGATTGGAGCGGATATATGCCTATTCCATTTGTTTCTTGTTTTCAAATCCCCATTACGGATCACATAACATATTTATTTATATTATGTATTTAAATTTTTTTGTATATTTTTGTTTATAATTTTAACCTAAATCTTAAAAAATCGTAAATAAATGTTTTTACCAAAGAAACTGTTCCCAACATCTTTTTATTTACCAAAACTGACGCTAAGTCAAAATCCAAAAAATATTGAGCTCTGAATCTCGAGTAACAGAAATAATCTATAATCCATGACTACCTCGTGTATTTTTACAATTAAAAAAAATATACGAGTCATGCACCATTATGTCTACTAGAGGCAGTGCCCACCTTGAAAATGTCAGAAGAATAAAACAAAATGTGTGTATACATTTACAAAAATGATTTGACCTTAATCTTATAAAATTAAATCTAAAATACGTTACCTTCTTTGAAACTCGCTACCGAAATTTTAATCATTATCTCGGCAGCAACCAACATTCGTGCTAACCCATGATCGCTGAACTAAACAATGCTGTCCCTTTCCTGCTTATACGTACCTAGGACTAGAGAGTAATCGGAAACATAAGTTGGAATAAAACAAAATGATAAGTGAAATTCGTGAATTGGTGATATTGTTAATTTTTTATTAGATAAAAAATTTAGTACGTTAACTTTTTATTATTATTTGTTTCACAATTAGAACCTACGCCCTACCTGAAAAATTTAATAAATAAAAACAATTGCGGAAGTAACAGATCATTTAGTCTTTCCGAAATCAGTTGAACATGCATAAAAAAACGAGCAATCAAATTTAATGAGTTTCATAGGCGTCTCCTTAAAAAAGTTTTCTGATAGAGGTAAAAAATTATAATTTGTATATAATGTGTAGAAAATTTCTATTATATGTTCATTTGTCCAATGACATATTTTAATTATTTATGTCCTCAAACAATTTTATTATATTGATGGTAAATTTCGTTTTGTTCCGTTTCAAAAGGTCTCCAAAATGCCATGTAATATTATTTCTCCCTTTCGCAATTGTAATATAGATTGCCTATAAAAAATTAAAATTCCTTAAATCACACCAAATTCCGCATTGCTGCACTGCACTGCTGGGCAATTTGTCAACCACTTGTCAAAAGCTGAGATTTATTGCCCAGTAGCCCAATGCAATTGTATTTGTATTTCGTCTGCCCACGCTCGCATTCTTCAACTGGGTGTATACATTTCTACCACTTCCACGTGTAAGTTCGACCAGACCTGTATATGGGTATGGTTAAATAAATATGGGAACAATTTTTTCAAATATTTCAATGCCGAGTTGCTGCATCAGCGATCGAACGTGGTACATACCGTCAACGACTTAGTTCTTCAATTGATATCGGAAAGACCATAATAATTGGTACAATAAATATGAGTGGTTAACAGGTAGTGAAACTAAAAACAAATTATGTTGTTGAAATTGCTTACTATTTAATGAGAAAAGTAACACTTCGTAGAATTATCTAGGAAATTCAAATCTGAAACATATTAATGAATCCTTAAAAAAACACGAGCAATCGGAGAAGCAAACATATTCATTAAAATTTAAATTATTAGGAAAGTAAAACAATCAAACTTTTCTTGATTCGCACTTCGTGAGAATATTTTAAAACATAATAAAGTTGTGGACGAAAATAGAGACATTGTAAAGCGCTTTATTAATCTGATTATTTACTTTTTTATTTATTTATTAGAATTTTATTATAATTTATTATTAGTACTTTCAGTAAGTGCTACTGCTATAAAACTGATAGAAAATTTTACTATTTGTTTAGAGAATTATATTATTTTATACATATCCTGGCAAGAAATCACGTTGATGACATTCTGGTTTGTTCTTGCTAAACTATTATACTTTTGGAATAACTAATATAATTTGCAGGTACAGGATGTCGTGCTTAAACGACTCGAGGACTTCATAACAAAGGGGCGTATGAACCAATTTACAATTTATAACAGGCGTACGTTCATACGCCTGTATGTGATGTTCGGGAGATGTAAGATGTTTCATACACCTAACATAATAACACCATTAAAATTTTAATTATTGTAAATACCGATACGCCTGACTAAGGAATTATACTCCACCCTTTTTGTAGCTCGTACGCCTGAAAATACAATTTTCGTGATTTAAGTTCATACGCCCTCTGTTATGCAGCCCTCGATGTGATACAAGCCTGTAGCTTCTTTATTTTTTTGACCTATTTCAAAAAAATTTTTAGAATGTAGGATAAAAACTATCTAACTGTAATCCTGCTGTTTTTATTAATGCAATTCACGGCCAACCAGGATGCGTTTTTTTGACATCAAAACAGCTAATTGGTATTAGCAATTTTTTTTTCAAAAAAACATTTCGTATTCTCATTCAGTGTCCCTTAAAATATCTCATCACCAATTTGCATTAATAAAAAACAGTGGTATCACAGTCAGATAGTTTTTTACCCTACATCCTGTAAAAAAAATTTTTGAAATCGACCAAAAAATAAAGAAGTTACAGGCTTGTATTACATTTCGCGACATCAAGGAGTGCTTGCCTGAAGATGTATCGAATTTGATGAAACTTAGTAGTAGACGTTTTAAGGAATGCTGAATGAGAATACATAATTGTTTTTTTGGGAAAAAAATCGCTAATACCAATCAGCTGTTGCAATGTCAAGAAAACACGTCCTAGTTGACCGTGAATAGCATTAATAAAAACAGCAATATCACAGTTAGATTTTTTTTAGCCCACATTCCAAAATAAATATTTTTGAAATTGGCCAAAAAATAAAGAAGTTACAAGCTTAATTCTTATTTAAATGTGACACCCTGTATATTTATATTAACTATCTTCATAGTTATTAAGTTTGTTACACTTTCAAAAGTAAATAGGCTGACTTAGAGTGCAATTATTCCTATATTATATTAAGTTACATTAGAGAAAAAATTTTTTGCCCACCCATCTTGGAAAGCCACGAGCCGCCACCAAGAGGGTATCTTTTTTTATTTTGGAAGGTATAATAAATTCCTAAAAACAATTATAAAATCAGTTTATTAAACGTTATTATAAAATATATAAATATTACTTCAATTATAAATAAAAATTATACATCATGAAATTAGCATTGCAGAAATACTGAAAATATTGACAGAAAGTCGGAAGCAAACTTTATCGATAAACACGTTTCCAACTCTTAAGCATACTTTTAACTTTTGACGCCTGAAAATATTTAAAGATAAAAAAAATGCAAAATATCTTACCTCATATTTCTATTCAAATTTATTTAAGTTTCTCATTTTTTGTTTTTTTATTTTTATATTTTACTACACTGCAAATTAATAAAAAAAAAAGAAATATCTGTGGGTATCAATGAATTAATACATTTAACTTTTTCACTATGTGTGTACTTTTTGCTTTTCCACTTTTGTTTTAAAAATGATGCTTTTCACTAAAATTATCAAACGTAACTATTTTAATCAAATAAGTACACACAGTCCTCGAGTTGCGTCGAACATTATTTTAACACCAGTCCTCAATCTATCGTCAATGGTTTCGAGATACGTCATGGGCTACTTCACTTTTGCGGTCATCGGCATTACAAGCCTTTGGTTATTTACAGAATACCATAATTATTTTTAAGAACATGATCCAAATTTTGAAAGAAATTGTTAACAAAATTATTACGAAACAAACTCGAATTTATACATTTTTTAAACTAATGGTTTAATTTTTATTACAGTTGTTTCTATTTTTTCAATTATGCAATAAGTATGTACCAAATACATGATTTGTTTTATAAAGTATAATTATTTAATATTAATATGTAATTTTTTACATTATATGTTCTGATAGAACCTAACTCATTCGTTTTATATAGAAATGGACAAAAAAAATGTATCGACTTGCGTCATTTTGATTTCCGTCATTTATTCTGAGGACTGCCTGTACATTGTGTTAAAAAACAAAACTAGGAAAGCTCTCAAAACATTAACATATACTGAACACGTTTTACGATGTATTTACAAGGCATATCGACAAAGAGTACTGAGCCTGATGCTCTCTGGTTTTTGTTTTCGACAAAGTTGGCAACACTGCATTCAAGTGTTGGAAGCAAAACACACGCTCATTTGTATCAGTCAGTTGAGAACTGTTGTTGTAGTGGCATGTTGCAATGAGTGCAGTTACTCCGAATCCCATCAGCTGTAAGATCCGGTTTCATCTTGAAATAAAAAAGGCGCCGTTCCAGATTTTTAATGAAATCAAAGTTTATGGGGATGGTGTGATGAATCATACTAATTAATGTGTACAAGAGGTGTTGTGAGTATAAAGCTGGCAAAACGAATGTTCATGATGAAAAGCCGGCGACTACGTTGAAAAATAGTGTTTGAATATGAAAATTTTTCATAAATATACCGTCGTTTCGATTGTTTGAGTACTCTGTAATCTACCTTGCTGAAATATGTGGCTGTGAGTTCAATTTTCGCATAAGTATGTACTCTTTGTGGATATGCCTCGTATTTACTTCTCATTGCAAGATTTAAAAAAAAATACAAAAATAAGTTTTTTAAAAACAATCCCTAATTTACCTTGTTTAGGGTTTTTTAATGTGCAATGTGGCAAAATACCTAAAAAAAAGAAGAGCTTTAAGAAAATCCACAAATAAATACTTCCAGACAACAAACAGATTCAAAATTGGAATAGTTTAATTCTTACATTATTGCACAAATCCCTTAGAAACAAAAAAATGTAAAACTAGATAGTGCAACTGGCAAAAAAGTTTCCAATGAAAAAGTAACTAACCGCCCATTCACATGGTATGTTTTTCGACACGATAATTTATCCAAAACTGTAGTTAAATTCATTGTATCGAGGTTCTATCGTTTGAACATGCAGATTAAAACTGTCCGCCACCATACATTCATTGTTTTTATCGATTCTATAAAATAACCGAATCCGTGCCATGTGAATGGGCACCTATTTTATGCAGAACCATAAGGCGTTTACAATGGAAACTTTTTATTGTCCACGGCTGTACATATTTATGACATACCTACACCCCAACAAAAAATCCAGTTGGAAGGGATGACAATGCATGACTAGTTTGTTTCAAAGATCATTAAGAACTGGAACGCAATATGAAAAAAACTAAAAATTTAAATCAGTGGCGGCTCGTCAGGTGATGCTCCGCTTCACGTAAAATTTGCGCAATTTAAAATTATTTTTAATTTTATATAAATTTTATAATTTAGGTATAATTCTATATTGAAAATGTATTGTGTTTGTTTGTTTAATAAGCAGAAATAAATAGAATAGTTGCGCGGTGAACGCCTTCTAAAAAAACATTGTCTTCGTTGAGCGCAAAAATCAACCTCGTACCATACAACATATAGTATAGGCAAGTGACGCAGATCGAAATCAGACTGTATTGTGATGGCAACGAGGCAGCCAACACGGGAGCAAACTACGGTATGAGGGAACGAGTGACGTGGATATTGAAGCAGCATTGTAATCGCCCATTGCCTGCCTTTAATAGTTTATACGATATGCGTCGCTCAGTGCACGATTATAACGGTTCTTTGTTAATATTTCTTTTGTATAATAATTGTAGAAACTAGAAATGTTTCCTATGTATGATCCAGTACGTATTTTATTGGAAAATTGTGGACAAAAATGATTTTTTAAATTGCGAGACCCGTGCCTTATTCTTTCGATATGGAAAAAAAAAAAGTCAAAAGACAATGTGTACGCTCGGGAGTTTCGGAATGAATGGTATTCGGAGTATAAGTGGTTGTTTGAGTGTTTATTCAAAAAGACTTTTCTGTATGCTGTGTTAATTGTGGGTGTAAAGTCAGGCGTGTGGAATAAAAAGAGATTTAACAATTTTGGGACCGTCACGCAAGGTTGTCGTAACCAGAAAGCTTCTTTGGAATATACATGTATAGCGTGGGTTAATGTTCGCAGAAGTCCACAAGCCAAACTAATATTCCTATTTTTTATAAGATCTAAATGAAAATCCTTTTCACGAACGTCAGTTTTTCGGTAATATTGTAAATGCAATTAAAAATTTCCAGATTCATTTAAAGCCGTTTGACCTTGAAAATTTTCTTTTTCTTTTTTGTCAATGAATATACTTCACCTATTCTCAATATCACGAGCCGCCACTGATTTAAATGACATTATTCTTATAAAGTAAAAATATAACACCTTCAAATTGGAACAATATAACGCTCTAACCACAATTTTTTTCATTCACGATTTTCATATCATATTCATATTAGATATAGTGACAGTATTTTCAAAACTAATTAGCTGCTCTAATTTCAAATTATAAATAGCGGACGAAAAAAAAAATCACAAGAAATATATCAGTACCAGTGATGACTTACGAAAATGAAAGTGGTTTGATTTTAGGGGGTGATTTCTAGACACAGTAGAGAACTACCACAATGAAAAAATTTCATATGAAATTAGCGAAATAAAAAATAAAAATGGGGGCGACCAATCTCTAAAAGGGTTCACATATATTTGCAATATTTTTTTTCATAATCGTTTGAAGTTTGAAAAATCGTACATTACTTCCGAATTAAAATTTAAATACAAAGAAAAATTAGTTTTTCAAATAGAATATATTTTGCATTTACACGTGCAACCCTTTTCAAGATCTCAAGGTTGGCTGCCCCGATTGTAATCTTTTTTTCTACAAATTCATTCAAAAATCTTTTGCATCATGAAAATTCTTGCAAACTATCCCGTGAAAATGCCTCATTTACAAACTATGACCACTCGCATTGTCATGAGCCGTGATTTGTAGTTATGTGGGAGAAGAAACGGTATACCATTACTTTTAGCATCCTCGACACCTAACAATGTCGTTGTACACAAAATTAATGGCAAACAAATTTTCCAGTTTGTTTCCGTTTAAAAATATGTTAAGACTTGGAATAATACAAATCGTTCCTTACAAGACCTAGAATTTAATAAATTAACAAAAAAAATAAATACTGCTTTAGTGTAATTAATATCCTACATTTATACATTAAAATAACTATGTTACTACGTGATACTTGATTATTTCAAAAATAGGGCGTTCTTTAATTTTGCTTGAGTTTTGAGACAGATTACCCTTTCGTACGAGAATATCGTATTCTTTAGTAGGATCGGGAGGGGGAAGAGGGGAACGGATGGCTATTGCTATAGTATATGACCTTTGGAAATACAACCTTACTGGAATGTGTTTGTGTCTATCTTTCAATGTAAGACGCTTTAAATTTTTTCTCCTCGTTCTGAATATCCCCTTAAAAAAAGGGGCCGGGTCTCCCACTTTCTTTCCATCATAGGTCATATTCCAACGGGTCTATTTTTATATAAATTACCTATACATCGGATCTATTTACATTTAACTACACTAATCTATAATCTCAACGTATCACTCTAAGTTTCACCCTAACGGTAACTTTTAAAATAAATTAACACAGAAAGACAGGCTAAAATAATACTGGAAAAAGTTTCACTCGAAGCCTGCGGAAGCAGTTGTTACTGTTTAGCGAAAGTCTAAGCTGCGATTAAACGTGCGTTGATCTGCGCCTCGTCGATTATGCTGTTAATGTCATTTCTCTCTTCCAACTCGGCGTCTTGCAGCCACTGAGATATCTCGGTAATGTACATGTGACGCTGCAAAACGTCCCTCGTTCTCCTCCTCCTTCCGATATACGACACCACGCCCTTCAAATGAGTTAAAAAATCAATCCAAAGCTTAAATCGGAGCATCTGTGCTGTTTCAGCGGTTCACTAATTGTGGCAGCACGGAACTTCTGACCGATGTGTCGCCTGCTTATTTTCATTAAATTGACAAATATAAAACCGCTACTTACCCCTATTATGAAGTCTACTTGAAGCGTTTCCAGCAGCTTCGCATCCTGCACCTGCCTCTGAAGTGAATTCCAATCGACGACAACTTCCTCGTGTAACATTTGTTCCTCTAAAAAAATCACCGAATAGCATCGAACGTCTGTTTGGGGTCACATGAACTTACCGTCCCTTTTGGAGGTCTGTTTCTTGTACTGGATCCTAAACCGGAACGCCTCCAAAACCGAAGCGACAACTATAGTCAGAACGACCATGGTGAAGAGGTAGAACATCATGAAATAGACCCTCGAGTACGGATGCGAGACAGCAGCGTAAGCGTCCATTATTATGAACCAGTTATTCACAACCGTCAACTCGAACAGTGTAACCCCCGATACGAATAGGTTGGAGAAATTGTTTAAGTAGTAATACCCGATGCCGCTGGTGCTGCTGTTGGAGCTGTACTTGTAGAAGTCTTCTACCGTGGAGTTACTAGAACGATTTAAGTAAGTCTGGTAAGCGGCGGAATATAAAGACATTAACTTACACACAACAATTCCTCAGGTCGTACTGCGAGAACAACTCCATTCCGATAATGGCAAAAAAATAGTACATGACCATCATTACCACGGCTGTGGACCACATCAGTGGCGATAGAAGCACTAACGTGCCGAAGATGTCTCGATATCGCTTCTTCAACTTAAATAACCTTAGTAACCTGGGAAAAACGTTCATTACATAGCTAATAAAGCTTATACACGGTGTTTTAATACCTCAGTGGTCGTAGGACGACAACTATAGTTGCGGTGGGTTTTGTCAGAATCAGCAGAGAACCGGCCGTTGCCATTAGCGTAACGGAGAGATCGAATATGTTCCAACCCGACGAAATATACTCCGACCAACCCAATCCTACTATCCTCAAAGTTGCTTCTGCTGAGAATACTAAAAAAGCATTTATTTTAATGATTTGAAAAGTATATGACCGAGAAAACCTACGAGATAAAAACAAAAACGTGTCCCACGAAGCGCAAAAGTTTCTAGCACCGCTTTGCAATGAATCCGCTGGTTCCATTACCCGAATCAACATCGCCAAACCGTTCGCTATTATCAAGACATCTAGAAAGAAACAAAAATGAACAGAATTTTTTTATACCAGTAAATATATACAGAGCGTAACTTAAGTGGGGGTCATATTTATACAGAGGCTTCCTTAGTCACTTAATATACCGCCTTCATCGTCGCTTCCCTCTTAATGATCGCTAATTAGACAACAGACCTACACCACCGGAACCTGTTGGTGGCTTGCACCAATGAAAATCATTCCTTAGCTTTGTCACCGTTGATTCGCACTATCTCCCTGCACATGCGCTCTAGGTTGTCTACAATTCATGTATTTGTAATACATGAATATTACAGCGTGTGCGAGAATTAAAATGCATTTTAACCCTTTTATTGCTCCAGACGTATATATTCGCTAAAAATTTATAGGGCTCAAACTGCTCCAGACGGATTAATTCGCATGAATAGAATTGGATCAGGCTGCTCAAACCGTATATATTCGCAACCATGCGCATTGGTGACTCGGTTATTGCAATTGGTAAGGCGAAATTTTGCGGGCGAGCTTATACCGATTGTGACAAATATTTTTATGGAAAGAGGTACTGGTAATAATACCAAGATTGTTTATGTTTCTTTCAGTTTCTATTTAGTACATATACTGTATTTTATTCAAAATAAAATCGTAAAATTTATCGTAAATCGTAATTTACCACAACATAATGTAAAACTATAAGTGGTCTAACTGCTCCAGACGTATATATTCGCACGCGATAAACTTTCGCGCACGGCGCGGTAGCTACGTTCAGACGTATTGCGCAGCGAAAGGGTTAAGAAACTACTTATAACTCGACTACTTATTACATTAAAAAAAAAGAAACTAGACGCAATATATACCTCAAAAAAATATGGTGACTTTAAAATAACACGTCGCAAAATCACTCGAAACCTATCGGTTTTTACAAAATTATTTTCCATTGCAGTTTCACCCTCTGCCAACCCTTTAGTTTCATACATTTGGCTTCAAAGGTTAACATTAGGAAACACGGATAAAAGCGCACATACATTCGAGTTTGGGTGCTGCCCAGTGAAGGCGTAGACAAGAGTTTAAGCGCAGTTTAAAAAATAAATCATAATTCATTTGTCTGTTTGTAAAAAAACAGTGCTTATACCCTCTAAAAAACTGGCCTCCTTAAAGTTACGCCCTTTATATTTATAACATTTTTGTCCTCTTTGTCGCTACATGTGTTTACCTAAAAAAATTCCCTAAATTCTGTAGATAATCGTATATGAAGTTTAGTGTAAAAATAACATTGACAAGTAGATAAAACCAGTGGAATTAAGAAGTATCACTACCAATTATCAGATATTATCTGGATTACGTAAATTTGCAAGGTACTTACATACAATGTGCTCGAAATACTTCCAGGTAACCGTAGTTCTTGCCGCACGACAAAACATCCTCAACGGTGGCCACGCGGCTGTAAACCATAGATCGGGAGGATCCTTAATTCTCCACTTCAAAGTGATGGCATCGTAGATGTTTAAAAATTCATCCTGAGTTAGGAGACCGGTGTTTGACGCGTTCAGTTGTCGGAATATTAAAACGACGTCCCTTTGACCTTAAAGAAACAAGTTTTTTGCAAAAAATACAAAATATATTTTTCCCACACTCACTTATTTGCGGCGAGTAATATCTCATCAACCCTTGGAACTGCTTGAATCGCACGCTATCCGGCGACTGCTTGCTGACTAGTAGCCTAAAGGCGAGTTTGCAGGCTTGTCTTTTGTGAAGTAACAATTTGCGGAACTTATCCTTTTCGATTCCCGTGAACGTTTCGTACACTACGGCAAGCATCTACAAATTAAACCCGCTGTAAGTTAAGCGATCGGCCGGATATAGTATATTGAACCTACCAAATTCATAAGTACGTAGAGTACCGTTGAAATGTAACTTATGAAGAAAACGGCATTCCATTTGGAGTAGGCGTAAGCCGGCATCATTACGTCGGGAAAACTGAGACACTTATTAGTATAAATTATCAATTAAAGTACGAGAAATTAAAACAAATTTACTAGAAACGCCACACAGATTATTTTAAAACAATTTACGACATATCCATCTAACAAAATGAGGAAGAACGAAAATAATACTTACTTCGCAGTGGTTAGCAAGACAAACATACTAACGAAGCTGTCGCTTAAGGTTTTAAAGTACAGGTTCGTCTCGTAGTCCCCAAACAAGAAATATCCCAGTAAAGCATAGATACAGACAAAGAATAGAAGGAGGGCTAGCATGTCAAATATAGGCGGTAGTGACTGTAAAATTTGTCTTATGTATCTCCTAACGGCACCGCAGGCCCTGGTATCTACCAGGAAGATGGGTCGTAGGGCTCTGGTTACGCGGAAATGGGACGACTGTCGGATTAGGACCGCGATCGCTTCCAGGACCATTATGGTTAGCGTTATGCACTGCAATTTTGAAATAACTAATAAACAGCAGAATTTATGCAACGTTTCGACAATTTTGACGTTAAAATCGGTCAATGAACAAAAAACACTTATAATAGTGATTAAAACTTAAATTGAACAGAGGGCAGGTAAAATTTTTACATTATGTATGAAAACAGGAGAAAACACTATTCTATTTCTACTTCTAGAAAAGTTAACACAAAAATACAACACTCATTAGTCTGAACTCCATTGTAATATTTTATACTTGCCTTAACCATGGTGCGCTTGTGCCTCAAAATAGTAGTCCACCCTATCCATCTCAGTTTAAGCGCCAGCTCTACCCCGATAACACCCAGAGCTACCAGCTCCAAAGTCCCATGGATTCCGACAGGAAATTCGAATTTTTGTAACGAAGGGTTCTCTACGATGGCCAAAAGCAACAGGATGATCGAGAATAAAAGGTCAAGGCCGTAGTACCAGGAGTTGTGAACTAAGAGGTAGGCAGGTAACGCTGACGGGTGTCGGGGGTGGGAGTCGAACTTTTCATTGTTTTCGCCTTCCTTAAAAAAAATTTAAAGATTCGTGGTACCCTTAATAATTTTTATGATTATGTAAAATGGTACTTTTATTAAATTTGTTAAAAATATTTGCTGCAGTTGTTCTATGTCTATAAAGGCATGCTTTTAATTACGTTATAAAATTTTGTATCAAAATAAATGACGTCAAACTTGATAGACTATTACGTCATTTTCAGTAAGTCTACAATCCGTATTACTTTTACATCACTATCTCTGACTTATAAATCCACATACGCCAAAGATTTATCATCGGTGAGCTTCAAGATTAATATTTAATCTGCAAGTAAAGCAATTAATCATAAAGAATAAAATTTGACGGGTTAGATATAATAAAAAGTCTAATTAGGCAGGTTTTCATGTGGAAAAAAGTTTCAAATATAAGAAATTTCACTTATATAAAACAGAATAAAATAAATAACTCTTGTTTAGATATTTCAAAATTATTTATTTAAGAGAGATAGCGAGGTTCACTTTCAGATTGGGCACATTTTCATGTGGAAAATGTATTTCTGTATCAGTCCTAGAATGCATACAATCTACTTATGCAAATATGACACATTACTGTTTAAATAACAATTAAAATAATTAAGATAACAATAAGTTTGTCAGAGAATATTTTTAAATTATAACAAGTAGAAAAAAAACCTCTTGAATTTAGTAAGATTGTTAAAGTATTTTTGTAAATTATCTGATATTGTGGAGTATCTACCACATTTTGAAATATTTTCTATGCATTTTATTTAGATATGACAGACTCGCTTTAGTTTTTCTGATGTACAAACCGTTAATATGATAAATGAAAACCATACAAGCTAACACGACATTAATCTTTACTTCCCAAAATGCCTTAGTACTAAGAAATTTTTTTTAAATCATTAAAATTAATGTTACAAAAAGCACAATTTTATATTGTATTAGATTTCAGTTAAAAAAACTGCTAAACAAATATTCAAAAATTCCAAATAACATGTTCTTATGATTTGTTTGACAAAAAATATTTGAACTTTATTTATTTTTCTATTTACTTTTACAGCTATAACTTGGTACACCCTGTATATGTATACAAGCATATTAGCAAAAATCAAATAAGAAAAACGTTGTAATCAAATTTTGAAAAGAACTAAAACACTAATTAATACAATTTTGGGTACATACCTCCAAAAAAATAGCCGCCTCATGGTAGTTCATCTCCCAGTGGTCAGTCTCGGAATTGTCATCTCGACTAAGGCTCGACCTGCTGCCCATTTCATCGATGGGATCTGCAAATTTGAATTATTGTTTGCACTCTAGTGTTTAACTAAACTGTATTGGTTATATTTAAAAAAGCTAAGTAAGTGTTATTTTAATTATATTTACAAACGTACAAAGAAACATAGCTCTTTCCCACACGTTTCATACCATAAAGATCCAAGTACATACTGTGTTGCCGGTAAATAAGTAATAAGTAAATATGAAGTTCTTATCAGTAAAAAATATAAAATAAAATACACAGTGAGCGAAACTGAATTTTATATGTCATGTTCATAAGATTCATATTCTAACCTCAATTTAGATAAAAAAAACTTGAACTAATAAGAAACGTGAAAGTTAAATTACCCTTACTTGTGACATTAGAGCCGTAGGAAACATTGTGGATGTCTTCAGCAATTCGTTTATATCCATCATCGTCAGGAGACTCCCTGTTGGAAGCCATTTATATTTGGAACCAATTAGAAACTGTCAAAATAGAACAAATTTAGTCATTTTTACGACACTGCGTATAAGAGGTTGCATACGCTTGAGGTACACCGCCAGGAAAACGTTTATTTAAAAATTATTAATTTCCAATTAATTACCCAATTATTTGCATGTACTTTTCCTTCAATATTAGAAAATGCATTAATTATTTTATTACTAAGCTTTAAAATAAATACTGAAATATTGTACTCGTTTTGGTTGAATGGTTATACTTGCAATTATAATTTTTTTTACAGGAACAAGTAATTACTTTTCTAAGAGGCAAATTTTTGTACAATGTCGTAATAACATTTATTATTATAATAATGATTCACTAGTATTTATTGATCAGAAATGCGGTAGCAATAAACACACTTATTGCACTAATAACTTTTAAATGACCTGATTCTTCTGTTGAAAACACCTATTGTTTGTGTTTGTATATAAAACAAACGGATCTCGTTATACTTTAAGGACGGGATTTTGTACAAAAAATATTGCCCAGCGTGAGTCACGAAACGGGACCCCGGCAGGTGCTGTTCTAGCGGCCAACGCTTCAAGTCTAATAATTCTGCTGCACCGGATATTCGTCCGATTTTTCAGGAACGGCTCCAATTTTTGTACATACAATCTTATAAGGAAAGAGAGTAAATCAGTAATAGATTATCGAGGACAATAATATTTTTTTATTGAGTAGGCAATAATTTTTAGTTAATAAGCTTAAACAATCTTATAATTACTATTCCTTCATTATAAAAACAGAAATACGGTTTTTAAAATTACATGTAGTTTCTTCTTCAAAAGTGACCTTAAAACACGTATAACATGGAATAGTCAACAGTCTAATGTTTATATTTTCACATTAACAATCCGATAATGTAAATTAACTGCTATTTTCAGTAAAAAAAATATATACCTAACCTGAAATATTTTTTTACTTTGACGAGTCGTTTTAACTTAAAAACACTGCTTAATTACTAAAATATATAGAATCTTGCTACTAATTGCGTTTGGAGAATAATATGTATAGGCATAAAATATATATATAATATTACTGTATGTATTTAGTCCATTGAAATGAAGGCTGAACCTCCATTTTTTCCTCTGTCGATCAAACCTGGGCGCAAATATGTTTTCGACCCTCAGGAATCCGAATCCGCAAACATTTTTGACCTAGGTGATCAGGCAAGGGGTCAAAAGGTCAAAAAACCCGTAAAAAATAAGGTTTTTCGCAAATATCTCGTAAACTACGGCAAGTAGCAAAAAAATAATTGCACCATCGTGTTCCCAGGGAAATTACGATTATAAACAATTAAAAAATTTATTTAAGAAAAATTTTTGTTTTTAAAAAACAGATTACCAAGACAATAAAATGGCAAAAAAAATGTTTCAAAAATATTAAACTTGTCCATTTGTTTATAACAAATTTATAAACAAATAACGTTAAAAAGTTTTTAGCTAAGCTAATAAACGCAATATATTAATAGAAAAACAACTAAAATCAAACATTTGGTAAAAAAAAAATTTATAACATTTCCCGGATTTTTCATTTTTTGTTAACTTTAAAAAATCATTATAAACAAATGAAAAAACTTTTATAAACTTTTACAACGGAATCTTGTTTATTATGTATATAAAAAGACCTCCCAGAAAGAAAAAAAATTTTAGATACATTATTTAAAGTTTTACAACAAGTTTTATGAAAGATTAGGACCACGAAAAATTAGTTCATTAACAATTGAATAACTTTAACATAAGTCAAGTTAAAAATTATTTTCCAACTGGGCTGTGTTCCTTCAAGTGTCTAGATGACACTATAATTTATTTAGATTTTTAAATTAATATTGAATACTATAAAAAAATTATTTTGTGTTGCACACTTTGCTTGGCGGCGACGCGACGACGCGGAAACCGCCGCCGCCGCGCGGAGCTATATTTTCAACGTCAAATTAAAATTATAAATAATGGAGCTACAATTCCTGACTTATTTTGCTGAAATTTTCTCCTCTTTCAGGATCTTTTTTGAAATTTCAGCTATCTTCAATATTTTTTTAGTTATAGTTAAAAAACGGAGACTCCCTTTTTTCTCTTCGTTTTTTGTTTATAACAATTGCTATTTTTAATTGCGGATAAATTTAAAAATACTTCTTTCTCTGAATATAATTCCGAATCCAATGTACTAACAACCATATTTTTAGGATTACAATAACTATTTTTCGCAAAAAAAACTCACTTCTCGACTAGACTAGTGGTTTCCTTCTTATCGGTAAGTAGCTACTGATTTGTAGATTGAAACAGAAATCTACCTGAGCCAGACCAATTTTTAAGCTGTAAATTTATTTTGAAACTACCAAGGCTACAATATAAATAACGATTTTATGTGGGACACCCTGTACGTAAAATTTAATCTTTATTCTTAATAAAGAAAAATTAGTACATATTATTGGTTTTTTATGCGTTATATTTTCGTACTACTTAAGCTTTACAAAATCTTATTACTTAGGTACCTACCTACTTTTAAAATATTACCCATATTTATATATCAAAGATAATATCAGACCATTATGGGTCCCATATTCTGTAAATAGTGTTTTCCGCAAAGACAAATAATTTCAAACATTTAATAACTGAATAATCTAAAGCTTATCAAATAATAGGAATGTTATGTCATGCCACCTGAGTATTTTCAAAGACGCCGGCCGCAGTAAAACGAATAAACAGGTGCAAAAAACGATCAAACCATTAAGGTTTTAGGTACTGAAATCTACGAAAATACTATCTTTTTTATATATAATTCCACATGTAAATATTCTTATAACATTTACTTGCTTAGTCCTACATATAAAATTGTTTACTTTTTATAAGTACGTGAAAATAATTGTTAAAATGTGGGGTTAGGATAATAGCAAACGCATGTTTTGCAAACGCTTTTTTTTAGTTATTATTTTATTTGGGTAAATTTAAACGGTAACCATGAATAAACAAAACATCAAGGATTTTATTTTTGTGCTTACCCCTACTTTTGTTCTACACGTTTTACTTTTAAAGATTTCAGTACCTAAAAACGCCAGAAATTTCACTATTTCTCGGCCAATACAATTTACAATAAACCAACTCTGTGTTTTCGCTTTCATTTTCAAGGGTAGCGACACCTGTGACAGATTATACAAACTAATTATATTTACAAATTCTTGTAGAAGATAGAAACCGCTAAAATTCTGGTTTAAATATAGAATAAACATGGAGTCGTGTGTAAAATGTTGTCATCTTACTTGAGGACACAAATTATAGAATTGTTAATAAATATTAATCTGAAAATTAAATACAAATGATCCTAAGTGTCCGTTCTAGTGAGTGAAGTAGTTTGGTTATTGTGCCTGACTTAGTTCCGTCGTAAATGCAATATATTGTCAGACTAACAGTATGGTTAAAATTGAGGTACTTTGGCATTTATTTAAATTATTCTTCTGTTCTCATGAACATTGAAATTTATCTCACTCACTAGCGGGAATCATTGCGAATACATTGATATATAATAATATTCAATTATGTTAGTTTCTTCGATGATTTGTGTCCTCATCTGAAGCTCTGTTACACGGTAAAAATATACATACTAAATCGCCCCCTTAATAACTGTGTCCGTGTGACACAGTTATTGTGTTTCATTGTGGGAATCACTGAACCATTTCTATTGGCGCGAAATGGTTTGCAGCAGGAAATGACCTGTAATCAGTAGTAAATACTAGTCTAGGGAATAAAAGAATTATTAATTATTATATCAAATATGTATTCATATGTTCACAGGGTGGGCTGATTCTAAATGAGCTTCTCAAATTTTCCAAGATATAGAAAAAAAAATTATAATTTCATTTTGATAAACTCGAAACATTTCCGAACGTTATTAAGATTAATTATTTATAGAGTTTTATTCAAATTTTCGAAGCAGTTGAGAGAAATAAACGTATCAATATTATTTTTAATAAAAGAAAATCTTTTTAAATGCACTCATCTTTCGCGTATTGCAGTGTCGGATTTACATACAGGATGATTCATTAACAATGGGAAAATCGAAAGCTGAAGATACTACACGTGAAATAGTGACCATTGGCGCAAACATGCCTTATCCGAAAGTTATGATAGTTTCGGAAATATAGGGTGTTGAAAGTTAAAATTTTAAATCGCTTTTTTGCGATTATTCTGAAAATATGTAGGCTAGGAACTTGAAAAATTATGAGGGCGCCACTTACTACCAATTTTACCGAAAATTTAGTTAACTTTTTACCCTTTATGTCTAACATATGAAACTTGATATAAAATCTGAAAGACTAATGAATAGCAACCAACACCTTTTATCAAAACTTCTATAACTCTGCTGAACAAATAATTAGAGTTAAAGCAGTATCTACACTATACATTGAGGAAAATTAACAGATTATACCATTTACTCACTATAGTTTAATGATATTAAATAAAAATAAAATGTCATTGTTTCTGCAGCAGTTTCAAACTATGTTAAATATAACTACCTACTCTGCTACTTAAATTATTGTCACATAGGTAGCTACTTTCTGCCTTCTATTCAGCGAGTATAAGATCGCAAATCAATTGGTCAGATATCGCTGATAGTTTCAAATCAGTCCCCAATTTCTATAGAAAGGGACCCAAGACACAATATATATACTTACCTCATCAGTAGGTTATTTTATGCTTAATATCGTAACAGTTAATGTTGTGTGAGACAGCAGTGAAATTTCTCTAAAATTACGAAATTTAAAATATTATGAACTTAAATAAAATCGCTTCCCCTGTTTTAAATGGATTTGAAGTAATTGCATAGTTAAATTACATTAAAAAAATATTTCTTTAAATATACTGAAATTTCAATTATGTGAATTTCAAAGAATTTTTGAATCTATTGAGAAAATTTAGTTATTTCTGATATTTCATTGATTTAAACTATTAAAATATTTCTAAAATTTCATACAAAATTTGATTTAATTAAGTACTTAAATTTAAATAAATTTGTGATGCAAAGGGTTTTAATATTTTTCAAAAAATTGAACAAATCCTAGTAATTTTTTTTTGCTATTTACGTAGATTATTTATTTTGATTTAAAAACTGTAAATGTTAAAAAAAATAATTTATTTTCTCCAACTGCCCCTAAAATTAGTCTGTAATTTGATTCTAAACAATTTTTTTTGATAAAATTTTACAATACCTTTTCTTATCGGTGAGATACAAGATTTTAACTAATGAGTTTTGAATATACAGGATGTCACGCTTAAATGTGATACAAGCCTGTAGCTTCTTTGTTTTTTGACCGATTTCAAAATTTTTTTTTAGAATGTAGGATAGAAAAACTATCTAACTGTAGTGCTGCTGTTTTTATTAATGCAATTCACGGCCAACTAGGACGTGTTTTTTGTCGTCAAAACAGCTAATTGGTAACAGCTTTTTTTTCCAAAAAACAGACTACGTAACGTATTCTTATTCAGCATCCCTTAAAATGTCTTATCACCAAGTTTCACCAAATTCGATACATTTTCAGATGAGCACTAGTTGTCCGTGTATTGCATTAATAAAAAACAGCAGTATTACAGTTAGATAAAATTTTTTTACCCTACATTCCATAAAAAAATTTTTGAAATCAGCCAAAAAATAAAAAAGTTACAGGCTTGTATTACTTTCACATCATGGAGTGCTCGCCTGAAGATGTATCGAATTTGATGAAACTTGGTGGTAAGACATTTTAAGAGATGCTGAATGAGAATACGTAGTTTTTTGGAAAAAAAATCGCTAATACCAATCAGCTTTTTTGATGTCAAGAAAACGCATACTAATTAGCCGTGAATTGCATTAATAAAATAAAAACAGCAGTTAGATGGTTTTGTTTATTCTACATTCCCAAATAAAAATTTTTGAAACTGGCCAAAAAATAAAGAAGTTACAGGCTTGTATCATATTTAAGCGCGACACCCTGTATATATATATGAAATATTTCAATTATTTATACCTACTTATGAAAATTTCAAGTAATTTTTAATATATTGAAAAAATGGAGTTATTTCTGAAATTTATTTATAAAATTTTGTTAATTTAAACATTTAAAATATTCTAAAATTTTAAATTTCATGCAAAATTTGAATGAACTACTCGAATTTAAATAGTTTTAATATTTTTCTAAAAATTAAACAAATCCTGGTAATGTTTTTTTGTAATTTACTGAGATTATTTACATATTTTGATTAAAAAAAATAATTTATTTTCTCCAGCCGCCCCTAAAATTAGTATGCGACCATAAAGTTCAATTCTAAACAATTTTTCTTGATAAAATTTTACAATATCTCTCATTATGGGTGAACTATAAGGTTTTAACTAACGAGTTGTGGATGGTGAAAAAATATGGCCTATACAGTTTTTCAGGGGATGTTTTCTATGCTCACAAAGAGAACTTTTATAGAGAAACATTGTTTGAGAAATAAAAAATTAACATTGCTATTCAAGAAAAGGGTGTGTTGCTACTCGTTACCTATCGCTTTAAGCCAACTAGTCGGTAGGTGGCCGAGCAGTTCAAAGCGTCAATACTTGAATGGATCAATGCCACTGTCGCAAGTTCGATCCCCACTGCCGTAATACAGTAGATCAGCTATATTCGTAGAGAGGAATTAGGCAACCTCTCTGTGCGTATGGTAGGGTGGAAACTTTGGCTTGAATCAATGTGCGAGATTGATACTAGTCAGTGTTTGATCATCCCTCTAATTAATGAGGTTTTCCTCATTCCTGCACTGAATGGTGGTTAAGTGTCACCAATGTACGTCGTTCCATGCGACCTACTGAATAATATGTCGTCCTCTCTCCCGCACAAATCTCCGACTTCTGGGCTAATGTTGGGAATTCTCGCATTTTTCAATGTTGTTTATTTGACATTTTCATGATGGTATGGTATGTTTGTGTCTTCATTATTAAATTTCTGTGCGACAGTTTGAGAAAAAGTGTACGAATCAAGAAAGTTCATTTGGTTACAGCTTAGTTTTTGTAAGAAAACGGTAAGGCTGCAAAGAGACGACATTAAATGGATAAAGTCAACCGATAAATATTGAATCTTAATCAAAAACCACTTCGGAGTGAGAAACAAGATTTCAAGTATGTCATATGCGGTGAAAATCAGATGAGTGAATATTATATTGACTAATTTTCATTTATTTAGAGTTCTATTGGATGACTTGCTACTGTTTATAGTTTATTTTATTAAAAAAAAAATATTTTTTTAATGTGAGACAATGGCTTCCTAAAAATGAGTTGGCGGGGTATAAAAAATTACGATAAAAAATGTAAAAACAAAAGTTTTTAAATAATTTATTTTTATTAATAAACATCAAATTGAAATAAAAACCTCCTCAATATCTAATTACATACTTTATTTTCAAAAACTTGTGAACCGTTAAGGTACAAATACAAAGTAAAACAAAAAACCTACTGTATAAAACTATTTATACACAGCGTTCTTATTTTTACAATTTACCGTTTCTACTCAATGCATCAGACGGTACAACCGTGATGACACATAAACGAACTATTAAAGAACAAAAAATAAAGATAACCAGTTAGTATAAACTAGGATTACTAATACTCGACTAAATATTCCTTTAAACCTTCAGTGAAAACGATCTGCTTCTCCTTCTCGACATCCTCGTCGTCTGCGTGCACCTCCGACACGTGATAATTCAACAGATACACTCGAGCGAAGGACTCGTGACAGACGTGGCACTGGTATTTCTTCTCGTGGGTCAACATGTGACTGTCCAACTCCTCTTGGCTCTGCGTCCGCTTCCAACAGACCGTGCACCTGAAATTAATCGCAACGGTTCTTTTTGTTCGTATACAGGCTGTTAATGAACTTATGTCAGAAGTTTAAAGGGGTGAAAAAGGAGCAAAAACTGAGTTAACCGATTCACAAACTTGTATCTGAAGTTTAAGGTCATAGAGAAAAAAGCTAATTAAAAATGTGGTTAAAACTGTTTTGAAACTGCTGAAATGCATGTATTTTATCGCGGCGAGTACTGACAAAAAATTCTGTAACACTTTTTACGAGTTTGTAGGTTTTTTATGAAGCCAGACTGTATTCGAAAGTCAGTTTGTAATACATTGTTGTAGTGATTGCTGTACTGTTTTTCGAGAGTACATTTAATAGCCGTATTTCCAAGTTTTCTTTTGAAAATGGCGGAAGTATTTAGCAATCGCGAATGTTACATGTTCATAATTTATGGCGAAGCAAACGAAAATGCCCACGGAGCTTGTCAAGTGTACCATGCAAGATATCCTGAACGACGTGCCCCTGCACCAGAAATATTGCACAGCAAGTAAATATTTCCCATCCTGTTGTGTGGCGCACATTACGAGTTGTACCCATTTCATATTCAACATATTCAAGTGCTTACTGCAGAGGATTTTCCACTACGTCGAGGTTTCCGCGAATGATTGCTTCACGATCATGCAAGAAATCCTCAATTTACAGCGCAGATACTTGTTACAGATGAAGCATGTTTCAATCGAAATGGTGTACGTAATGTCCACAACACTCACCACTGGACTATCGAAAATCCACACGAAATACGTCGCGGTGCCTTTCAGAAACAGTTTTCAGTGAACATGTGGGCCGGTATCGTTAATGACACTTTAATAGGACCTTTTGAATTGGCTAGACGTTTAGACGGTGCTTCATATCTAGATTTTTTGCAAAATCGTTTGCCGGAGTTATTGGAAGACGTGCTATTAAATATTCAGCAAAATATGTGGTTACTGCATGATGGAGCGCCCGCTCACTTTTTTGGGAAAGTGCGCAACTTTCTAAACATTACTTTTTCCGATCGCTCGATAGACCCTCCCCCGGTCCTAGGACCTTTTGTGGGGATATGTGAAAATTGTTGTGTATTCCATGGAAGTTCGTCACATCGACCAACTGCAACATCGTATTGCCAAAGCTTGTAATACGATTCGAAAGGACGTGCAAGCGAATTGGATACGTCGCACTGAAGCTTGTGTGCAAGCAAATGGTGAAATTTTCTATGAAAATCAGTAGTTCTCAAAAGGTTGCAATGTTAAGGTAAGTCAGATTTTAAAATTACATTTTACTCAACACAAATCATTGTATGACATAACGGACATGCAGCAAAAATATCTGAGATAAGTTCATTAACACCCTGTATATATAAAGAAATTGAAAAGTTGATCCTTGACATATTTGTGGAGTAGATTAGTTAATTTCTGCCCATACCCACAAAATTGCCAACCATGAACACAAAATAAAAACCGCTATACGAACGAGAATGTGGCGTGGCGCCCAACGTGGGGCCACAGGCGACCGAACAAGAACACTACGACATATTTTCTATGAACTATTTTATGAAGTTTTTCAAAAATAGTGATCCTGATTGAAACCATCAATATCAACTGTTTTAGTGGGATAATAGTTTATAAAACGCAACAATGTTTAATTCATTTAATTCATAGGTAATGTTTTGGTGTTGTTTTATACCATCTTCGGAGCTTTATAAATACTTTTCTAAATTTGTTGAAAACGTGCAATTAAAATTCTCTTTAAATACAAAATCGTCTAGTTTTAGATATGGATATCGAACAATTTTTTTTTAATTTGAGGAACACTGTGTATTTAAAACAGTTAAATTATTGCAAAATATAAACATGTTTGAAGAAATTTTAGTTTAGTCTCATCATTAATTATCGTTTTACCTGTATTTACTCAACGGATCGTCGTGTATTTTCTCATGTCTCTCCCTGTTCTTGTTTGTCGTAAACGTCAGGTTGCACACGGAACATCTAAACCTCCTAAGGTTCGTGTGGGTGGTTAAGTGGAGTTTCAGCAGATACACGTCCTTAAACACCTTTCCGCACAGTTTACACTTGATCGGTTCTGAAAAAAAAACAAATTTTGTTATACTCGTCGTGGTGCTGTCACTTCAAAACCCCATTTTTTCCAAAAATTTCGTGTGTTGAAAAATCAGTGCTAAATAAAATATAGCTTATTTTACGTGCCGGTCTTTGTCGAGTGTGACGTGATTACAAGGAAGCAATTTCTTTGAAAGATCACATTTTTACAAAATCATTTTTGTTGCTGACTTACCGCCATCTGCCTTTGTGTAACGGAACTTTCTCCTCGGCCCTTTCATACATTTTTTACACTGGGTCGAGTCGCTGCAACTGTTATGCCTCCTTAGGTAATCCAATCTCGCAAATCTTTCACCGCAACGCTCGCACTGGTACGGTTTTATATTTGCGTGTTTCAACCTGAAATTCAAGATAAAAAGTAGCGGCAGTATTAAAATAGTATCTGATAGATACTTAGATTCTAGAATCCATGTTTATAGTTCAACTAAAATGCTTGAGAGTTGAATGACCTCTGACTGTGAATTAATCATTGATTATATGATAATTATATATTGATGAGGATTTTTTGTTTTGTTCGACTGAAGCACTTTTAGATGATCTATAACACACAAATAACTGTGTTATTTAACATTTCCATTTATATTTCTTTAATAATAATAACTGTGTTATTTAACATTTCCATTTACATTTTTTTAGAAACTAAGACATATTTTATATAGGAGGCATCCCACGCCAAATCGACCACTTTTAACCCCGACCCCTTTCGATTTGGCTGAAACTTTTTTATTGTTTTCTACCTCATTGAAAACCTGTGAAAATTTTTTCACCTGACTCAAAAAAAGTTATAAATTTAAAAAAAAATAACTCAAAAACTGTGTTATTGGGACGTTTTTTTTTCAAAATTTTTGTTTTTAAATATATTTTTTGAAAAAAAATTGATCGAAATTATCTGGACCTATCTTCACTGCTTTTTTTTCAATTTTCGGAAAAAAACGAAAATATCTCGATTATTTTTTCTTATAAAAAAACTGACATTTTTTCAGTGGTTTTTTGTTCTATTTTTTTTATTCATTGAAAAAAAAATTTTTTTTTTCAAATTTAGCTTATTTCACACTATTTTGAAAATGTATATAGAATTTCAAAAAGTCAAAAGAGGATGGTTTCAAATGATTTATTTGAGTTCATATGCGTTGCTCGTCTTTTTTTAAAGCCCATTGTTCATCCGAAAATGGACCAAATAACAACTTTTATTGTTTCATTTTCTTTGTTTTTGGATGTAGTTTTCGAAAAAAAATTATTCAAAACGATCTATTTTTTTCTCAACTTTTAAAAAAAATCGAAATTTTTTTCATGTTTACTACTCAATTATTTCTTTCATATATATTTTTTCCAATTTTGGGATTCTATATGTATTTTCAAAAATTTTCAAAATGGTATGTGAAATAAGCTAAATTTGAAAAAAAAAAGTTTTTCAATAAAAAAAAAATAGAAAACGAAAAAACACCATTGAAAAAATTTGCGGATTTATAAAGAATGTCAGTTTTTTATAAGAAAAAAATTTTTTTAAATGAATCGAGAAATTTTCGTTTTTTTTTCGGAAATTAAAAAAAAAACAGTGAAGATAGGTCTGGATAATTTTGATCTATTTTTTTTAAAGTACATTTAAAAACAAAAATTTTGAAAAAAAACGTCCCAATAACTCAATTTTTGAAAAAGTTATGGTTATTTTTAAAAAAAGCTATTTTTTCAAAAATTCATAACTTTTTTTTGAGTTGGGTGAAAAAAATTTGAAAAAATTCTCAGAGGTTTTCAATGGGGTAGAAAACAAAAAAGTTTCAGCCAAATCGAAAAGGGTCAGGGTAAATAGGGGTGGAATGCCCCATAGGAACTAACCATGGCAGTGGACAATAAAATATTCGAATAGACACTTTTATATCGTAGATTGTGCAAAGAAATTGTTCAATCTCGACCAAAAAAATTGGGTGCATAACAATTAAATTTTTGGACAATTTTTTCCCTTTTTATGACTGGTATTTTATTAGAAATGTGTGAATACACACACTAGTACAACATGTGCTTCATATCATGCATTTTTCTTAATATTTCTATCATTGGATTTTCTATAAGGTTTCGTATAAAATCTTTGCTCTTTGCTGATCAATTTTTTTATGTCAATGTCCATACTAACATAAACAATATCATACATGTTCTGTCCTCTGAAATAATCTTCAAATTGATCAAAAAATCCATCAAATTGGACAAAATTTGTCAAATTGGTCAAAAAATGGAATAGAATGATATCGATGGAGTCAAATTGAATTGGATTAGCGCATTCAATCAATGAAATCGAATAAAATGGAGTCAAATTAGTCAAAAAATGGAATGGATGGGTCAAAAAGTGGAATCTGTTTTGTTGTAACTACATTACTGACCATCTACGTATATTCAATTTTATTGTATTAATTTTCACCGACAAAATATTCGGTTAACAAACTGTCTGCCTCTGATAATTCTGGATAATTAATTTTGACGTTAATCACGGACAAAGTATGTTCCAATACACCAAATACCCAATTAACAGTAATCAACAATCGTAACACAACACATAATTAATAACGGATGACCTTAAATAATAAACGATGGCAAAGACAACAGAGAGTCAGCAACCGCCTGTTTTGTCAATGAATGATGAAACATCAACATACCTATGCAAACGCAAGTTATTTAAAAAAATATTTTGCCACTGACTGTTTTAACGAAATAATGTTCACGTTCCGTCATGGCCCCACGTTGGGCGCCATGTTCTTGTTTGGATGATCGGATTTTTTGTTTTTTTATTTTTTTGGCTCGCCGTTGGTAATTGTACAAGTATGGCTCGAGAAACTTATTTTTATTTCACGTGAGTCATTTTGGGGGGTATAAATAGGTGTTCCGATACGTAAATAAAAATTCACGAAATATTATTTTATATTAGGATCTGCCTCCGAGTCTGTAACAAAACAAAAAAAACACCGAAATTCTCTTACCTGTAGTGGCTATCCAAACTCGTCTTGGACGAGAAATTCTTGTCGCAAACCGTGCACAGGTACTCCCGGATGTAGTCATGATAGACCTGCTTGTGCTTGTTGAGCCTCTTTTTGTCCGTGAAGCAAGCGTCACATATCTCGCATATAAATTTCTTGATGATCGTCAGCATCGAGTGGTCGTCTTGCTCCAAATGCAAATTAAGCTCTTCGAACGTGTCAAAGCTGCGACCGCACTCCCCACAATCGTTCATTTCAGAGCTGATATGCGTCTTCGTGTGACTAGTCATCGATTTCTTCGTTTTAAACGCCTTGTTGCATATTTCGCAGGAGTACAAGTCGGGATGTGTCTCCAAATGAGCGTCCAAGTCTTCCTTCGCGTTGAACCTATAGAAATGCCGAGGGTGTTTTAAATTTCTATGCAATGTCTAGAAATGACTGAAAAAAAATTAAGTGGTGGAATTTTATGGAAGACGTTTCATAGAAATCGAGAAAAAGGTCTTGTAAGAAGAAAACTAACACTTAAGTTTCTCCTGGGCATTGGCGGCCTTACCTTTCAGGGCAAATAGTGCAGTTGAACCCATGCACCCTCCTTTTGTGCTCGAACAGGTCCCCCAGGTAGAAAAACTTATTGCAGCACTGTTTACATGTATACGTGCCCTGCGGTGCGGACTGGACCCCCTTTTCCGGGTGGCTGCCCTGTACGTGTAGATTGTAAGCCGACTTCGAGGCGAACAACACCTCGCAAGAATTACATTTGTAATAGATCTTCTCCTCCTGCTTCAGCTCCCTGTTGGCTTGTTTTATTATACCGTGCTCTGCCTTCGCGTGGATGTCTAAGGCGTTTTCCGATTCGAACGTCTGTGCGCATGTGAAGCACTCAAAGAGGTACTCGTCTGCGGACGCCAATGTTGGGTCGTCGTTGCTTAACAGATTCCCGGCTGTCCCGGACTCTTCTGTTTCCATGAATGTGGGGTTCTCGGTCTTTAATTGTGGCAACACCAACTCGGACACCATGTAGTCGTGATCTAATGTAACGTGGGTCGGTTCTTGGGGTCTGAACTTCACTTCGGTCTCTAAATAAAGATTTATGACTTAAATACTAGCAGAAGGTATATTCTTAATGGCCGTGGAGGCTTCTATGTACGGTCATTTGGTCCATGACCTCCCACACAAGTGATTACTAGAAATTGGCAAAAATTTATATTTTAAAGTATAAACAGGGTGTTCCTTAATGAAATGCATCGTAGGACCAAAATAATTTTATTTGGGAGAAAAACCATTGGCGTACCATTTTTTTCTTTAATAATACTGCTACCTACCTCTAGTTCCATAAACCGCCACTGCGCAATGAAATTATCAAATATCTTACCGTCAACCTCTTCCTGATCTTCCTCGAATTCATTCAGCAACTCGGTTTCTACTCTTATGCAGTTATCGATGAAATCCACACAAAACTTAATGCTCGTATTGCACTGTTTGCAAACTACATCTTCATCGCACACCGTAGAAACCTGTCGAAGTTACAAAGTCATAAAAGTATATTTCATATAGAGAAAAACAAAGTACTTACCATTTGCGGAAGGAGGTAAATCAGTAACTCTCTCAACGTTTCACCAGACGGTTCGAGAGTATATAACGGAATACCTTCTTCGGTATCTACGATGGAAAGGCAAGTTCTACATCTCAATAAATCTGAGTTTAAAAATTCTTCTGGAGGTTCTTTGGTGTTTTTATCTTGGAAATGTTCAGGATCTGGGACAGAGCTACTAAAATAAAAGTAATTGATAAACACTCATAAGTCAAACTAGTTATTACATTATTAGTACCTCAATCCATTTTCAGACCCAGTATAATTTATATTTCCGTCCCCTTTCTTGACTTTCAGTGATTCTTTTTCATCTTCTATCCAAGTATCATTTGTATCATTAATTGCAGCCAAAGGTGCTTGGTTTTCATTGACTGCAATAAATTTTTGGCTACAATAAAAAAAATTGTGTTAATTTGAAATTACTGAAAAACATTATATTTACCTCCATTCTGATGAATCCTCAGACACAATCATAACATTTCTTGTATTTAAAGGCATTTCTTCATCTGCCACTTCACTGGAATTTGTTCCCATTATCGTGCTCAAAACATTATTGACCACGCGTAATGGCATTGTGTTTTTATCTGACCCATACTCTGGACTGGAAAAAGAAAATATTTTTAATTTTGCCAAAGAAATAAAGTGAATTACCTCCACCTGGTTCCATCTTCGGAAACTATTATAATGTTGTTGCTGTTCAAGGAAATCCTACCACTTTCATTTTCATCCGAATTGAATAGTGAATTCATCTTAACTAATTCCAAAGGATTATCTCTTTCATACACTGGGCCTAAAAGAAATAATATTTAATTAAATAATAATAATAAGTAAAAAACTGCAGACTAGTAAGGGATTTGGAAAGCTTATCACTGGAATGTAAAAATATACTAGGTTCGCAATGTGCCCTTATTCAAAATGGAAATAATCAAATATAATTGTCAAAATGAATTTAATCAGGTTAGTAACCTGGTCCTTCTGAACGTGCTCAGCAGAAATTATTCTCGACTATTCAGAAAACTTGTTTATTATTATTAATAGTAACAATATTATTAGTCCTCTGTTTAAACAGTTACTAACCTATTCGTTCATACCGTTGTAGATTTCGTAAAGTTGTGATAACGTTTAGCAACCGTTTCACTTACAAAGAGGCGTGGAAAATTCCAGTTCTTTCCTGTCGATAAATTTTGCTAATGGCACCAATATCTAATTAATATATTTCCTTCAAAAATAAATAAGCAAAACAAACCTTCCTAAAATTTTAAAGTAGTTTAACAACCACAGAACACAAATATCGTTTAAAAGAAAAAGTTGAACTTGAGCACCGTAATCCACGAAGCACGAAGCCAAACGGGTAGAGAAATGAAATAATGGAGTAATGGAGAAGCACGGACAGCAGTGCCTCTGTGGCACGAACCATGAACCTAGCGGAGAGATTGCGTGTGCGCAGTGTATATTTATTGATGCATGGGTGTCAGTGCATTAAGGATCACCCATACGGGCGTGAAATTGGCGCAGCGTACTTTTCGCAGTAAATAATTCGCAAGCGGCATAAGTGAAATTTCATGTCAATACATAAGCGTTGTACAAATTGCCTCTTTTCAATATTTTTATCTCATTGTTCATTCAAATATCAAAATTAAGCTGCCATTTGCGTGTCATTGTCACGTCATGCTACAGTTTAAAAAATAGTGGTTTTTTAGTTCTTCTGTAAAATAAAAAATTTTGAACATATACCTGAATAAGTTACTAAATTAAAGATACCATAGTTGCTATTTGTAGTATTACTTCTGCATATGAGCTCAACAGATAAAAAACCTAAACGAGAAGCTAAACGCCTTTCTTACGGCGCAAAATCCACAAGCGTTAGCAAAGTTACAGTTCACAGCCGTATGAGTAAAAGAAATGGTTTACAATTTATAAATCAGAAATTTACTGCAGAAATAAAGTTATAATATAATGTACTTTTTAACAGTTTCTGTTATCGCTATTACTAACTGCACAAGTAGTATGGGGATTTATTTTTATTTATGATTTTTCATACGGAAAAAAATTAAAAACAATCAGCCCTCGTAATCCAAGAAAGTATTGATTTCCCCCTGTAGAATAAATGGGGTCGCTCCAAGGATTTGATAGACCACTAGAGGGCGCCCATTATTATAATATATGCGCGCGTAGGTCGACGCTCTTTCTCCCTAATCTATCCATATTTCTGACCAATAAGAATAAGATACAGAACAAATTTAATTTCATTTGAAATTTGACGTACTTACGACCGTTACAGTTACTGGTTTTCTGTTAAGATTGTAGAAGTAAAATTATCAATTACTTTCATTAACTTGAAAAGCGAGTTTGTGTTTGGTGTATATTTATTGCGAAGTATCATTTCTATAAGTGTACATAATTGGGAAATTAGTGAGTATTTAAAATAAAATTTGAAATTAAGGTAATTGTCATGTATAGCTGAAGAGGAATGCTTAAATAAAAAATTAATTAATTTGATTGACGCCTTAGTCATTTTTCACCTCAAATAAAAGTGATTATTTCTAGCTTCTCAAAATCTATAATTAACGATTTATGGAAATGTGAAATACTTTTTTATCCACATATGAATACAATTTGTAGTTTTTATTTTCTTGAAAAAAAAAAAAAAAAAAAACAGCCTGAAAATACCATACTGTTATCCGCTTTTAGATGCCTATAGTGAGGGCAGAGGAATTTTGTATATCCTCTTTGGCGAGGCCTGGTAAACTAGTATCATATTTTGATTATATGAGTCGTAGTGTAATAACGTTTTTATTGGATGAGTGCTGATAATGCATAACAGTAACATCTATTTGACTAAGATGTGGGCATCATCTATGGTACATTTAGATAGTGTTGTATGCACAAGCAGTACATATACTTTTGCAGGTGTGTAACCAGGAGTAAGCAACTCAAATAGGGCAAGAACTTCTCAATGATTGTAAAAATATCATAATATACAGCAGTTAGTGACCCACCTACAAAAATCATACCCCTTCCCCCCTTAGTCCATTTATTGTTTAAACATTTAATTTCTTTAGATATATCACGTCATTGAATTATTGCCATTGCTAATCTGCTGTCAAAAAATATAAAAAATGTTCTTGATGTAATCTAATGAAGACAACTCTTGGAATTGTGTGATTTTTCATGATTTCATAAGTTGATGCACTCAATATGTGTTGTCAAAAGATAATTTCTTCCGTCAACTTTTCTGATTACAGATAATCATAATTCCACTTACATACAGGGTGTCCCGTTCATGTTTAAAAAAAATTGTGTGCAAGTTCCTCATGGGAAAATAATTGGTTAGTTCATATAACGTTTAAGGTCAAAATTTGCTACATTTCTAAAGGGTTTTGTGAACTCTAAAGCATACTACAAGAAAAAAGTATACTCGTCGAAATTCGCATTTACCATTTTCGAGAAATTGAAATTTAACATTTTTTTTTCGATTGTACCATTCCAATTACCTGTATCGGTGACACTGCTTATCAGAAAGAAACCATTTGCACATTCCTAATGTCCACTTGATGTTTACTCGTGTACAAATTTTGACATTTTTATCTTTAGCCGATTTAAAGATAATTAAGGAAAACCATTTGGGAAGTAACAACTTCAACACCCTGTATCTTGAAAACAGAGCTTCTAAGAAAAAAACGTTATGAACTACTCCCATTATTTTTCCATGAGGAACTTTCATAATGAACACAATAAAAAATTTTAAAAGACGCATCTGATGCTGAAATCTCGAAAAGGGAAAGTATTTTTTTAAAAATTATACATTTTTTTTTTTTGTTTCAGAGTATGGAGGAAAATAACGTAAAATCCCACAAACCATCAAAATTGAGACCACCTCAAGTCAGAGGGATGAAAACACGACGTTTGTCTGACGATAAAAATCCACTGACAGTTACAGCCCCGCCATCTAAGATTTTAAAGCGCCGATCAAAATCTTTTGCTGATTTACGTGATATTGGGAGGAAATATAAGGTAATATAAAATTATTCTGATTCTGATGGTCCAAGCTAAATTTTCACTGTAATTATTTTGAAATAGATAATTTTCCATTAAATGTTGAAGCAGACTTTATTTATGAAGACAGATTTTTTTTAAACGTCCTTTTTTCTCCATTCAAAAATTTTAAATGCTTAAAAAGCATTTTTCATTTTCACTCTAAAAATTCCATATTCCTTTACCCTATTTTTTATTAACTCCAAATATGTTCATGTAATCTGATTTATAAAATTTTTAAATTTATTTATTGTTTTCCCTCAGTGGGATTTGAACCACCTAGAACTGTATTTTGTGAACACTCTGTAAAAGCTATAATGAAAATAACGAAACTTTGTATTTAGGGTTTGGAGGTGTGATCGAATCGAAAATGCTATCCATTTCTTTCTTAAAAAAAATGCCTAATATGTTTTTTATATCAAAAAGTAGTACTAACATACTTTCGTTTGTTTCTAATTGAACACAAACTTTTGTAGTAAAGAACAAAACAATGAGTGTGGAATAAATTACCATAAATTTTTTTTTAGAATGTGGAAGAAATGCCGACATCAACACTATATAAACCTGTGTTCAAAGCGCCCTTGATTAAAAGATCTAAATTGCAACCCCTATCTGAGAATGCGACCAATCTCCCCTCAACGAGTACAGTTGCATTGTTACCCGGGGCGTTGTCTACGAAATCAAAATCCATTGCAGACTTACAATTAGATGTGAAGAAACCAAAGATAATGTCGAAAACAACGTGTAAAGTCCAAAGAGTTGAATCAGCCGCAAACAAAACTGCACAGAAAAGAAAAGGCGAGAAGTCGAGTGATGAAGGCAAACCTAAAGTTGTCAAACAAGCGAAGATACCAGACTGGGATTATAAAGCTCGGTACAATCAGTTACGAGAAAAATATACCGTTTTAAACGAGGAACACAAGAAACAAAAGGATAAAATAGAAGGTTAGTACAAGTGCGTGTGGAATTTTCTCAGTTGCATTTACTAGAGCTAAAATAATAAAACATCTTTAGTTGAAAGTTCTTTGAGTAAATAGTTTTGTTTCACAAGTTGTGGAGCAAGCATATACAGGGTGGTGCTAAATATCTGGAAAATTAGAATACGTTATTTTGTACGAATTAATGTTTTTTTGAAGTGTTTATCCAATCAAAGTCCTTGAACTTTAATTTTTATACGTAACTTTCATTCTTTTGACGAGAGTTTTAGGAAATCTAGATGAGGTTGAAATAATATATCTTCACTGTACCAGTTATACAAGTTTTCTCTAGGGTATAAGACAGTTTACAGGCTGACAATCCATTTAGAATAAGAAAAAAGCTTATTTTTACCTCTCATGTTTATCATTACGTTTCCTGAAAGTTACATATGCTTGTTGAATATACAGAAAATCGCTTGCGGTACTATTAACATAATCACACCCTGCAGAATACTTTTATGAAACTACTACCACATGAATTAATCATAATTACTGTGTATTTTTTGCAAAATTCTCGACAAAACTTTTTTGTGATTTTCCACTGAAAAATTAAAATAATGCTTGTATTCCAACATTTTTATTGTTTGACGGATTATTCTGTCGTTGTCTTACTAAAAGTGTGATTTCATGTCTACAAAACGCTAGCCTAAAAAAAAATAATTGAATAAAAAATTGGATGTGAAACAGTGGCAGTTAACCCTTACGGTTCTTGCACACGTACAGTATTTTGTGAATCGGTATAAATACCGATCGGCAAAATAATCCACTAAATTTTAATTTACATATAGTTAAATACATCTTTGCACACAAAGTCGTTGTCAGCAATGTTGACGGTTGGCTGCCGACAAAATTAAAATTCGTACGGCAAGCATGCGGTCACCGCTCGGTTTTTTGAACGATCGGCAGGCTTCAATGAATAGTAGTTAAAGAAAAACTATTTTTTTATACAAATTTTGCAAAAATTTCGCATGAAAATTCGCAAATGAACACAAGTTGAATGTAATCCATTTCTAATGACTAATTTGTGTATTGAAACGTTTATTTAAATGTCCCGCCACCTATCCTCATTCATACTCTATTGCGCTGTTGCCGTTACTCCACATTTATTATTTGGCGGACAAATCAGAACTTTTTATGTTGATAATTCGCTTGTAAGGGTATGCATCGTAGCATGTCCCATAAGAACCTATGTTAAATATTCAAACTGGCATTAATTAAAAACAGAACAAATCCATAAATAATTCGAGAATAATTCACAGAATTTGACTTCGCTTTGTAAAAAATTATATCTTGATAATACAAAATTAGCTGCACTTTTCGTATCACCCGATCCTCGTTCAAGTACGGTATTTTAACCTTTTAATATTTTGTTTTTCCAGAATTTAACGTTTTAGAGGAAAAGTACACTACAGTTAGAAATGAGTACGATACAGTTAGTAGTAAATACAGAACCTTAACAAACCTAAACTGTAATACAGTTGCCGAGAATAAAATTTTAAAAGAGAGGGCATCTGAGCTGGATGAGAGACTGAGTGTCTTCGCGAGACAATGTGAAGACTTAAAACAGTTACTAAATACAAAAATTGTTGAATGTGAGAAATTGTCTCATGAAAATGAGGGTTTAAGTAGAGAGCATGGAAGTCTGAGCACGGATTACTCAAACCTTAAAGCAAGTCACGCACAACTAACAAAAGAACACGAGCAGGTCGTTGAAACCCTCAATGTACTCAAAGCAGACTATGATAAGATTGTAGCCGAAAACGAGGAACTTAAATTAAACGTAACGTTGGGGAGTAAGAGAATAACTGAACTGTCGGAACAAAATGCTATTTTGAAGAAGGATCTATACAACGGCGAGGATATACGACGGAAACTCCACAACGTCATACAGGACTTAAAAGGGAACATTAGGGTGTATTGCCGCGTTCGCCCTCCAATAAGGTCGGAGGAGGATTTCCCTCAGTGCGTGGTTAACTTTATTGACGATAAAACGATAGAGATTCGGAAAAGTAGGGAGAGTATCAGTGCTATCAGTGGAAAACCAACCGATATCAAAGCCGAGTTTACGGTTGACAAAATCTTCGAACCTAATACTTCCCAAAGGGAAATATTTGAAGAATTCGCGCAGTTGGTGCAGTCTGCGTTGGATGGGTACGATGTATGCGTATTCGCATACGGGCAAACTGGCTCCGGGAAGACTTATACAATGCAAGGCGAGGAAACGTTAGAGAAGAAAGGTAAGAACTTCATACCTTTATATGTTTCTTTTTAATTTTGCGTTTTCTTTGTTTTTTTTTTTTGTTTGTTTGATTTCTGTTGGCGTGTTAATAGGGTGAAAATAAAAACTTTTTTCTTTAAAATGCAGTCATGAGGCATTTTAATGCCCAAAATTGGTTAAAAATGGCTGCAACTCCACACATTATAGAGAAGAAAAAAGTGCAGGAATAAAAAGTTTTTATTTTGGCCCTGTTAGCACGTCTATGTACTTTGACTTCAAAATTCTAACTATTTTAACAAAAAATCGAGATTTCCGCTAATTTTGAGCTAGTTTTTGAGATGACGGAAAAATCGTGACGTGATAGAGCACTTCTCATGGCTCCATCGTCTTCGCCAGGTCAAAATACAGGGTGTTATCATACTCTGTTAGAAAGTATATACATTTTTTTTGTGGCACACGTTCTTTGGCTTTCCCGATAAAATAAAAATAGTATACTGGATGTAACGTAAAGGTTGGGAATAAATTGAACGGTGGATTTTTTGGTTTAACTTCATTCGGGGACACACTGAAAATAAATTTCTATGTGCGTACTTTGAAACAAAATATAACATGTGAACCATTTTAGAGTGACCGCAAAAAACCTGTGATTTTCGCCCGTCTTTTCACAATTCGCAGACAATTTAAAAAAATACATAAAAATATGTTTTAAGTCGCAAATAATTTTCAAAAAACTAAAAGCTATGCTCATCTTAATTTTTTACCACGAGTAATTTGACCAAAAACATATTTTTATCTATTTTCTTTAGTTCTTTGCGAATTGTGAAACAGGCGATTTTTGCGATCACCCTTTAAACGCCTTTTGTAAAAGAGGTATTTGTTGTTCGATTTTATTCCCTTTTAATTTTTTTTTAAGTTGAAGTTTAAATTTATTTATAGTTATTAAAGCCTACTAATTTATTTCATTGCCAAATTTGATAAAAATTGGTTAATAATTTTTTTCATTTAAAATTAATGCACTGCAATTCCCTCGATTGAGTTTCTACCTAATTTTGTGAAAAAATATGAATCGCTAATTGTACAGTCGATACTAATGGTTTTTACCATTTCTACTTTTTCTGAATGAGTAAGTAATATTTTTTAATTCTAATGGATGAACCATTTGATTACAATTAGGAATAAGCCTTCTTAAATGATTACAAGCAGTAATTTTGTTTGGAAAATACAATATTCTGTTTCATCAGCTAATGATCGGAGTAATTTTTGATGAGATTTTATTCAACCAATCATTGATCGCATTATCTCAAGCGTAGACGTAACGGTTTGTCACTATTTGCCGTAAACAGATCATTAATATCAGTGACGCTAAGCTAATCATTTATGAACGCTGTGTATAACAAATATTTGAAGAGTTATTCTCCCCCTTAGTTCTTCTCTTTTGGTTGTACATTGTACACTTTTGAATTAAGCGTACCTCACAGGTAGAAGTGCATTATTTAAATAGAGCCAGTTCGTGAAGGTATTTCCATTTAAAAAGAACAGAAGTGATAAAACACAGTATTCAAGTCTGGCTTTAAATTAAAAAATAGCCAATTAAATTCCAACGGTTTGACCATGGAGACTGCATAAGGAGCACGAACTCTGTAAACAAATATCTTACCGAATTAGAGGGCGCTACAGTGGCAGCTCGTCAGGTGACATAAGTGACGCACCGCTTCACCTGAAATTTCCGTTTGATTGTGTAATTTAAAATTATTTTAAATTTTATATAAATTTTATAATTTAGGTACATATTCTGTATTGAAAATTTATTGTGTTGTGTGTGTTTAATATGCAGAAGTAAACAGAAAAGTTGCGTTTGAAAGCTTGAGGGCCCTTCTATATGTGATTAAATTTTCAAGTATCCAAGGGCCTTGGTTTTTGCTGTGTAAGATTTTGAAAATTTGCAAATTTTTTTCAAAATCTGGATTGCAAAATTATGCAAAATCTATCGAACCGACTTTGATGAAATTTGGTGTGATGATTATACATAATATGAAGTTTTTTTGAGGCAAGTATGAAGGTCCTATACCCAATTTAAAAACCCCAAAAAATTCCCTAAAAAGTAGTTTTTTAATCCCAATTTTGGCGATTTTTTCGATTTTTACAATAATAATCATTCGATTATTACTAGTCGTACTTTGTAAAAAATTTAATTACAAAAATTTTTTTCCTCTTCCATTTTTGCCTAAAATCAACTCTTGAAAAGATACATAATTAAATAGGAAGAAAAATATGACATTTTTCGAATTTTTCTAACATATTGTGCCGCCAATAGTTTAGCCCACATTTTTTTTATGCGCATAGAAAAATTTTCATTTCTAGTGATATTTGAAAGCCAAAAAACCAAAAATTGTGGATATACGATTCACCCAAATATGGACTTTTTGAAACATACCGTCTGGACTATGAATTATATGAACAAATCAATAAATAATGAAAATATGTCGGTGTACAAGGAACACTAGTGACCCTATCGGTAAAAACTATAAGTAATTTCTACTATTACATTGACAAATATTGTCAATTTTCCCGTATGGGTTCGTGCTCCTTGTCTGGTCTCCCTGGATTTGTCAATGAAAAAAAAAAAATTATAAGCAGGCTTTGATAACTGAATAAATTTTTACGGGGACATTTCCGTCTGAAATTGGTCACATAGTACATATTTGTGTAACAAATTTTTTTATTTATAGGAATAATACCTAGAACTATCGATCTCATATTTGATAGTATAAGGAATTTGAGAACATCAGGTTGGTGTTACGAAATTAGCGCGAGTTTTCTGGAAATCTACAACGAAAACGTCCGAGATTTATTAAATCTGAATCCAGCTCTGAATCTAGAAATCCGTTTTAATGAAGGAAAAGGAACGACGGTTACGAATTTGTCGATACAAAAATTAGAAAGCGCAGAGGAATTAAAAAATTTATTGACGATTGCCCAGCGAAATAGGGCCGTTGCAACGACGGACTTCAACGAGCACAGTTCGCGGTCACATGCGGTTACAAAAATATATCTAAAAGGTAGCAATAGTGAAATGAACGCAACATATACGGGCTCTATTAACTTGGTGGATCTCGCCGGATCCGAGAGTGCCAAAACAAGTTCAAATGAGAGGCTGGTGGAAACTAAGAATATAAATAGAAGTTTATCCGCCTTAGAGTGCGTTATGCTGTCATTGTATAACAAAGAAAAACATGTGCCGTACAGGAATTCGAAACTGACCTATTTGCTCCAGTCATGCTTAGGGGGCAGTTCGAAAACCTTGATGATCGTCAATATTGCTCCGTTCGAGGAGTGCTTCACAGAGAGTATCTTTTCGTTAAGGTTCGCTACCAAAGTTAAGGAGGTCAAAACGAACGCTAAGCGGAACAAAACATATTTTGCTTCTACGTCAAGTACGAAAATGTAAAAAAGTGCAAAATGTTTTTATTATCATACCAGTGTTTATGTGAGACTTTTATATTGTACATATTATTTTTAGGTTGTTTTTATATATAGCTACTTTCGATTTTATTATACAATTATAATATTTATGTCCAACTGCGTAGATTCGCATGGAAGCAGATTAACAGGTATATCGTCATTTTACTAACATTTTTTAATGCAATATTGAATGTTATAAGTTTGTTTTCGTCTTTGGAAATTGTTTTTTATAGATGAACGTATTTTCGTCGTATTAACTTCAATTTCTGTATTTAAATAAAGAAGAATAAAAACGAGTCGCAACTAATTTTTTTGTTTTATTAACATGTACCAAATTAGGAACATACAAGGTGTAAGTAAAATTCTTGACCAAACTTTAAAAGTGCTTTGTTCTCAATATACAGATTTTTATCAGATTTTCGTTAGCAGCTTCAGTTCCTGATTATATAGGGTGTCCCACCGGGAACTGCATCGATCGATATCTAGGAAAGTATTACTCCCAAAAATTTTAAAATTTTGTCCTTAGGGCGAACACAACTAAAATATCTAGAATTCTCCAGCACTTCCAGTTATACTGGAAGTCGACACCAACTTCGTTATTTTAAATGGGACACCCTATACATAGTCGAGGAAATAAAGCACTGAACCTCCAAAATTTTTCGATCAAGTCGTATCAAGATGGGGTTTTTTGCATTCGGTTTCTAAAATTATGTGAAGAAAATGCAGCACCTTTGCATTATGTTTTTCGGCCAAATCGCATTTATGCAGTGCAAAATGCATCCGGAAAATGCATTTTTTAAAGTCATTTAGAAAAAATTCATAACTCGGTTAATAATACCTGGAATGGACTCAAATCAGGGTCCTGGGGGTTCTCGAGGTCCCTGAATATGACCTTCAAATTGGTCCACCGCCCACCTGGAGCTTAGGATTGATGATAAACGTCATATCCGAGGCTTCTGAATTTCACTCTTAAATGCAACGAAACTTGACCCCCAGGGGTTTTTTTGGGTCGCATTTTCCTAATCTGGCGTCGGCGAGCACATCCTGGACACCTGGTGCACCGGAACCTGGACATGGACGTCATCACCAAGAGTTTTCCTGTAAAATTCGCGTAAACGAGCCGAAAATCGCATCAGGGGGTTTTTTGGGGTGCTCTTCTCGAATCTATCGTCGGCGACCACTCTCCGGACACCTGGTGCACTGGAACCTGGACCTTGAAATCGGCGTAATCGTCAGAAAAATTCAATTCCAGGCATTATTAACCGAGTTATGAATTTTTTCCAAGTGACTTTAAAAAATGCATTTTGCACTGCACAAATGTAATTTGGCCAAATACAAAGTTGCTACATTTTTTCCACATCATTTTAGAAAGCGAATGCAAAAAACCCCATCTTGATACGATTTCGGAGATTTCGGCTCCTTTTGTGCTTTATTTCCTTGACTAATATTACATTTTCGTATTCTACGTGAAATTTGAGGGTCACTTTATTAAATATTCCCTATACCTAGGAGTTATAAATTTTGATATATTAATTTTTAAAGAAAAAATTTGACAGGTACATGGATTCGTGGAGATGCTAGTAACTCTTTTCAGGAGCGTGATATCAAGTGGATTTTTGGTACCTGTAAAGGGCATAGGTAACAATACATTATGGTATATACCTGCACATTAAAACATTTAATACTAGGTGTTTCATTTTTGCCGTTACATTTTGATAACTTGAAACAGCTATAACTTTGTTAACTTAAATGGAACACCCTATATTTTGTTACTCTGTCGTATGCAGATTGAAATTTCCTTCCAAGCCATATAATCATTGTTAGGACTACCGTTACTACTTTTAGAGATATTTGTAATTTTCTATTTTTTGTACAGTTTTTCTCGTATCAGACCTGTTGTCAAATGTGCCATGACCAAAAACAATTGAAATAATATCACATTTGTGAAGTTAGTTGTCAAATTATTGTTGTGTCTGAATAGCATTTGCCGAAAATTTAAATAAAAATGCCTGAGGATCGTTTAAATTATACTAATGAGGATTATTTTAATTTGCTTGTTATTTATGGAAAATGTGACAAAGACATAGTAATTTCAAGAACATGTAGCGAATCTACTGCTTTCTTCCATAAATAACAAACAAATTAAAATAATCCTCATAAGCATAATTTAAACGATCGCCAGGCATTTTTATTTAAATTTTCAGCAAAAACTATTACAGACATAACAATAATTTGACAACTGACATTTGTCAAGTTATTTTAATTGTTTTTGAGTGTTTCTGGTTATGTCACATTTGACAACAGGCCTGATACGAGAAAAACTGTCCTAAAAATAGAAAATTGTAAATATCTCCAAAAGTAGTAAAGGCAACCCTAACAATGATTATATGGCTTGAAAGAAAATTTAAATCTGCATATGATAGAGTAAAAAAATACAGGGTATTCCATTTAAGTTAACAAAATTATAGCTCTTTGAAATTATCAAAAGGTAACAGCGAAAATGAAACACCTAGTATTAAATGTTTTAACTTAGTGTTATCTATGACCTTAACAGTTACCAAAAATCCACTTGATGTCACGCTCCTGAAAAAAGTTACTAGCATCTTCGCGGATCCTTGCATATGTCAAATTTTTTATTTAAATATTAATATCTCAAATTCTATAATTCCCAAGTACAGGGGATATTTAATAAAGTGACCCTCAAATTTCACTTAGAATCCAAAATTGCAATAATATATAGGGTTTCCCATTTAAAATAACGAAGTTGGTGTCGACTTCCGCTATAACCAAAAGTGCTGAAGAGTTCTAGATATTTTAGTTGTGTTCGCCCCAGGAACATTGCCATGTTGCCAAATTTTCAAATTTTTCTGAGCAGTACTTTCCCAGATATCGATCAACGCAGCTTCTAGTGGGACACCCTGTATAGGTTGTAATTTTGAGTGGGGAGAAACACATCAATAGTTAATTTTTGAAATTCCGTTGTGAAAACTTCATTTTCTTTTTAACCCTTTTTTTAGTAAGTTTCATATTGTGCCGCTGGACTAGTTTAACATCAAACAACGGCATGCTTTAGTTGCAGCACATGCACAATTGCGAACTGGACTATGCATTGTTGTTAAATTTCATAATTTAAAGAAAAGTTTATTAAAAAGCAAACCACACCACCCGCCGGAAGTAAAGACATAGTAACTCAATTGTTTGTAAAAACTCAAAACAATTAAAAAAATAATTCATAACAATCGCGGATTAGTATTTTTACTTATTTATGACAAAAATAATTATTTTAAAACAAATTAGTTTTATTTGCAATTGGCAACGTATGCACATACAATATTGTTTAAAATGTAATAAATCGTGAAAATTTTTAATTTTTTTATTCCGTACATTGCGTCGAGATATAAAATTATCTTCAACCTACTTGCAGGAATGTGGTAAAATAAAGACATAAATCAATATTTTATTAACCAGTTTACCCAAAAAATATAAGAAACTATAAATATATGAACAAAAAAACTAAAACGCTGCTCGTTTTGACTCGATATCCTTCTCTAATCTAGGGTGCTTTAGTATTCGTCACCATGTGACATCATATATGCAATACTGCAATTAACTGCTATTTTGTGGCAAAATTAAGATTGATTTTTAATTTATTTTAGTAATTAATTTCGACAATTTGAACAATTCCTTGCTTAATATCTGAATATTTCTGTCTACAATTTTTTTTTGTTTATATAAATTACAGAAATTAGCATATTGACCTATGTCGACCTCCAAGTTGTAGCAATTTGGTGAAATAAATAATAAATAAATTATTGAGTTTTATTAGGTTGTGACGTGTACATATTGAATTTGTGTTTCAAACAGATTTAATGTTCGTAATTCTATAAAAAAGAATGGTTGTTATAAAATTTATTTTAAATTTGTAAATTGAATTTGATTTGTCAATCAATTTTTCAATAACCTTTTTCTTGTTTTGACTTTAACCCTGCAGAACTGTATTATACGAGAAACTAACTATGGATTAAGTTATCTTCAGAGATTTTTAATACAGTACAGTACAGGAAACAAAAATATTTTTATATGATCAATATTTACTGAGATATTTTGAATTGGCCACGATAAAAGCACCTTCCCAATTTGAATTTCCCTCCTAAAAGTTCTTCCACTATAATTTTACCGCTAGAGGGAGCCAAAAATACGGATTTAATTTAATTAGGGCAGAGTTTAATTATTTGATTATTTATGAAATAAATAAAGTTCTTAGAATTTGATAAAGTACCGCAATCAAATGTCAATTTGGCACAAAATTCCTATTGACATTAGGATGAAAAATGGAACAAACATTAGAGCAAAGCAAGAACTATGGAACAAAGTTAAAATAGAGTAATCTTTAAATTCACCTTAAGATTTTAATAGATAATTAGTTATGAATAAAGAAATCATAAATGAATAATTACTTATTTCTTTTTTTTATTAAAGAATGGAGGCAGAATTATTTTTTAATTATATATCTACCTCAATCCTGAATCAAATAAATTTGAATTGAAAGACTTCGGTCACGTTGCTTCCATTGTACCTACCAAATGTCAAATAAATATTTTTCATTATTACCTTTTTAAAAGTATATATTATATTTCAAATGTAAGTATAATAATTAATTGTATTATATAATATTTGAAATTGAACATTCTCGCGCACTCTAAAGTTAGATTTCGCGCACAAGGGAAGTGTTTCCTATCCTAGCGGCGAACAGTTGAAACACAGAACTCATCCTGTTCGAGTTCGACCATGTTGGGTGCTGTGGCAAGAGCAAGTTCCAGCCTTTTGGCTGGAAAAACTATTGAAAAAGTTGGTTCTGAAACGTTAAAAGTTGCTGCCGTCTACAATGCTTCGAGTAAGTATCAAATTTCCTATTTTCCTGTCTAAACAGTACGAAATGAAGTGTAAAATATTTTGACATGATCACCGGTTCGGGTTCGGGGTCTGGGTCTAAAATCTGCTATTCTTAATCTTAATTTGCCTTGATTTTTAAAAGCATAAAGCACCATGTACATATATGGTTGTTTATTATAATCACGAAAAAACTAAACTTTTTAAGTTGGGTTACATAATCGGGAAACGGCGAACGCCATTTTGAAAATTATGTAAAAAATTAAATAAATGTTTGCTTTGTTTTAATAGTTTTTTGTAATTTTAGACAGAGGATACGCCGCTAAACCTGCTGCTGGTGCTGCTGGAAAAGGAAAGGGTCAAATTGTTGCTGTCATTGGTGCCGTAGTAGATGTACAGTTCGATGAGGACCTGCCCCCAATTCTTAATGCTTTGGAGGTTCAAAACCGTTCCCCCAGGTTGGTCCTTGAGGTAAGTGACACAGATTAACTTCAGAAAATTGCAAATGAAAATTACCTTTTAATTTTTTGTTGTATATATTTAAAAATTTGCATCCTAAACTAATAAATTGGTCCTTACATAATAATGTCACCTTGAAATATTAATATGAATACAATCTTGACAGGCATTTATGCTTAATGAAACACTTGATGTATCTAACAGGTTGCCCAACACTTGGGGGAGAACACTGTACGTACCATTGCCATGGACGGTACGGAAGGATTGGTACGTGGACAGCAAGTCAATGACACTGGCAACCCGATCCGTATCCCTGTCGGTGTTGAGACCTTGGGAAGGATCATGAACGTCATCGGCGAACCAATCGATGAAAGAGGCCCCATTCCATCCGACAAAACCGCCTCCATTCACGCTGAAGCACCCGAATTCGTCGACATGAGCGTCGAGCAAGAAATTCTCGTAACTGGCATTAAGGTTGTAGACCTTTTGGCCCCCTACGCTAAGGGAGGTAAGATCGGCCTTTTCGGTGGTGCCGGCGTAGGAAAAACTGTACTGATTATGGAACTTATCAACAATGTCGCCAAGGCCCATGGTGGTTACTCTGTGTTTGCCGGTGTGGGTGAGCGTACCCGTGAGGGTAACGATTTGTACCATGAAATGATTGAGTCCGGTGTCATCTCCTTGAAGGACAAGACCTCCAAGGTAGCTCTGGTGTACGGACAGATGAACGAGCCCCCAGGTGCTCGTGCCCGTGTCGCCTTGACTGGATTGACTGTAGCTGAGTATTTCCGTGATCAGGAGGGACAGGACGTGCTGCTTTTCATCGACAACATTTTCAGGTTAGGAATTGGCACCTTACTAGCATTATTCGCGGTAAAAGTCTTGATGTTTGAGTTTGTTCGATATTTTTACTACAAATGAGGCGGCAAATTATTTCGAACGGACGTTTTACTTTTTTTAATATTTGTAAAAATTATTAAATCGGTAAAATCAAGACAATATTCTGTTTCACAGACTTGCTACTGGTTTGCACAACATTTTATCACCGATTGCATTATTTCGAACGTAAATGTAATGGTTTTGTCATTGTTCATTGTAAACGAATGATTAATATGAACAGTGTTAAGATTTAAGGGGTTATACCACTGTAATGGCTTAAAAAAGCGTGTTTTTGACATTATTTTTTTTTTAATAGAAGGAAAGGTAATAGAAAAAAACTGTTTAAGTATATTATTAGGCATGTTTTAAGTGTACAGAAAATTTTTTTCATAAAAAAAATGGCACTGAAGCCATTCTCCTGAAGCATGTTGCCGTCGAGGTGTTCCGCGGCATGCACTAGAACTAGTGCAAATTTCAAGAGGGAACAAAAAAAAAATTTGCTCTTAATCTACATGAGTATAGTTAGAGAAACACGTACGGGATTGTAAAAACACTGTTTTTTTGTAAAATTGGCAAGTGTTTAAATTATATTTTTGACAAAAAAAAGGTTAGTTATTTGTTTATAACAATTGTTTAAATTAACTTATCGAAAAATCCGTACGTGTTTCTCTTCAAAATGTTGTTTTAAATATGTGGTTAAAAGTTCAAAAGAAAATATTGAAAATTGCTGGAGTTATGGTGCGTGCCATTTTGAAAAAGTGTGTTACGAGAAAAACGCGTTTAAAGTTTTAAAGTCAGTTTTAGACATGAAAAAATAAAAAATTCGACTTTTAAATTTTGTTTGAATTGTACACGAATACTCCGTAACGCAGACATGTCAAACTCGGTCACTGGTGGGCCAAAAGCATGAAGACCGTAGACTAGGTGGGCCGCAAAACCTAATCTTAAAGAAGATAAACTACCGAAATTCTTAACGAAAAAAAGTATTATTATAGGACAAGTATATTTATAAAATTTTCAATAAAACGGACATTCCAAAAAAGTACAAACATTAACTTCTTTTGTCAGATATTTGACATTTTTTGTCATAAAATTTGTCTATTTGTGGTGTAAATTTATCGGCGGAAATAACTTTTAAAACTGCGTCCAAGTGTGCGTCTGTCAATCGCGACTTTGCGGGAAATTTGTTTCCTTTCATCAAAGAAAATAATTGTTCACACTTGCAGGTACATTGACAGGATTTTACAGGCAAATTTGCTCATTTCTTGGTATTGAACAGGCAAGTACTTGTAAAATTCGAATATACCAACACTATCAAATTTTTGTTTTAAATGGGTCTGAAACTGAATCTCAATCACTTCCAAATGCAAGTAAGGGGGAACTTTATCAATATCGGTAGTGAAAAAACCAGTAAATAAAGAAAAATTGTTTTCTTGGACTTAAAATCCTGAAAACGCTTGCCAAATTCTGCCAGAAGGCTTCCCATCGATCGGGTCGCGATATATGTATGTGCGCGCGACTTGTTGCAGCGAGCGCGTTTTCAAAAACAGTTTTTAACATGCTCACGGGCCGCATTATCTGGCTATTTTCAAAATTGATTCGGGCCGCAGGAAAATGCTCAATGGGCCGCATGTTTGTCATGGCTGCCCTAACGACATCTATAGGTGTATTAGAGAAGTTTTAAATCAATAGGTAAGAAGGTATGCGGTACCTTCCAAGCAAGTAGCCGTATGAGAGACTCACGACACGCTTCAGGAAAAGTGCAAAATTAAACAAAAAAAGATTTTTTGAAAATTCTACAGTGGTGTAACCCCTTAAATAAAATTGCGGTAAAATTAAAATTTATTAAATCAGTAAAATCAGGACACAATATAACGTTTCACCGACTTGTTTGCTCGACATTTTATTCGACCAATCACCCATCGCATTGTTTACAGTGTAGACGCAATGGTTTGTCATTGTTCATTGTAAACGAATGATTAATATCAACAGTGCTAAGATTTAAGGACTTTTAGTTAATAGTACTAGCTGTACAATGTTGGCTGCCTAAGCCCGCCTCTCATGTGGCTTGCAATCATTTATGGCACTGCACCATGTCAATCTAGATTAATAAAAAAACGTGGTCATCCGAATTTCTGAAAAATTTACATAACCAATGTGTTGCTTTAATTATGTACTTGAACTGTGAATTAATTTTGAGGGTTTTTGTAAATTCAAGGCTTTATTGGGAAAAAATGGGAAAAGTATTGTCCATCTCTAGCCACTACGTTTTCTCACCTTTCTAGCAGCATACAGATTCCGTGTAGAAAGAACAACTCGTCTTGATTTCATCCACAAATCAATCCAATTTTTCATATCTTCATAAGATTGGAGGGGCTGCTAAGCCAGGCCTTGTTCCATGGCTCGGAACAAGTAGTAATCCAATAGAGCAATATCTGGTGAATGTGGCGGGTGACGTAAAACATCCTGTTTCAGAGTTTCTAAGTATTTTTTGACTCCATAAGCAAGTGGTCTAGCGTTGTTATGTTGAAAATTTTACTTTATCGTGCCTTTGTTCGGATTGCGGCCTTTTCTTCTTCAATGTACGGCTCATATTCATCAGCTGTGTTCGGTAGAGTTCATCAGTGATGGTTTCATTAGGTTGATGCAGCGCATAGTACACAACACCAAGATGGTCACACCAAATACAGAACATGAGTTTCGAACCATGAATATCCGATCTTGTCATCGATGTTGATGTATGACTAGGCAAATCCCACAATTTTCTATGCTTAGGATTATCATAGCGTATCCATTTTTAATCGCCAGTGATGATACAAAGCAAAAAACTCTTTCTTTTTGCCATTGAAGCAATTGCTCACACGTGAAAAATCGCTGTTCAACATCTCTCGGCTTCAGTTTGTAAGGCTCCCAATTTCCTTGCTTTTGAAGCATACCGAATGCATTTAAATGTTTGGAAATTGTTGTGCGATCAACATTCAACGATTGAACAAGTTCATGTTTCATTTGACGTAAATCTTGGTCGAGTAATGCTCATCTCCGAACTTTTTCCGTTGACCTGAGCGTTTTTTGTCAACTCTATCAAAATCGCTACTTTTAAAACATCGAAACCAATACTCACACATTTTTATCGATGAAGTATGTTCACCGTAAATTTCCAACGGCACTTATCAGCACTTTTCTTTGAATTAAACAGAAAAAGTAAAACTTCCCGTAAATGGTTTTCTGTTGATTCGTAATTCTACATTTTCAAAGCTGAGAAAAAATTTGTTTACACTTCAGCACAATGACATGATAAAAATTAAAGCCTAATGTCAGCTTCGACATGAATATAGTTACAGAAGTGTCAGATGCGATATAGCATAAGTAACGCGATCTATTGTAAATCTGTCAAAATTAATTCATAGACCTAGTAACTCTCTTCTTCAGACGAAACTCTAAATCGGAAACAAATTTACAGATCAACGAAAACATGTTGTGACAATTTTGTTTTAACTCGTATTTGTGGCGTTTACAATACCTTCAATTACAGATTTACCCAGGCCGGTTCCGAGGTATCGGCCCTGTTGGGTCGTATCCCATCCGCCGTGGGTTACCAACCCACGTTGGCCACTGACATGGGTACCATGCAGGAGAGAATCACCACCACAAAGAAGGGTTCCATCACTTCCGTGCAGGCCATCTACGTGCCGGCCGACGACTTGACAGATCCCGCCCCTGCCACCACGTTCGCTCACTTGGACGCCACCACAGTATTGTCCCGTGCCATCGCCGAGTTGGGCATCTACCCCGCCGTGGATCCTCTCGATTCCACCTCCCGTATTATGGATCCCAACATCATTGGTGCCGAGCACTACAAGGTGGCCCGTGACGTGCAGAAGATCCTCCAGGATTACAAATCCTTACAAGTAAGTACAATTTATAATAATTGTTAAGTTTCGGAGCGCTTGAAGACACAACAAAGTTGGGCGTTACGTACTGGGTGAAAATTTAAGTGGTTTATTCTGTTTTTTTAACACAGGTCTTATTTTTATTGTCCGTGTCGGTATTTGTCGAGGCCGGTGATTTTTATAAATTTCGAATATGTTACTGTGTCCAAAAAATAACATGAATTACTTATTTAAAATTCGTGGGTATTATGAAAGCATGCCATTATTTTTTCGTAGGTTGGTGGTACTGTCCTTGATATCTATGCGGAGTTTCAAGTCTATATGTTCAACTGCTGCATAGCAACTCGTGTTTCTGCAAACATATGAAAGCGAGTTTATTGATTTTCACTATGTCTGATTTTGTTGACCAAAGAATTTGCATTAAATTTTGTTTGCGGAATGAATATTCTGCCGCGGAAGCGTTGAGGATGTCACAGAAGGCCTTTAGTGGTAAGTTTATGTCGCAAAAAAATATTTACAAGTGGTACAAAGTCTTTAAAGAAGGCAGGGAAAGCGTTAAGGACAAACAGCGTCTCGGATGACCATCAGCGTCAACTGATGAACAACACGTTAATCAAATCAAAGACCTTGTGCTCGAAAACCGTCGATTAACAATAAGAGACCTTGTTGATACTTTTGTCATTTCAAAATGTTCGGTAAATACCATTTTTAAAGGATTTGTTGTGCCTTAGACGCGTCAAATATCATTTAGTTCCAAAAACGCTCAACTTTATGCAAAAATAGCGTCGCGTTGACATCGTGAAACAATGATTTCTGACTAGGTACCAAAACGTCATGAAACACGTCGTTACTGGAGACGAGAGTTGAATCTACAAAAGGTGAACCAAGACCGAAAAAACCACGCCAGTCACTCAAAAATCAAGGTCGTGTTGATGGTTTTCTTTGATGATCCCGACATAGTGTACTATGAATTTCTTCCAACCGGCCAAACTGTTGACAGGGAATAATATTTGATTGTTAAGCGTTGTTTGCATAGTGCTATTCGCAGGGTTCGTAATGGCCTGGAAAACCGGGAATACCAGGCAAAGTCGGAATTCATTATTCTTCGTAAAAATCAGGGAATAGTCGGGGAATTTTAAAAGTATTCATGAAAGTCGGGGAATTTGATGTTTGCAACTGGAAACTTTGTGAAAACCGGCTTTGGTTTGTTGAAAAAGAAAACTATTGCTGGTTTTGAAACCTTTATAAGAGGTTCTTTGGATATAAAAAAGATTATGCAGTCCAGTCTAAAAAAAGTGTAATACATAAACACCAGCTAGTGTGTAAAAATGACCTACAAATGACTTGATTTTTTTTTTATAAGTCAGGGAAAACCTGGGAAAGTCGAATTCTATATTACTTTTGAACTATGAACCCTTTTCTGACTTCGGTTTAGAATAGTTGAGTCAACCGACATCAAAAAGGTCTGAAGTTTTCACAAACTTAATATTCCATACATAAGTCCACATGTGAAATAAAATTATATTATTCTGGGGGTTTTAGCACTGGTTAGAAAGTGGGAGGAACAAAAAAAAAAACAAAAAAACCATCCAGATTACACAACGATGCGATTGATGTAAACCGACGGAAATCGGGCAACAAAATTTCACGAATCCTGACCGCACTAAGAAATTTGCCGTGAAGACTCGAATTTTGGGCACTAAGAATTTGTATGACTATGATTCTTCTCTGTCCAGTAGATTGTTCCACTCCGGTCTCGAACAAAACTCTCGTTTTTTTTCGGCGCACCCACTTGGATCCCTTATTTTTGTTATTTTTTGACAAAATTCAGCCGCGTTTCAACCGCCCATGCCCACTGCTACCATAGAAAATTAATTATAAGATGGACAACTTCACATTTGCTTTTCCTTTCTTTTCTTTTTCTAATACATACTACAATTAATTATGCAATACTGTGTCAATTCGCTGCTAAAGGCCGGAATTATGGACAGACAACTCTTTGTTTTTGCATCATGACAATGCTCACCGGCTCACACAGCATTGATAATATAATTCGAGACCATTTCGCCAAAAATTGAACTCGTATCGTTCCGCAACCACCGTATTCGCCTGATTTTGTACCGAGTGACTTCTGGGTATTACCTAAACTGAAAAGACCACCCCGTGGACACCGTTTCGACTCGATCGAGGAAATAAAATCCGAATAGACAAAAGTATTGAAGGCCATACCGGAAGATGACTTTTCAGACTATTTCAAGAGTTGTAAAAAATGTTGGCATAGGTGAATTGTATCCTTTGACGGCGACGAAATTTATTTGGAAACATAAATAAAGATTTTTTATTCTTTAAACAAATTTACTTTATTTTTTGGACAACGGGTTGAATTTTTGGGGCCCAGATATTTTGAGTCAAACTTCGTTTCTGTGATTTCTGCACCAATTTGATTAAAAATATTTTCAGTCCACATTTAATAATTAAGTTGAATTATTACTTATTACTGGACTCTAGTAACGCCACTTTAGATATTTATCTTGGATTTTAATGAATTGTGTGTGAGAGGGGCGGCGTACTATTATTCTTGTAATTGACATTGTTTTTCAGGATATTATCGCCATCTTGGGTATGGACGAGTTGTCTGAAGACGACAAACTGACGGTAGCCCGTGCCCGTAAGATCCAGCGTTTCCTGTCCCAACCTTTCCAGGTAGCCGAAGTTTTTACTGGCCATGCCGGAAAACTCGTACCCCTTGAAGAAACCATCAAGGTACGAAAAAAATGACCTGGTAATTGGAATATTTTAAATCACTTTGTGTTGTTTTTTGTAGGGATTCCAGAAGATCCTCAACGGGGAGCTTGATCACTTGCCCGAAGTAGCGTTCTACATGGTTGGACCCATCGAGGAAGTAGTGCAGAAGGCCGAAACACTAGCTCAGTCTTCATAAATTTTTTAAGTCAATTGTTTCGTTTTGAATGTGAAACTTCGTACGTTATAGGAGTGACCTAAGGAGCCAGCTTTTAAAAATTTTGTCACCACCAATTTTTTTTTTATATACTGAAACATCAGTCATCCGTTTTGCAGTATGGTGTAATCGTTATATGTACAATTCATTTTATTAAAAAAAAATAGATCGTTATCTGGTTTTACGAGTTTTATTTATAATAATGAGCTCGAGAGGACATTTAACAACTTTATTTTCCACGAGGCCTGTGGATTTTGCCCGTGGTGAAGATATTTTTCGGTTTCTGCTGAGCAGCGACCTGGCTATTGAAGCTTTCCCTCCATTCCGCTTCTAAGCGCACCCAAGCGCCACCTACAATGAAACGCTATAGGTAGTTTCTATATAGATTCAACGAGCAAAAAAAATCAAACTAATTTTTTTGAACGATTGGGATGTTAATCTACTTTAAATTTTGTGCGAACCGTGTTTGTTTTTCCGAAAAAATTTTTGGAGTTTACCGTCACGGCGTTATTCCGAAAATGAAAATGAATATTTTTTTCAAGTGACCATCATTTTGACTCAAATCATCCCGTTCACTCTTTTTTTTCAAAATGTGCATAATTTTGTCAGTTTTTACCTGGTTTTATCAGAATTCAAATTGCTTTAAAACTTTGTGAGATAAATGAAAAAAACGGGTCATTTTTTCAAAATTGATTTTCTCAAAAACCTCGCTTTTTATTTTCACCAGATTTGAATGTATTTTTCAAGGGCAAATAAGCTGTCTTTTAATGGAGCGGCAAAATGCCAACTTGTTCCGTATGGGAGACACATGTAATAGTCCAATCAGTTGGCGCTCAAGAAGGGGGTTGCCTGTGAAGTTTTAGGGGGGTTCTGAAAATTGGTATATTTATAGATTTTGACGTGTTTTATCCGAATTTTTACTTTGCCACCTCTTTTATTTCCGGAAGTAGCCATCAAATTGGAAAAATTGCGCTCCAAAAGAGTTTTTCGCCGATATTTCCTTTCCGGCTCACTTTACGGTGAAAATAGTTATGTAATAAATTAAACTAGAGAACATTTCCTATAATTTATGTATCAACCTTTTTTCTGTTTGGGTTTTTAACCACCCGGACGAGTTCGTGTAAATCTCGGTGGTTCTTTAATAAACTCTAAATAAATTTAATATTGCATCGCTGCCACCGACAGAAGCAGCAGCACCACAACATTCGTTCAGATCCTATCACCAGGTTCAGCAATGGTATGGAGTTGCAAAAAATGCAAAGCGGTGGGGATGGAAAAAAAGCAAGAACGGGCTAATTCCTGTCGCCACACTTGAGCCCTCAGCTCCAGCAAACTTGTTAAAACCAATTTCTTGCAAATGTAAAAAAGGATGTCGGAGAGCCTGTGGACTCGGAAATGCTGGACTAAAGTGCTCCGTTATCTGCGCGAATTGCAATGGTACCTACGACAATTCGGGTGTTGATCTCCAAGACGGTGGCTAAGAGGAAGATACGGAGACTGTTCTTCAGCAAACTTTCGACGAAATCGAGGAAGAAGGTGGTGAAGTCGAAGAAGAGAACCCTATCGCGGATAACTTGGAAGAACTTCCTATCTGTCAGGTTTTGCTCAGTTCTGAAGAACTAGCAAAACTTGGTCCATCAGGGTTAGCAACAGTGCATCACATGTGGATTAGGCCTACTGGGGATACCACTAAAGAAAAACGTGCCAGGAATTCTTCCTCATGGTGGTGTGGAAGTGAGTTTGTTGGCCATAACTATTTTCATCGTAGTGAGTCGGAAAGGAAATGTCGTTAAAAAACTGTTTTGGAGCGCCATTTTTCCAATATGGTGGCTACTTCCGAAAAAAAAGAAGTGGCAAAGTAAAAATTCGGAAAAAGCACGTCAAAATCTATAAATATACCAATTTTCAAAACCCCTAAAACTTCACAGGCAAAACTTCTAACTGATTGGACTATAAATTAAATTCTCATTTATCTCAATAAGTTTTAAAACAATCTGAATTCTGAAAAAACTAGGTAAAAGCTGATAAAATTCTGCACATTTAGACAAAAAACAAAACGTTTCGACGGGATGATTTGGGTCAAAATGACGACCATTTCAAGAAAATATACGTTCCATTTTCGGAATAACGCTGTCACAATGTAAACTTTGATAATGACGCCACAGAGCCCCAAAAATTTTTTTTGGAAAAACAAAAACCAGGTCCCATAAAATTTAAAGTAGATTTACATTCCAATGTTTCAAAAAAATCGGAGAGTTAGATTTTTGTTTGCTCGTTGAATCCATATCCTATAAAAATTTACAAATAAATAGAAATTAACCCATAATTTAATATTTGAAGACTATTCAACAGATTAAAGCAGTTCTTGAGTAGATTTCACAGGGTGAACAGGGTACACTGAAATTACTTTTTTTTTTAATCTGAAAAATAAGTTTTAATTTGATGTAGGTACCTATTTGAAATATTTTTTTAAAATCATTCAAGTTTTTGATAAAAAGCATTTCCAAATTTTTTATTCTGCGGTGTTTCAGAATCTCAGTTTTAATGACCTGTCACATTGACCTGGTTTAGGTGAATGATATAATCAGTCCATCTGATACCCTGCAATAATAGGGTGCTAGGCAGACAAAAAACAAACGACTTGTCTGTCTGACGTCACAATTGTTTGAGGTTATGCTGTACTAGCCCGTCCAGCGGCGATGTATAAAAATTACAAAAAAAGAAATGAGTTTTTATGACGAATTTTGAGAAAACAAATTTATGAAATGTGTTTTTAAATGTCAAAGGTAGCGCCTGCATAAATATAACCTCCTTTCAAAGCTAAACCCTGTGATTTGTAGCGAGCTTATGAAATCAATGGTATAAATTGACAAATACATAATAAGAATGCAAACCTAATGGTGTTGTGATTCTCGGAGCATTTCTACAGTTACGAACGTTTTCGTTTACTGAGTTTTTATTCAATATCGCCGTCATTTGCTTAACTGCAATTTCCTCATAAGCCCTTTGTATATCTTGGTTGTTTCTAGCAGATAAATTATGTTGCCATAATTTTGATTCTCTCTTTTTCTTTGACTTCTTTCGTCTAAGCACCTGCAGAGATTTTAAATAAATAGCTATATAGAAATAATGTTACGGCATGTAAATATCGTAATTCATCTATATTCTATTCATTTACCAAAGAATATGACCAATAAAACAGATTTATACGAACAGTTACAAACCCAAAAACATGAAAACGAGACGCTAAAACAACAAATACATGAACTGACAGAACAAAACACCCGACAATACCAACAAATACTAACCATGACACAGCAAATCGTCGATTTGCAAAAAACAATTAAACTTTCGGACGAAAACACCACTAAATTACACCAAAAACTCGACAAACTTATCGACAAACAAATGACAGACAATATACCCCAGACAGGCACACACACACACCCCCCACACACACACCCCACACACACACGCACAGAGAAACGCAAAAAACACACAGCGGAATCCTCTAGCGAGGACGAAGCCCCCAGACTTAAAAAATCAGACAAAACAAACAAAACACGACCACAAACACCAAACACGCGCCCCCCGACACCTACACCCTCCACAAGCGCCCTACAAAATACCCCACAAAACACACAAAAACAGACAGACAAAACCAAACAAGTCCCCCCGGTAATCTTGCGAAAGCAAGAACGGTGGACGCAAGTACAAAAAATACTCACGACACTTAACATTAACTACACAAAAGCCAAATTGACTAAAGACGGTATAGCCATATACCCAAACACACCTAATGACCACAGACTATTGACAAAGACACTGACAGACAAAGGCGAGGAGTACCACACCTTCACCCTCAGCGAAGAAAAAACGCTGAGGGTGGTGATACGCGGAATACCTGCGGGTGTTTCGCCAAGTGAGGTCCAACTCGACCTCGCAAGACAAGGGTTCCCCGGCGCAATAGTGCACCGCATGGCGAGCCGTCAAAATAAACAGGAAATGCCCCTGGTCCTAGTTCAGGCCCCACAGGACCAGGAGGACATCCTGAAGGTAACCCGCTGCTGCTCGCTCGTGGTTCGAGTAGAGCTGCAGCGAAAGCAGCGGGTTGCCACACAGTGCCACCGGTGCCAGCGGTTCGGCCACGGCCAGACCCGGTGCACAGCTGAGCCAAAGTGCGTAAAATGTGGCGAAAACCACAGCACGCACGTATGCAAAAAGGCCAAAGACACGCCCGCCAGGTGTGCAAATTGCGCCGGGCCACACCCCGCCAGCTATATGGGGTGCCCTCAGTACCCCAAAGCTAAAAACACAAAAACACAAAACACAGACACACACACGACACAAAACACTACACAAACACACAGACAGCCCCTCCTACCCACCCCAAACACAACCCCAGGACGCACATACGCTGACATGACCAGAAAAACACAAAACACACAAAAACAAAAACACAACACCTCACCACACGCACACACAGACACGACACCCTCCCAACCGGGCGCGGCGGCCCTGATTGACGCAACAAAGCGTCTTCAGGACTTCTGCGTCCAGCTGACGACCATGGTGTCGAATATGCAAAAATTATTCGACTTCTAATGGCTCGTCGGCCCTCCCAACCCTCCTCGCTGAGAATTTCGTCCTGGAACCTTGACGGGTTCCGGGCCAAAAAAACGGAACTCGTGGACATCTTGAACCGTCTAAACATAGACGTTATGGCTGTCCAGGAGACCTACCTCAGCGAGGCATCCCGTACCTCCATCCCTGACTATGACATATACAGACATGACAGAAACCGTAACGGGGGTGGTGTTGCACTCATAGTAAAGAAGTGCATCGACCACTATCCGCTGCAGCGGCTCCAAACTCAAAACACAGAGGCCGTGGCGATAGCGGTGAGATCGCTACGGCATGGAGACGTTGCGGTGGTGTCCTGTTACCACCCACCCAGACTACCACTACTTGACAATGACTTAGACAAAATCCTTTCCTGGCCCCAGACAATTGCCATCGGGGACTTCAACGCGAAGTCCCCCATATGGCACAGCGGGACGACGACCACAAGAGGTCGCGTCCTGCTGAATTACCAAGACAGACACGACGACTTGACTATACTCGGACCGACAGAACCGACACATTACGGACCCGTAGGACGCCCCGACGTTATCGACATTGCCCTCTTAAAATCTATACCGTTAAATGCCCAAATATCCACCCAATACGAAGGGTCTTCCGCCCACAATCCAATATTTCTGGATCTGGGGCGAAGACAGAGATATGAAGGCACCTTCACGAGGAGGTTCACTGACTGGGAGCGTTTCCGAACAGTAATGCAAGGAAACATGGCGCTCCCAGTCATCGAAACCACCCATGATCTGGAGGCGGCAATCCTCTCCCTTGAGACTGACATTAAAAACGCCCTGACTCAGACTACGACGGAGACTATTGTCCCCCGACTGACAAACCCCCGGGGCACCCTCCCCGATGACATAAAAAACTTAATACGTGACAGACGACGTGCGAAACGGCTTGCCACCCGCACCCGCCTCCCCCGACACAGACATGACTTAAACGTACTTAACAGACGGGTGAAGGCGGCTCTGGATGAACTGGCCCAGGATAACTGGGCTAGGCACCTGGAGTCGCTGGATCCACAAGACAACAGCCTCTGGAAAACGCAGAGGGCCCTGCGACAGACCGCTCGCCGTAAAATTCCTCCAATCCACGGTAGTGTGGGGGTGGTTTACACGAACCAGGAAAAGGCCGAGGCTTTCGCCGATAGCCTGGAACTGCAGTGTAGACTGCCTCAGCTGCCCGACGAAGACGAGGAATTCGAGATAGTGGCTGAGCGCGCGGCCCGACGCGTCGACAGAGAGCCAGACAATGACATAATCCCCCCCGCAACACCTGACGAACTAAGACTGACAATACGCAGACTTAAAAACAGAAAAGCCCCCGGACCCGACAATATACATAACACGACACTTAAACGACTACCACACAAGGGCCTCATGGCCCTACTAAACATAACAAACGCGACACTCAGACTAAGACACTTCCCTACCCGCTGGAAAACAGCAAACATAATCCTTATCCCAAAACCCAACAAAGATCACACCATCCCATCCAACTACCGGCCCATTAGCCTGCTCCCGGCTATGAGCAAAGTGGTAGAAAAAATTATCCTAACCCGTCTAAGAACCCACTCCCAAGAACTGCAAGTCATTCCAGACGAGCAGTTCGCCTTCCGACCCAATCACTCCACTGAACTCCAAATCCTTCGCCTTACCGAGCACATCACGGCGGCCTTCAACAGGGGACAGTACACTGGTGCTGTCTTCCTGGACGTCGCAAAGGCCTTCGATACGGTTTGGCATGAAGGCCTACTGATGAAAATGCTCACCAACCAATATCCCATATCCTTTACCAAACTCATAAAATCCTACCTACACCACCGAAAATTCCGCATCCAAATCCAAGATTCCCTTTCCACCACCCGTCCCATGGAGGCCGGTGTCCCCCAGGGCACCGTCCTGTCCCCACACCTATACACCATTTACAACTCCGACATCCCACATCCCCCCAACACCAACATATACTTATACGCCGACGACCTGACAATCACATCCCAATCCGTAGATCCTAGATATTCCGTCTCCCTCCTCCAAAACTCCTTAGACCAACTTGAAACCTGGTGCAACAGGTGGAAAGTCAAAATTAATCCCAACAAAAGTTCGGCTATCCTTTTTACCAAACGAAAAATCCCACAAAACCTCGACAGACTGACACTATCCCAGGAACCCATCTCCTGGAATCGACAAACACGATACCTGGGCGTGACGATGGACCAGCGTCTCACGTGGAAACCGCACATCGTGGAGACGGTGGCGCGAGCGAAGACCACCAGGGCTAGGCTCTATCCCTTACTCAAAGGTGGAAACACCCTCAGTTTAAGGAATAAGCGAACGCTTATCAAGGTGGTACTTCAACCGCAGCTAACCTACGCCTCCACGGCGTGGGGTCACGCGGCAAAAAGCCACTTAAAGTCATTACAGGCTGTGGAAAACATAGCCCTCCGCACGGCCACCGACGCGCCCTGGTACGTAAGAAACACTGACATATTACGAGACTTACAATACACAAACGCTACACAGACAATAAGACAAAACGCGGAGAAACGATTTGACGTAGCCGCTAGACATGACAATCCCCTCCTCAGGCAAGCCGTTGACTACGTACCCGACGTGACCGACAAACACAAAAGACCTAGACACCAACTTTTTGACCCTGGGTGACCACCCCAATGACCCCCCCCCCTGCCCGCTAACCTTTTCTGTTTCAGAGACAGCCAGGATCAAGAAACGAAGACAACGACACACACACACACACACACACACCCCCCATACCCTCCTTAACCCTCCCCTCCCGCGCTAGCCTAAGGGCCACCTTAGCAAAGCGCATCCCAGGCTGCATAGCCGCACTACCCTACCCAACCATACCACACATAAACATGACACTACCCCCGGGGTTTACACAGACGAGCCGGCGAAGCAAGAAGAGCGCCAGAAGAAAGGGCCCTAGCCGGCGGGGCCCAGCCAGGACAAAAGGAGGTCCCACAAAGCGCCTACACCGGCCGCATTTGCGGTCGGGGTAGACGACGGATGGGGCCCACCTACGAAGGCTGTCCAGGCCTACACGAGATGAGGCAGGATAAAGAGGGATAATCCCCCTCGATCCCAAATCATTGAGGCCAATTTCTAGCCATAGAATAATGGCGTATTCATTTAATACTTATTTAAATATACCTTATTGGGGGTGGGATTGCTTTCATCAGCACTGCCTTCGTCACTTTCGGAAGACGTTGAAGAAGTAGATTCTTCCTCTTCCTCCTCTTCTGTACTTTCGTCCGATGCACTACTTTCTTCCTTCCTATTTGCAAAAACAGTAAGAAGACCCATCTTTGGCCGTGGAGGAATTATTTCAAAACCTTCCCACCAGAAAGTTTCCTTACAGACAAATTTCTTGTCGTTGTTCAAATCTTGAACAAGATAAAATTCATATTATTAAAATATTCAAAAATCGTGTTTAGAACTTAAAAATATGCCGCATGATATCAATTGCAAACCCTTAACCCTACCGTAATCGACGCTATTGAAATTTCTTCATAATCAAGTTAGTTCTAAATTTGGTAGTTCATATGTACCATGGAAGAAGTCGAAAATTAATGAAGTTATAAACGTCAAAACTGGTAGTTGAAAACAAATCGAAAAAACTTAAAAACAACGATTTTACAAAAGAATTACTGAAGTCATGCAAAATATCGAGTTATTATAAAAAGTGCTGCATTTACAATCGATAAAATGGCTCCGCCCCCCGTGGTAACAGGCTTATCCCCAAATGAAGGGCCCCCTGGTACTCGAATAAAAATAAGGGGCGAGCATTTCGGTACTAAGCCGACCGATCTCATAGGATTGACCATCTGCGGGATAGACTGTTTGTTGGCGTCCGAATGGAAGTCTGAGAACAAAATTATTGCCATTTCGGGTCCAGTTAAGGGAAAAGGGGATGTCATCGTTACAACTAGACTTGGAGGTATAGGAACATGTAACGTTACTTTTAGAGGATATCAACTAGCTACGATAGGGCCTATGAAGGAGAGTGCAGTGTGGGTCGAAGAAGTACCTTTCTACTCTTGGGGAAGGCATTCTTTAAGTCCTAGTAGTTATCAGCAAGAAGACCCACTTGGACTGTCCGTAGATGAAACTGAAAATAAAGTAAATGAAGAGGATTTGATGACTTACTTCCCAGGAAAGTCGAGCGATATTGCCAGTACAAATTTCTCATCGGGGTGGTTTCTTTTAGAGAATCACCAGGCTACTAGTTTTAGTGACTTACAAGCTGGATTAAATCATTTGAGGAGGAAAGTACAAGGACAGAAAGAAGGTCAATTGTCTTTTTTGAAAGCTAACATAAATTCCGTCATGGACCAAGTCGACACACTTGTTAACTTGAAAGAGAGGTATGAAAGTGATTTATCGAAATACGGCTCCGAACCCACTCTGCGGTTAGAGAAAGCTATAAAAGAATCAGAACGAGAAGCTAGGAAGCTATTCGACGATGTTTTAGCAAGAAAGGATAGAGCAGAGAAGACGAGAAATGCCTTAAATGTTTTACAAAGGTTCAAATTCTTATTCTGCTTACCATGCGTAATTGACAGGAACATAAAGAAGGGAGAATATGACATTGTTATAAACGATTATATAAGAGTGAAAAATTTATTCCACAAAACTGATATTCCTATATTCAAAGAAGCCTTAAATGAAGTTGAAAAACGCATAATCGACCTACAAAAGAAGTTGCACGCAGATCTACAAACTATGCCGATTACAGTTGAGCAACAGAAACGACTGATCCGTTACTTAGTGAATCTAGATTCACCTTACGACCCAGCTTGGGATGCTATAAAAAGTCGTTCGGAATATATCAACAAGAAATTTAAACTTATATACAATTTTCACAAGTCTCAGGATAAACCTGAAAGTAATAAGAAGAGTAATTCATCCACAAAATATTCCAAGTATAATACTCCACAGCAGACAGAGGTACCAGCAGTACCAGCCTGCATTAATTTCACTGATGAAATTTGCGTCACGATTTCCGAAATATTCCCCGATTTGTGGAAGATTGGTCAGGCATATTTTTCAGGCGAACTACAAGTCAAAGTAGAAGCAGGGAGACAGGTATATTGTAGTATTTAATAGTATTCGCTATTCTATTAACTTTGCACAGTAAGAATATTAAGTACGACTTGTGTCATTGGAATTCTCAAAATGATATAAATGCAAGCAAATTGATTTAAAAATAACAAGAAAACTTGAAAGGAGGGTTGAATCAATTGCAATACATTATTGTATGTCTGTTATACATAAATATTGCGTCATAAACATATCTTTGACATGGTGTTTATGATATTTATATTTACGTCATCAATTGACAATAAAACCGAAAATGTAGGCCATTGTGCAAATGTTAGATTCGAAAAATATCATTTAAGATATTTTAAAATGTCATTAATACCTGCCTCAATTTAATCATGTTTTTTTTCTAGATACAATAGGCAGTATGCAATCATTGATAAAATAACTAGACAAATATCGCAGATTATTACAAAAGTATTCTAGGTTTTTCAGTTTAGTTATTTCAAATGTCTTGTATTTGAATTGCCTTTTAAATTTTATCTGTAACACTCGTCAAATTTTGAATTTTTAATGGGTGGGGAATAAGTAATGTCCATTTTCTCAAATTTAAAAATTCATATGAAAATTAAACGTCAATCTAAAGAAGACATCAGATGGTGTTTTTGTTTACTTCCTTATATTTAATTTTTGAGAATTTTCATTCATTTGGAATGGAATGTCAAGTTAATAAAATCAATCATTTTCTGCCCTTGCTTTTTTTTTGTTTTTCATCGTGACGAGAAAAACTCTTAAGTGGCCTAAGCTCCTTAACGAAAATACAAGACAATCAAGGGAATTGGCTCAGGAGATAGGATGTCATCACAAAACAGTAGTAAACCACCTGCATTCGATGGGAAAATTTCAAAGACTCAGCGCTTGGGTCCCACATGTTTTGAAGGAAAACAATAAGAATCAACGCTTTGCAATTGCCGCTTATTTGCTGTGTCGTCATTGATCAACACGTGGTCATAAAGAACGTTTTCTTCATCGTATTGTTGCTGGTAATGAAACATGGTGTCTGTACATGAATATGAAATAGCGGAAAACCCCAAAAAACAAGCAACTCCATAAACAAACCAGAACTTCATCTACGAAAGACACTGTTGTGCGTATGGTGGTATTGGAAAGGGATTTTTTATTACGAACTCTTACAAAACAATCAAACCGTCAACACAGAACTCTATGTCAAACAACTATGGCGACTCCATGCTGTTATTCAACAAGAAAGACCTGATCGGCGATATGACGTTCTTTTGCAACATTACAAAGAGTGACCACATAGCGCCAATATGACCTAAACGGCCATTCGGGAGTTGAATTGGGAAGTTCTGCCCCAATACTCCTTAGGCGACATTTCTTTTAACAACAACAATGAGTTAAGTTCAACGAGTTTTTCGAGTCAAAATTCAGTCAGAAGAGGCATTGCGAAACTTGTTGAACGTTGGGAGAATACATCACTGATTAGCCTTTCGATAATTGTAGAGTAAAAAATAAAATATCTTATATTTGAAAAAAACGGACATTACTTACTCCCCACCCAATTGAATGCCCCTCAACTTCATAGATACCTTTGGTATTCAAAAACATACTTATGACTTCATTCAATAAGATTTTTAAGAAAGTTTTGGAATTAATATGAGTTAGGTTAATACTGTTAAAGTGAAATAAACCTGTAGTAGTTAGTGTAAAATATATAATTAAAAAACAGAATACTTGCACAAAGTGGACAAAGTTAAATAGACACCAAGAAATAAAGGTGAAAAATCATCGAGAAATCATAAAAATTACTGGGCATGATTTTATTGTTGTAAAGTCTTGGAAATGATAATACAAGAGTCGTCTCATTTCGTGGGTCATGAAAAAAGTATAACGTCACTTTTTTTTATCAACAAATAGGTAAAAAATTCGTCATTTTTTGTTCTACGCGTTATTGTAAAAAAACTATTAATCTTAGCAAAAAATGTTCAACAGACGATTTCATCTAGAGAACCTCATCTTTAAAATGAGATTTTATAAATTAAAATTGCTTAACACACAAAATGTATTGCAAAATTAAACGGAAAAAGTGCTTTTTCTTTAATTGTTAATAACTTTTTAAATAATTAATAAAATTTTACCAAACTTTCCCAAAATGTGAGTTTTTATATCCTTAAGAGATAAGACCAAAAAAAAGAGCATTTTCCTCAAATGACTATTCCGGGGGCAGGGTTATGACTAAAACATTCTTTTTGGGCTCATTTTCCTCGAAGGGACACCAAGTATCCTCTAGTTAAAAAAAAAATAATTTTTTTTCAAATTTAGTTGTAAAAAAATTGCTAACTCCGGATCTATTGGTCGTAGAAACTTTTTTTTTCAATTTGTAGGTTTTGTTATGAGCTTGCGAATGGTTGTTAACAATTATATTGTTAACGAATAAAAGGCACTTTTTTCTCTAAACAAAAAAAAATAAACAAATAAAGCAAAACAAATAAAAATAAACAAATAAAATAACTCCGCGGTTTTTAACTTTTGAAAGAAGTTATATACACCATTCAAAATTTCTTCGACCAATAGGCTCAGAGTTAGCAATTTTTTTACAACTAAATTTGAAAAAAATTTTAATTTTATTTAACTAGAGGATACTTGGTGTCCCTTCGAAGAAAATGAGCCCAAAAAGAATGTTTTAGTCATAACCCTGCCCCCGGAATAGTCATTTGAAAATGGGCCTTTTTCGCAAAAATGGAATAAATAAATGGAATTTTGCAAAAACTATTTGATCGATCTTTTTAGCAATTTGAACTTGTAAAGTCTCATTTTAAAGATGAGTTGATAATACAATAACACGTAGAACGAAAATTGACGAATTTTTGACCTATTTGCTGATAAAAAACAATGACGCTATACTTTTTTCATAACCCACGAGATGAGACGCCTCTTGTATTATCATTCCCTAGACTTTTCAACAATAAAATCACGTCCAGTAATTAATAAATTTCAAAATGTTTCCTTTGTTGATCTAAAAGAATAATTATTAATTGACACTGTTACATTTCAGGTCGAATATAAACACATGGTCATGTCGGTCATAGAAATGTTCTGCAAATACGTAAGAGCTAGCATCATCCCCAGCACATTAGACAAAGCGGAAAGGCCGCAATTCGGTTCACTGAGCGCGCCCGAAAGAGACCAAATCGCTCTGTATTTACCGGAACTGTTAAGGTCAGTACGTTCCACTTACGCTACATTAATAAAGTTAGATTTGCCCAACGAGGCATTAGATATAGTAAGTTTGTTATTGTTAGATTTAAGAATCCATTGCATGAGTATTCTGTTTCAACAAGCTATGGAACAGATAAAACAGTTATCTGAAACGTGGAAGATAAACTTTGGGGGCAAACACAGCGGAATCACAGAACTACCGTTGAAGTTCTTGCAGCTGATCGAGGACGTGATCCAAATTGTGAAAGAATCAGCGCTATCGGCTGAACAACGAGAGACTTTCCTATTAGATAATCCGACTGCTCAGAGAGAGCTTGAAAAACAGCTGGATTGTATTTTAACAGCTTTTCATAACGTGTTGAATAACTTATCTTCGAGTGAGGATTATGAAGACGGTGACGATAGCTCGCCTGTAGTCTCTCAGTTGATAGGAACCCCTGTCAGTAGTCATAAAGTGAACAGCATTAAAACAAACGTACCAACTTGGGAGCACCGTTTGTTGATAACTTTATCCAACTGTCTGTTTACTAAGAATACAATATTAGACACCGTTTCCACTAAATTCAAGGAAGGCGGTTTTCCTCACGTGGACGTCCCTATAAGAAATGCCAAAATTAAGTTGGAAAACTTGGAAAAATCGATCCTCGACAAATACCTAGAACAAAAGAGCGATCCTTTAGTTGGCACGATAGAACCGTCGATGTACTTAGGACGTTTCGACTGGGATACAAACGTACCGGCAACGGACATCCGTCCTTATGCAAAAGAATGCATAAACAACCTTATCAGCGTCCACTCGGAAGTTAACAATATTTCCGCAAAGTTATTAGATAGCGTTCTACCCAAAATCGTTGAAACTATTGCCGAAGAATTATACAGGCTCATGTCGTGCGTTCAGAAATTTAGTAGGGCAGGTGCGCAACAAGCAAGAGCCGATATATGCGTCCTACAGGAGTTTTTCGAAGGATATTTGTCAGGAAGTGCCAAGGGATATTTTCAGGAAGCTCTAGATGTCATACCAGAGTTAGAAACAATGGAGACGACTGTTATTCAGGACATCTTAAGGCAGTCGAAAGCCAAAATGAGAATACAGTTGTTGTGCTTAAAGAGGAGGTCCACGGAAAATAGGAATTAAATGTGGCGGCACTTTTATTTCTATTTTGCAGTTAAAGTTTTAGACTGTTGTATCAAAGCTGTTATAGCAAATTATCTCTCCTGTGATAATTATTTTTTATTTGTCGCTTAACAAAGATGCAATTAATGTTGAAATACAAGATATTTAAATATGAAAAAATAGTAACTATAGATATTAAGGAAAAAACGTAATGCTAATAAATTATTCTTAAAATTTATTTACACATGTAATGTTAATGAAATGTACAATGTACAATTTTACAGTGGTTTTATGCAGATATTTATTACATCATGCAAGATATATCTTGACATTTACCATGTGTAGGATATAAATAAGGTGATAAAATAGTATATCGGCATATAGTTATTTGTTATTTGTACCTAAACTCTGCACCGTACGGTAAATATTAAGACTGCTTAAGTCTAACAATATCAAAAAACATGTATATATGGTATTTTTATTATTTAAAGCTTTGTAATATGTATCGTAATGTATTTAACTTAATACTTATTCTTTTTTGGACAAACTTGTTTCTCTTAATACCCCAAACTAACATTGTATGGCAAAGGGAACATTATTTCTGCAGGATGTTCCTTTCAAAGACTGGGTACTATAATAACTTTTTTGGAGTATAAATGGAGCAATGTCAAAGCTCGTATGAAACGGGATATCGTGCCGCATACATTTTCCTGCGAACCTGATGGAAATTTGTTAGCCAAAATTAGACAACTGAAGTACAAGATGTGATGGAACCTTCCACATCATTTACTGTTCCCAAAATTTGCGAAAAAGGATGTCAAACAGGACGTATATGTTTTAGAATTAAATATGTATAAACAGCACCAAAATTAGAAAAAAGGGACGCTGTAATATCAACTTTAAAATTTCGAACGCTTCCAGAGCAGTCGCCAAAACCCCCCAGAACAAGATTACCACTTAAAAATGAACATTCAGATTCCAGTAGCACCTAAACGGACATTTATTTAGAGTCCGTAATTAAGAGTATACAGGGTGTACCAGAATAACGTGTACAACGGAAGACCACAGATTCGTGGACTCAAAGTAGGCAGATTTAGGTTAATTCACCTATATCTGAAATTGCTTGTAAATAACTCCCAATACGTATTAATCGATTTTACACATTTTATAGTGTCATACAAAGTGTTTTTTACTTACAACTCCTATAAAATTGATGTATAGTGATAATAACCGTTCATAACTTTTTCCTCTTTCGGACAATAATGACAACTATTTTTTATTTGATAGGTGATACCATTTGGAAGTTTTTAGACCCCTTATAGAGGTACAAACTGAAATTACAGTCAACCTACAAAATCAGAGCTTACTGGCACTTTGTTAAGTATTGTAGTATGGGTGGCAAAATAATGTATACATTTAAAAAATATTTTTTGTACCCAAACAATAGTTGTCATTATTGTATGAAAGAGGAAAAAGTTATGAACGGATATTCTCACCATACATCAATTTTGTAGGAGTTTCAAAAAACACTATAACACCAAAATTATAATAATATTAAAATAATATGTATTAGAATTATTTACAAAATTCAAAAAATTTTCCCGAACTTTCAGGCTATTTAGCGGCCAAAGAAAAAACGATTTCGGATATAGGTGAATTAGCTTAAATCTGCCTATTTTGAGTCCACGAATCTGTGGTCTTCCGTTGTACACTTTATTCTGGGACACCCTGTATACAGGATGTTTCGCAGAGTTATAATATTGCTATACCACAGACTTATCTAGGAACCATTTTAGAAACTTTAAGTTTACATACTTTTTTCTTATTTTTATGCATACAAGATTCCTCAAAATATAAAGATGAGATTCTCGAAATTTGTTGATTGATTTTAACAAACTTATTTTGTTATATCTCACGAAAGCATATGTTGGAGGCAATTTTCTTTCACTTTATAATTCAAAGGTGCAATAAATTACACATACACAATTTTTTTTTTATATAAATTTTGGAGAAATACCAATAGGGATTTCTTTAAGGGAAAAGATTCCAGTTCAGATATTCATAACATATTTTTAAAGAACAAACACAGTCTTTAGCATAATTTCAGGTTTTCTAGAACTCTCGGGTATTATTTGAGCAATATTACATGATTTCTTTTAAACACAACTAAAAAACAATGCAAATTTCACTTAGCACAAAAATAGGACCTTTAGCAAAACTGCATTTAAGTCAAAAACATTCAAAACCTATTTAAAAAACATGTATCCTATCATTAGCTCTCGTATTTTTACTTTTTGCAAAGGTATAAATTCAAACAACTTCAAACATTTTTTCTAAAAAGTCTAAATGAAATCAGTGTTCTTCGATACTTGTTTAAATTAACTTTTTTTTTGACATGTTGATCTCTAAAAACCTATTCTAAATTATTTGGAACACTTGTGTTAGATATTTTACACTCTGAATAAGAATTCATTGGAATTTTTCCTAAAATCTCTAATAATAGTTCTCCAATTTTTGAACCATAAAAACGGTTCTGGGACTTGCCCCTTGGATCGCTTTCACAATATTTATTTAACGAAAACAGTTCATTAAAAGGAGTCAATAAATGAAAAAGTTGTGGGGGTGGCCAGTTCTTGAATAGAACACACTGTATAGGAATCTTCCCCAAAAAATGTGTTTATTAAAGTAGGCAAAATGCAGAAAAATCAATATAATTTCATGACTAGAAATTTTAAACACCATTGAAATTATAAATAATAGTAATATATTATTGGAAACTGGAATATTCTACATAGAAGTTCTTATACGAGGTTTGATCAAAAAGTAACGAGAATTGTTAATTTTCTCAGAAAATATTTATTTAATCTTAAATTTTTATCCCATCCCCTTCAAAGTACTCGCCGTGTGATACTATACACTTATACCAACGTAGTCTCCAGTTTGAGAAACACTGGTGGAATGCCTCTTTAGGTATTGTCTTGAACACGGTTTGCGATTTAGCCTTTATCTTATCTGTTGTTAAAAAATGTCCTTTGAGTATCATTTTGTGTTTGGGAAATAGGAAAAAGTCACAAGGGTCATGTCTGGAAAATAGGGTGGTTGGAACATCACGACAGTCTTGTGTTTTACCAAGAACTGTTGGATAAGGTACGTTGGATACAACATGCGCAATTTGAAAATTCCCGTTAATTTTTGGGTGGAACCTCGTATACTGCCGGAAATAAAATAATAGGAAATTGAAACAGTTTTGTAGAATTCTTGGGAATATTGGTAATATTTTTGAAAATTTCAAACTGCGAAACTTACCTCTAGCCACCAGTCTAGTTAATCGTTCTGGAAACAATAACTGAGGCGGCTCTTCTTCTATAATATGCCGGTAAGCCTCTAGCATGGTGAATACTGCAGAATCCCTAACGTCCTGCGTGCAAACCTTAACGAAACAATCGTAATATTACTGTTACTACGAGAGTAGTAAAAATACTGAGTTATCGTTAACGAAAACTATGAACTTAAGCACCTACAAATGATATACTCTACTAACCACATGCTGCCGAAACTGGCATCCAGAAAAGTTTTCTAGCAACTGGAACCTGTAAGCCCTCTCCCCGCAACAAGGATATCTTCCGATAGGCAGAGGAGCTTTTTGTGCGTCTAATGTAAAAAACTGGGGTGCGTCCGGGTGATACCGACACCATCCAATCTGATTCGAAGGGAAGTAGCGTTTGCATATACTACAATATAAAACGTGTGCCTCGCCCCATAGTCTCCAATAGACCTTACGCCACGTTTTTAGAGTTTTGTGGAGTTTGATTATATAATTGTTTATGTCCCAAGAAGAATCTCTGGACGAAAAAAATTGATGAATCCCATTAGTTCAACAGTAGTCCCCGTTACGTACCTTACGTGTAAACTTATGATGGACCCATCTGGTTGCAGTCTCATAGAACAAGGTGTGCAGGGTATTTTGATTGCCACAGCAGGAGTTATGAGCTGTTCGCATTTTTCACACCTAAATATTCTCGCTAAGGAGCACCAGTGACCCCTCACACTTTCCGGTTCCGGTTCTGCCAGCGACTGTATTAATTTCGAGAAAAGCCGCGACTGAATTTTATCCTTACGATCTTTTATCGACTCTACCTCGACATTGGTATACATAGCAGCTAGTCTGAAAATCGCAGAAGATTGATTAAACGATCGAACACCTTAATCGTAGCTTACCTTGTCAGAACGGAATCGTTTAAACATGATAAGTTGCTAGTGGTCCTCAGTATCTCGTTCATATGGCGGTGGCAAAATAACAAGCAATCGTTTAAAAGCGGTTCCATCTGTAGGAAAGCCGCTGAGACTAGAATGGGAATAACACATTGAGCGTCCAATTCGGGACAATCATCTTCAAGGAATGCGTCTTTTTTAACCCACCGCATCAGCCACTCGAAAATACCAATGTCGCAATGTACTGAAATGTCCATGTCTTCTAGTCTTTGACCTGTTCCGATAAAAAAACAGCAGATTTTTCATTGAATTAAATAGTTATCTCATGTACCTAGTGTTACTTCTGCAAAATATCCCATTTTTTCTATCAGTAACTTTTGATTGCAAACAAATGTTTTCTTCATGTTCTTCACTTCGTCGCATACGTGTATTTCTACCTCGGAGCTAAAATGTATTAAATGAATATTTCTAATAATTTTTGCATTGGCAAACACATACATATTTGTAAAATGTATTTTTTGTTAATATTAGCTGATAAAAATTATTTGGTACGCAGGCAAGCAAAAATTATTTGTAAAATGTTCTTCTCAAATCATAAATAAAATTTAGTATACACTCTAATAATAACTTTACAAAATAAATTCAAACTCTACAATAATATAACTATATCAACACATTTACTCTGTTTTGGTTATTGTTGGTTTGATAGAACTGTCACTTGCTCTTCTCGAAATAGTCTTTTCATTTGTGGAACATACTATTGGATTACTAGACGATTTGTCTAAAAAAAAATGTTTTTCTAAATATGTCACCCCTACATTTCAATTCCTAACTTCTTTTACCATGTAACTTTGCTATAGATTTCTTCACCGATGTTGCATTTTGAACTAGGTAAGGTAGGACAGAGTCGAGTAGTCCCTCCGATAGTACTTCATTTAATTTTCTTTTCAAAGGATCTGCATCGGAAACACTTGCAGCGCTTCTTTTTTTATTTACATCTAAAATAGTGAATGAAATCGTTAAAAGCTATACCTACAAAGATGAATTAAGTTTAGATGGTTACACCTTTTTTGTCATCTCCAGATCCTTTATTTGAGTTTATAATAATAGTATCCGATGTCTGACAACAGATGCTCTTCAACGACATCTGATTTTCTTTACGTTTTAACCAGTTAACTGCCTCGGACATACCACCTGACATCAAGATACCTTCTACACTGTCTTGTACCTAGAATTTGGGAAAATAAGGCACACATACTTGTAAATATGTTTGCATACCTGGTAGGCGGTTTTCAAAAAGTTTAAAAACTCTTGAATCGAGATCTGGGAAGCCTCAGGACTTGACTTTAATTTTATGTGAGGCTTAATTATAGCACTTTTTGAGTTGTCTGCTTGAATATCCATTTTAATGTGTTTAAACGAGGATTTCAGATTTTAAAATTTTATTGATCAAACTTTTTGGTAACATAGGAAAATAAATGTCAATTTATTATTTTTCGTTTTAACATAATAAAATAGGTAATCTACTGTCATGTCATAAATTAAAAAAAAATCATTTTGATTTTTAATGCTTTTTATTTTCATTGATATTCTTTTGTTGTTACTTACTAATATGTTTTATGTTCGTTAAAGTAAATATCACAAGTCAAAATTTGAATTTGGGATGCCATGGAATATTTAATCCATGCCTCAAAACGTATCTTCTTCTTCTTCAAAAAAATCTATGCTTGGATGTCAGTGTTCTTTTAATCTACCACGTTAGAAATATTTTTTTAATCCATGGAATTTAGGTAGGTTTGATTAAATTTCTATGTATACGACAGAAGCTACGAAAATTTAAAAATTTTTATAGAATAAAATAGTAATAAGTAGTGGATCTGTGAGATATATTTTATTATTCATAAGGTAACAAATTTTAGCAGATATTGTGTGTTATAAATAATATTAACTAAGTACAATACCTGATACTAATAGGTTATGAAATTTAAAATTTATCTTTATGTTTCTAATAGGTACAGCACAAAACAAATTTAGATGTTCGCTAAAGTTTAACGGATTTATTTATTTCATTATTATTTACGCCTACTGGCTTTGGTCGAAAAATTTATGCTTTAAAATGTTAGAAGTACCATACAACTTTTTAAATGTTCCTACGCAACTATGTACCTTTAAATTTTAGAGAAAATGTTGATAGGATAAATTCATTTCTTAACGATTGATTTCGATTAATGTTACAATGTTAAATGCAATTTTACGGTAGCTTTTGAAATGTAAGATTTAAATTTCTAGGCAATATTCGATCAATTTTTTTTTAAACATTACTTACTGTAATTTATATTATAAATATTTTTGCAATTGTAAGTTTATTTTTTGTTTTCAACAATTTTGATCAAACTTAACTATAAACATTCTTCTAAGTTATACAAATTTTTGTATTTATTTTTTGAACTTTCCTGGTAGAGGCGGTTAATAGGACAGGGTACGGAAAAATCAGAAACCAACTGGATTTTTAGTTATATATTTTTTATCACATTAAATACTTTTTTACATCTAATTGCTAAATCCGTTTTTAAACGTTTCCATCAAAAATTAAAGCAACATCTTTGATGCAAGCTTAAAAACCGTTAATGAAACTAATTTTAGCTTATCACTTATATGTGCACATATATTATTTTATTAAAGTACCCTTAATTGAAACCCAAAAACTAAACACTGTTTTAACGTCATATATGTAGTTATCACTTAAAATATACACAAATCATTAAAAAAAAGAAACAACTGAAAATTATTTCTGTGTATTGTATTGTTACATTAAGGTAATAATCATGCTAAATTATTACTTTACAATTTATCAGCTCCATACACATTTTCATCGGAATAGGCAATATACAAAAAGAAGTCTTCTTCGTGATGCTCCTGAAACAAAATTGAATTGTTACTCAATTTTTTCGACCAATGTTGGACATTGAAGCCTAATGTAGTTGGTGTATCAAAATAAAACCCTGCCAGTTTGGTTTATTTCTCAAAATATACAGGGTGTGTGTCAAGACTACAATGAAGGCAGTAGAAAAGGTGTCTCATCTAGTGACTCAATTTTTTTCATTAGCAACATTGTTTTTTTTTTAACAATTTGGATCGAAAATCAGTTTTTCCAATATATTGGAAAAACTATTGATTTTAGAGAAAAATGTTCAATAGACGAAATATGCGCAATAAAAATACCTACAAAATGTCACCTGAGAAATTAAAATTGGATAAATTGTTTAAAAGTTATTGCAAAACTACATAAAAAACATGGAAAAACAGCATTTTTTTAATTATCCATAATTTGGTTATTTGTTGAAATTTGATAAATGTCTAAAAGTTGTGTTTTATTGTTCTTCAAAACTGTGCGAAATATGGGTGCTGTGGGCACTATAGCATTGCAAAATTCTATTTATTATCCCGTCAAGGGGAAAAGTGTATAAATTTTAACATTCTGTCTCTCCGAAAGTTATTAACAAAAAAGGATTTAGAAAGTCGATTGTTAAAGCTTAAAACCTAACTTAGCTTTATATTTAAATGGAATTTTGATTTATTGCTAGACCCCCTTTTGATTTTTACATTAAAAAATAGTTTTTTTTAAAACCATTTTTCTTTGTAAACATTTAGATTTTTTTTAATCGATTATACAATTGCAGTTTTTATAATTAAATATTATGCATAGTTCTGGAGATAATCTAAATGTTTATAAAAAAGAAGTGGTAAAAAAGACAATTTTTTAATATACAAATCAAAAGAGTCCCTGGCAATAAATCAAAATCCCGTTTAAATACAAAACTAAGTCTTGCATTAAAAATCTACTTTCTAAACCCTTTTTTGTTAATAACTTTCGGAAAGACAGAAGGTTAAAGTTATGCAATTTGGCCCTTGATGATAAATAAATAAAATTTTACAAAAACTATTGGACCCACAGCACCCATCTTTTGCACAGTTTTGAGGAACAATAATACTCACAACTTTTATGCATATTTATAAAATTCAACAAATAATGTTATGGATAATAAAAAAAATGCTGTTTTGCCACGTTTTTTTTATGTATTTTGCAATAACTTTTAAACAATTCATCCGATTTTAACTATCAGGCTGTATTTTGTAGGTCTTTTTATTGCGCATATTTCATCTGTCGAACATTTTTCTCTAAAATCAATTCCAATCTTACGGATAGGAAAAATTGGATCGATTGATGGATATCATCAAAAGATGAGTTGTTCTTTTGACGTGGGGTCCATATGCTGCCACAAAGATGAGAAAAAATAGTGGCTAGCGAAGACAATACTTTGAAAAATATTAATGTAAACAATTTTTCACAATAAAGCCCTCAAAATTAATTCACAGTCCGAGTATATGGAGAGGTCCAAATTGAAATTTGATATAGGAGTTTCTCTATAAAGGTATCTAGAAAATTATGGGAAATACTTTGGATTTAGGTAGAATTTGCAAGTTTATATAAATTTTTTCTGTTCGGATCTTACCCTTATAGAGTTATTGAAGTCGACAGTTGAAAACTGATTTTTCGTTTAATATTTTTGTTTTTCAATGAAATTTCTATTATGTTTGTATTCAATTTACTACTGACAGCTACTTTGGGAGTCTGGAAGCAGAGTGCCTTCGGTAATATTGGTTCTCAAAAAAATTATAGGCCTACTTTTAAATTTTTATTGCAGCTTTTAAGAATTTCATACTTTTTCTAGATAAATGCATTTAATAATCGGGGCAACATACTATTTTTGACATATCTTAGTAATAATTACATGAAAAGAAAAATGAGTTATTTATGCAACAAAATAATTATGTAACATCAAATGTCATTTGACATTATATTTATTTTCGTATATAAAGAACCAATTATTGTTGTTTTCGGGTATTTATTAGTATTAAAATATGTTGGAAATTGTATGGTATCTTTATCATTAAATATGCTTATCTTGAAAAGGGTACGTTGTATCGATAATACACAAGCACATTTTTTTCACTTAAAAAAGTTGGAAAGTCCCAAAAACAGCGATAAGAATTTATAAAGTAGGCCTATAAATTTTTATGGGAGCCAAGACTGTCGACAGTACTTAGCCTTCGAACCCAAACTAGTCATCGATAAAATTTAAAGGGAAATAAAAAATACTATTTCAGTTTTCTGGTTACATTTTGTCAATTTAAAACAACTTTTTTATATCAAATTTTACAACTTTTTGACAATTTGCGAATGTAAAATAGTAAAAATTTAAATTCAATGTTGTACGATATATTTTTACTAAATATCTTTATCAAATATAAGTTTAATAAATCAAAAGTAAAAAAAATATTTTTAATTTAAAGTAAATGAAATAGTAATAACACAATGCACCAAATAATAAACAACGAAACTAAATCATCATTTCACGACTTACGTTTTAAATGTTCCAAAATAGATATTTTTCTTTAATTAAAATTTAGTTTTGTATGATTCATTCATTTTGATAATTCACTATTTAAAGCAATCTGCACAATAAAGTTAACCATAAATTGCACCGTGTTATGCAATATTGTGTAAAAACAAATATCATCAAAACTGATTCCTATTTTTTGTTAAACAATAATTATCCGTCCTTCAAAGTTTCTATTTTTACCTACAATTATCAAACTCACTGCTGTTTGTTGGCAATGTCAAGAAGATCCATATATTTTTGTATTTAGGCGAGCAGTGCTTTTTTTAACATGTAAACAACTGTCATATATTGAGTTACTGCAATAGCTAGAATGAATATAAAATAACAGGCAAGAAATTTAATTGTGGTCTTCCAAATAATTAATTGTCAAACGGTACTGTTGTTTATTAATAATGTGTTATCTACACTCAAATATTTTTTATTATGCCAACTGCTCATGACTCGAACTTCAAACAATTTAAACATATGGAGATAACGTAAAAATAATAGCAATACTAATACTAGAATACTAGAAAATTGCTTCTTTTATATTTAAATACAAAAATTTGAATTTCTGAACTAAATAATATACACACAAGCCAATCTAAATAGAAATTTTTACTAGACGGTGAATCAAAATTAAATAAACACAATTATAATACATCAAGATTATATCGCATATCTTATCAAAAATCAACAACACAAATCACTTTACCTGATATAAAGATCCCATTGTCGCGGATGAGGGAGGAATAACATTATTTACAAAGAAAAATAATGCATCTTCAGGCCTCAAATGGATCCTCTTTCTGATCAAAAAATAAAACTGTCCCACTGTCAAATCAGATGGGACCAAATACTTTTTCTTGTCAACATCTCCAATGCGAGCTTTCGGTGCCTTTTCAACGATTACCTAAACGAAATAGAAAAAATGTTTTAATATAATTATCCACTTTCCATTAAAAAATATATTCAATAATCAGATGACCTTCAATCGCCATATTTACGACGTAAGGAAAACAAATGCTTGCCAAACAAAAATACGTCATTGTATCGCAAAAAGTCTTAATTCGTATAACTTCGCATAATTCAACACAATACAAAATTGTAATTTAAAAACAATCCATTTCTTCCATATGATACCTTTCAAAAGTAATGTCTTTGTTATGCAAAATTTTGATATACTTACAGGTACCCTGTCAGGATATTTCCTTCTGATTTTTTCTCCTTCGGATTTCCTCTTTTCAAATGGATGCTCCTCCTTATATTGAAACTTCATTATAATTAAAATCACCGAAATTTAACAATTAATGTTTAATAATACACTGTGAAACGAACCCTAGATTCTTTTTGCTTGTTGTGAAACAAAACAATCGATTCGATGATGGGTCACTACAAAGTACGTGGTACGTCAATAAACCATCTATAACGTCAACTTATTATTTATTATTTTCTTATTTAGTCATCCTTTATTTTTAAAATTATTATCTATGCATAACACAAAAATTTATTTGTCTATCCCTTAATTATTTGTTGATTTTATTCCAATATGTTAATGTATTGATTTTTGACGTCGGAAAAGTGGGGGTGTGTTCAAAAAACTTTATCAAGTTGCGATTTCATAATTAATATTAATAATTCCTATATTTTTCATAGCTTTTTGAGTAGTATAGAATTTATAAATTTATCTATAAAGAATTTCTAAAAAATAATTATAAATCTTGTTGTGTTTGTAGTTCTGGTTAATTTTGCCGGCCTTCAACAGGGGACAGTACACTAGTGCTGTCTTCCTGGACGTCGCAAAGGCCTTCGATACGGTTTGGCATGAAGGCCTACTGATGAAAATGCTCACCAACCAATATCCCATATCCTTTACCAAACTCATAAAATCCTACCTACACCACCGAAAATTCCGCATCCAAATCCAAGATTCCCTTTCCACCACCCGTCCCATGGAGGCCGGTGTCCCCCAGGGCACCGTCCTGTCCCCACACTTATACACCATTTACAACTCCGACATCCCACATCCCCCCAACACCAACATATACTTATACGCCGACGACCTGACAATCACATCCCAATCCGTAGATCCTAGATATTCCGTCT
>NW_019416478.1:1789754-1894217 GCF_000390285.2 Anoplophora glabripennis | reverse complement strand
CCTTAGCAAAGCGCATCCCAGGCTGCATAGCCGCACTACCCTACCCAACCATACCACACATAAACATGACACTACCCCCGGGGTTTACACAGACGAGCCGGCGAAGCAAGAAGAGCGCCAGAAGAAAGGGCCCTAGCCGGCGGGGCCCAGCCAGGACAAAAGGAGGTCCCACAAAGCGCCTACACCGGCCGCATTTGCGGTCGGGGTAGACGACGGATGGGGCCCACCTACGAAGGCTGTCCAGGCCTACACGAGATGAGGCAGGATAAAGAGGGATAATCCCCCTCGATCCCAAATCATTGAGGCCAATTTCTAGCCATAGAATAATGGCGGCGGTTAATTTTGCAAAAATGGGGAACGTGCTTGTAACGTAACCTGGTGTCTTCGAACGAAATTTAAAATTTTGATACTGTTCTTAGCTGTGTTTGTGCCGTTTTCCTTTTATTGGAGTTCATAGGTTCAAAATGTTAGCTGCAATATTTACTGTTATTCGTAACTTTAACAATCTGTGTCTTCGATATTTTTTTATTTTTAGCCACAAAATTAAGATTTGTAATGACAACTACGACGTCATAACCTCAAATATTTTCAGGGTTTCAAAACATCAAAAAATTTATGTGTACGTATCAGGGGAAAGGGGGAGCAACCTTGAGTCTAAAAAAATTGCAGTAACTTTATTCAAATCGGATACAGGGTTTTATGCTCTGAGTTGCTCTAATAGCTACAATCTTTGTTAAAACGAAAACACCTATGTAGTTAATAATATAACCTTACATTCATTACACAGCAGTTATGTTATTTTAATTTACTCGATTACTCTTTTGTATTCCAATTGCTAATGTAAATAAACTTTAAATTTAATTTTTATATAGTAATATAAGTGAAGTAATAAAAATGGTACAGAAAGCATTATTTGTCTGTTTAGGTAGACTGTAGGTACGTATATTTAAAGATAAATAAATGCCTAATATTCTTTTCAGGCAATATTTGTCGTTCTCCGATAGCTGATGCTATTTTTCAACATTTACTGAAAGAAAGAGGAATAGCAGATCAATGGGAAGTTGATAGTGCAGGTATAGGAGGATGGCATGCAGGGAATCGTCCAGACTCTCGTGCTAGAAACGTTTTAAAGAAGTATAACATAGAATACAATGGACGTGCCAGACAGGTATGTATTTTTTTTGCTATTTTTGGTACAGATATATTGCAACAAGTAAAGTTGAAGTATATGTACATATGTCATTTTCCAATATCTTTACCTTTAATTTAAATGAATTGCATGACGGGAATTGCTGTGTAATGGTAGAGCTAAGATATCAGTACATAATGTTTGGCAAAAAGTGCACAAATTTTAAGCGGCTATTCCGCAACTAAAATTAAAGAGTTGTAATTTAAATTTTGATCTAAAAGTGTTGAAAACAAAAAATTATTTCACAAACGTGTAATGATCTTTCACAAAATTTGATATAGTACTTAATTAGTACTTGCACAACATACCTTTCATAAGCGGAAATGATGCGAATAAAAAAGTTATTAGTATATTTTTGTAATATTTATTAACAGATATGTAACCATCTTATAATAAAAAATCTCATCAACCTTTGACATATCCTATTTTTTATCGTTGCAAAAAATCCGTGAATCGGCCCAATTGGTGGTTCTCTGCCTAGCCAATTCCACCAAGTATTATTGGCCCTCCTGGGATTGGACCTCGGATCTATTGGTTGATTCGTTTGAGGCACCAGTTGTCTATAGAATTCGCTTAATCTAGCTTGCAAATTTTGAAATACATCGCTATATATAGGATTATTTACGATATTGGTCGTTTCGCAAGGATCGCTGTAGATGTCGAACAAACAGAACCCTCTGCACACAAAATTCGGAGTGAAATTTCTGTCTCTACACCAACTCATGTCTAGTAGACGTCTCATGTTGAAAATGTCTTGAGGGAAAAGCGGCGATTGATCCCCTATGGTTTGAATGGCTTGATTGGCTAGGCTGTTTATAATCAGTTGTATATTGTAAGGTGGATTTTCGGGGCCTCTCCCTGTTTCGCCGTAATACTGGTCATATAAGCCGTTTCGGTAGGTCCCTAAAAATAATAGCGAGTTTTAATTTAAATTAATTTTTGAGGTTCAATACATACCATTTACTAGTTTATATCGTCCTTCATATCCTAAAATTCCGGACTGATTTTCAAATTCATCGATATTAAGTAATATTTCGGTCCTTGTGGTAGTTAAATTCTTCGATATAACGTCCCATTGGTTTATTCCGTCAATGTTGCCAAGATCTCTCACGTCACCACCTGTGTGATAGTTTTGTAAATTACTCGTAATTCATAAGGTATAAAATAGATTTAAAAAACATTACCTGCAGCGTGATATAAAGTGGGAAGCCAGTCACTGACGTGTATCAGCTGTTTGTTGATATAGCCCCTCTTTTCCAGCAGTGGACTATACAGTACAGCTGACCCTCGTACACCTCCTTCAAATAATGTGAATTTTAACTGAAACATATGCACTATTTAAAGAAAATGTGCCGGCTCACAAATATTTTGTGTGAATGAATATCTAACTGAAAAAATTTATTTACCAGATGTTACTTACTCCTCTGAACGGCCAAGAAGATCCATAATTTTGAAATAATCCGACTGATTGCGCCCCGTTGTCAGAGAAAAATAGTATTATGGAATTTCGCAACATATCTTTTTGCGCAAGTTTATTCACGATCTGGCCCACTGTGTTATCCATAATGTTAACTACGTCTAAAAAAAAGAAATATGTACTTTTGGTAATATTTGTATATAGGTTATTGTCGCAGCAGTAGATAGTTTAAAACTGCACTTTTATAGTATCAGTGAAGGAAAATAAATGTATGAAACAGGAAATTGAAGTTTCTGCAATTTTTTCTAAAAGAAAATGGATTTAGGACAAGACACGAAACTGATGTTCCATCTAAAATATAGTTTATTGTCCACAAAAGAAAATTGAAAGCTGAAATTTGTTTTATTAGTTTTTAGAAAAGTTCATATTTGTTCTAACAATATATTTTTTTAAAAGTTGCGTTAAATGAGGTTAAGATAGGTTAGGTTAAAGTAAAAATTTTAAATTTGAAATTTTTGGGGCAAAAACATTTAAAGAAACTTGATTTCCTCTTGCATTACCTGCGTATCTCCTTCTCTGTGGAACTCTGATGTAGTTGTAAATTTGGTTAGTCCTCGTAATATTCGGAACACCCAGCTCCGTCCCATTCCTTCCAGTGTGTGCAGCAAGATGTGTGACCAGCAAAAATAAGGGTTCGTCCGTGTTATGTCTGTCGATTATTTCTAGAGACTGATTTGCAAACAACTCAGTGGCGTATCGTCCCGCGAACTGATACTGCGGTAACAGATTGTGATGCAAATCGAATCCCGTGAATCTCTTAAAAAAAGGTACAAATATTTGTCAGGACACGTAAATGTATGTTTTCGTTCATGGTATAGAATTTCGCTTACTGTAACGTTATCCGGTAGCACAGGGGAAGTAATTGTGTAATCAAAGTAACCGACGTAGCCGTTCCAATATCCAAAATGTGTGTCGAAACCTCTGCCGGTTGGCGTTACCCTTTCGTAGGCAAAACCCAGGTGCCATTTTCCTACCATGTGGGTGCGGTATCCTAATTGCTTTAATCTTTCTGGAAGGATAGCCATGTCGAGTGGTATATATCTATTCTCTCCAGCTTGTAGTGGTGTTCCTTGCAACCCTGCAAGCGAAATTTTAATTAAAACTTAATCCACAATTTAGACACCTTTAGTGAAAATGGTGTAAAAACTTGGAATCGGGCATTTTCGAGAGTGAGAAATCGAATATAAAGTTAATATTTAGTTATTTTGTAGCATATTTTATCTTTTTTCTTAATATTTCTATGCAGAGCTGCCTCTGGATTTCAAATAAATAATTTGTCAGGCTGATTAATTTTAAGGGAAAGGGGTATACTTGTTCGATATTGATAAATCTTTTCGATTTTGAGATATTCCCATTTTTAATATTTGATGACGGCAAGTGCTTTCCAACCACTAATCTGCTTAGGTTTCGTCTTGAGAAACTGATGCCGATGAAGATAGAAAGCGAACTGTGTGCTGTTATTAGCGTCAGCTGCAAAAGACAACCTACCTCGATTAGTGCTGAAATAATATTAGTAGTGATCGGAAAGCGTCAGCCTTTAAAGATACAACTGCACATATTTTGAGATACGCAAATCGATATAGAACGGGATGGAGATACAGGAAGCGGGTAATCCATAGTAAAAGTATGCTCACCACGCCACTACTTTGCCATTGCCCATCCTACCCTCAGGACTCAAATGAATTCGGTTTACCTGTATGTGGATTTACTGACAAAGTTTTACCTGATCTTATGGGGTAGTTCCCTGTTAGTAGGGCTGCTCTGGACGGCGAGCATGTTTGTTGAGTATAATACTTGTCTAAAATGACACCGTTGTATCCTAGGGCGTCGATGTTTGGCGTAGGGAATTGATTTGATCCGTGAAGTCCAAAATCGTTCCATCCCTTGAATAAAAAGGAAAAAAAAATCATTTAAAAAGCATAACTGTATAGTACCGTTTTTAAAATTTAGTAACATACATTTTTTTTTATTTGGACACATTTTAAAACATTTCATATTTCATTCTTAAACTTTTTTTTCACATCTTGAAAAGTACTAGAGAGAATAGAGCGACTCATGTGGTGTACTGTCCTGTTAATTAAAATTAAACTTTTAAGTAGGATCCTGGGGACTGCACTTCAATGTAACAAATATCCGTAACGTTTTCATATTGTTATTTTCAACAATGTGTATTTTTTTCCGGATTTAAGGAAGGAAAAAAAACAAAAACCTTGAGAAAAAGGTGGTTAGTTAAAAAATAAATTAATTACTCAGGGGTTTTTACACTTCATGATGCTGTGACTAATACAGTTCAGTATGTGGTTAAATTTATGTGCAAGGTGTGTTAAATTCATTGAACAATATTTCTGTTATTGTTCGTGGGGTACCTACATGCTGTTTAATAATACAAAAATATTTTAGGTAAAACTCAATTACTTTCAATCAGCTTTTAAATTCAAAACGATAGATGCAGAAAACAAGATAGATGTATGCAATAGAACCTTATTATTTTTTAATATCGTGTATTTTAAAGAGGTTATACTTATTTTAAATATCCGCCAAATTTTGTACTTGCTTTCGGATATGCATATATACATGCTGATAAAATTTGAACATAGTACGCTAAGTTTTATTAAAAATGTATCTTTTTCTACTCATTTTTCTAATGTTTACTTGTATTATGGCGGCATATATGAATAATATATTGTATGATACTTATTACTATTACATACATAATGTATTAGTAATTCAACAACCTTGATCACTATATAGATATTAAATTACTTTATTGTTTATTATTATAAACAAATTAAGTTTGTAACGAAGTAGCCTTAGAAAAAATGAATAAACGATTAGAAGGATCATATCTATACGATAGCACGTTTAGCAATAATGAGTATATTCAAAAAAGGTTTTTTCCAAGGTCGTATTGCTTAAGATTTCCCTCATAAGTGAATTTTGGTTTGGTTCTAGATAATTGTGAAATGTCAAACGAAGTGTGTTTTTGGTGATTGTATTATGAATTGGTTTATTTTTTGCTGTTGGAAGATTTCATTGGTTTTTACTGAATTATTGCATCAACCGAATTAATAAAGAATTGTTGTATTCCAACTGTAAGAAATTTGATTGCTTTGTCTTTTAACAAAATACAAATGGATAGTTTATGTATTTATCAGAACCACATAAAAAAATTATTTGAGATAAATTACATAATTCATAAACATCGCTTGATCAAATACGTAAAGTAAAGATTCCTTGAATATGACAACTAAAAGAGAAAAGTTCACCTTGTATATATGCCAATAATTGTAAAATTGCCACTATTTTGAATAATAGGAAACTTGCATGAAAATTTAACTTCTTTTAGAACGACAACAACTAAGAGAGGTAAAAAAAATATATTTCCTTAATGCCATAAATCCATTGTAAGTGATTAAAATTATGTGAAAATTTAAATTTTGTCACGTGATCGAGAACGCATTGTGACGTCATTTAGTGCGACCGAGAACATAGTCTCCTTCTCGGTCGTCTGTCATCTAGTTTAATAATTCCTATGCCAATGAGACTGAACCTCCTCGAGGCACAATTAATTTCGCTTTTTCTTGTTACTTATTATGCTCGTGCTGTCTAATCGTCCAGTTACTGCCATTCATATGCTCCATTATCGATCACACTAAATGACGTCACGCAAACACCCGTTTAAAACATTTTTGCACACCAAACTTTAATAATTATTAATTAACAATCTCTAAGAGATTTCTAATATTTCGACTATATGTTTACTTTTAGACATTAAAAAATATATATGCAAGTTGATTTCTTTTTCGTTTTCTCCTATTTTTCTGTTGAGATTTCTTTAATGGTAGATATTTACTAAAAATTTTTCGCAAATACACAACTTGTCATGACACCTGAACACCAAACATAATAATTTGTATTGAATATAAAATTTGTTTAGTATAATTGATATACAAGATATGCTTTAGCCACATACAATGTAATTAAAGTAAATACTGGGAACAGTACTTTGTACTGTAATTAACTGCAGAGAACCAAAGTCGATGTTCGATCACACTGTTTGATGTTTCCGCCAATTCTCAAGGACGATCTTCGGCTTCTTTAAATTTCGGCGATCCGTGATGTTGTTTTGACATGATTAGGTTTCTGGATTTATGTTCTTCATATCGTCCATTGGGCATGGTTTGATTTTTGTAGATTTCTTACTGTTTCACTGAAAACATCGACGATTTTTTGGGCGATCCGCAGCGATCTTTTGCGGTCGCTTTGCCAACGTTGTCCACTCAAGTTTGGTGCGTCTGGAGCTGTTTTTTTGCTCTATTGACAACACCTGCGGTTGCATTTAAAACATCGGTGAAAATTTATCGCTACGCCGAATATTGAATTATGTCAATTCACAAAATATTTTTAGGACTATCGAAAAAATTGTATGTTCAACTCAGCAGAAAAATAAATTGACTGCCATGGCTGGTTTGGTAGAAATTACCGGAGTCAGTCTCGAATTTTGCTGCCTAGTTAAACAAATTATTGTCACACTTTCATCTTTTGAGTCAACGTTTTAATAACTTTTTTAATATAATTTTATCAGTGTGTTAAGTTAACAGAAATGAAACATAGGAATTATTTTTCCCTTAAAATAATAATTTAAAGAATTACCTACTATCTTTTTTATTAGAACATTCAGAACTTCTAGTTTATCTTTTTATCTGTTGGAATGCCTCGATCCTTATAAATGGATGAATAAATAAATAAACTTTGTATTCAAAGTTAAGCTTTCAAAGCAAATTGTCAATATGTCAAAAAAATTAAATGTTAATTAGTTTTCCCACTGGTTTGCGGATTTGTCTATTATGTTTCACGTAGCAGTAAATAGATATGTATTTGTAGTCAATTTTACGTCAATTAACACACAAAAAATGCTATACTAGACTGGAGGAAGTAATAGTAACGGAATAATTTCAAAAGAAAATTCATTTTTGTCCACATTGTCTGCGGTTACCATAAGGAATTGGATAAATTGGGTTGAAGGTAATAAACGCCATAGTGTATTGTATTGTTAATTGATCAGGTTTTATCATGCATTTACGAGTATGTCAATACAAGAAGTAAATTGATTAAATACGAACAAATATATACAGGGTGTTCCGTTCGTGTTTCAAAAAAACTTGTGTGTAAGTTCCTCATAGGAAAATAATGTAACGTTTTTTTCTTAGACGCCCTGTTTTCGAGATACAGTGTGTTGAAGTTGTTACTTTCCAAATGGTTTTTCTTAATTATCTTTAAATCGGCGAAAGATAAAAACTTCAAAATTTGTACACGATTAAACATCAACTGGACGTTAAGAATAGTTTCTTTCTGAAAAGCACTGTTGCCGATACAGGTAATTGGAGGGGTACAATCGAAAAAAAAATATGTTAAAAGTCAAAATTTGTAACATTTTTAAACCGTTTTGTAAACTCTAAAGTATACTACAAAAAAAGGTATACCTGTCGAAATTCGGTAGCATGTACAATTTTCGAGAAAAACGAAGTTGCATATTTGTGCGATGCGCAAGGCGATGCTGCCAACCGCATATCACTAAATATCTCCATCAGGGCGTAATTCAAAAAGTTCGGTTATTTTCTGAACAGACCTCGTATTACGAGCAGCTTACGGTTTATCGCGGTCTATACAGCATGTCAAATGCATTGAGAACAAGTTAATCAAATAATAATTTTATGGTCCTAAATCTTAAGAGAATTTTATGTTAAAACAGTGTATTATACACTTTCCACATATAGAGATTTTGTTCTAGGACTCGGTAATTTTCCATCATATTTTTTTTCAAGCTACTTGATTTTTTTTTTAGTACCAATGAAGGGTTTATAAAAAATATATTCTTGTCGCATGTTGCTAGAACGTACTGTGTTAGAGATAGATGCCAAAACATACGGTATTGTCTTGTTTTGAATTAACAGTACTGATAATCTATGAAATAAATTACTATTTATATGATTCTTCTTACTCTCATCTTATAAAGGAGGCATTTTGTTGATACATATCTTTACGACTGTTTTTCTTATTGTAAATTCACAATAATGTTTGGCAAAACGTATTTTTTACACCCTGGGCATATAAAAATAAAATGAAAATAATGAGATAATTTTACCATTTTGGTATTTATTATGCTGTACCAATACAATATTTTTACTATACTATTTGGAAACTGTTAGAAATCGAAAATATTATAGTTTTTATTAACGTTAGCGGTTTACTCTTTAAAACTTATTTAGTTGTGGTTTGTGTTTGTATACAAATTGGGCAAAGTTAGGCAAGATCTAGTTCCAATTTTTCATTTTCATGTCAAATTGAGCATTGTTACATTTAAATAGTACAATATTATTTTAGATTTAGTTGTGCAATCTTAATTATTAATAAATGAGAAAAATTAATATTGTTTTTACAAGTGAGTCAGTGATAAAAGCTAAGATGTATGATATTTTCGGTACAGCAATTTTTCGGTAAAATAAAATTTATACTTATGCTCTGTTATTATTATTTTTACATTGGGCTAGAGTGAAAGCAGAAGCTTATTGTACCGAGTTCTAATCTAATATACAAAAGTTAAATAAATAAAACGTGTAAAAAAAAATAACAACTATTAAAACTAAAATTACGTATGGACCAAATTTAGACAATGATCAAGTCTAGATTTGACGATTGAAGGCTGATATCACATTTTGTGGTAGTAAGTTCGACATGTCAAATACACGATTCAGCAAGAAATATTGACTTGTACAGGTGTGAAACTGTTTCTTCTTTAATATCTCGTTATGAGATCATATATCCTCCAGAGATTTTGGCGTGTTACACGTTTCGTAACAACAGGGAGTGTAATAGTATGCCTTTGGACACCTTCAAATTTAGACCAGGGTGAATCTGTTTTGAGGTGGTTGTGAGAGGGGGCAAGCAATTTTTTTTTGGATTACCTTCAATATAACACATAATAAAAATGTAAATCCCTAAATCTGGGCGAGGTCCGGAACATTTTCAAAACTGCAAAAATTTTTAAAAAATTAAAAAATTATATCTGATTTTTTTTTACCTATTTTGGAAGAATATTGAAGAGGAAAAAAGTTTTAGAATTGAATTTCGCACAATATACTGTAAGTTAAAAATGTTTACATGTATTACCGATGTTGCAAAATAGCAATAATTGATGAAAAAAAGGCAAAATAATCAAGTTTTTTGGATAATTTTTTTAAAATATTTTAATTGCTCCTAGGGCATTCTAATTCTAATTCTAAAAACTTTATAGTATAATAAAACAACACACCAAATTTCATTAAAATCGGTTCTATAGTTTTCGCAAAATAAATTTTTGAAAAAAAATTTGGAAAAAAATTCGAAATTATAATTTTTGAAAAAACTAAATTGCAAATTGATAAATGTAACCTACTTATTTAAAAATAAAAAAAGAGTGTTATCTTTAAAAGTTTACTGTGTCGGTCCTAATCAACCGATTTCAATTTTTCAAAAACCATTTGAAAGGTTGAGCGGTCTTTTCTATGTGAAAAAATGTTCAAGTATCTAGATGCTTTATTTGAAGCTGTGCAACATATTGAAAATTAGAAAAAAATTTTTCAAAAAATTATTTAGCGAAAACCATCCAACCGATTGTAATGAAATTTGGTGTGTTGTTTTATTATACTTTAAAGTTTTTTTTACCAAAATTAGAATGCCCTCTTAGCAATTAAAATATTTTTAAAAAATTATCCAAAAAACTTGATTATTTTGCCTTTTTTTCATCAATTATTGCTATTTTGCAACATCGGTAGTATATTTAAACATTTTTAACTTACAGTATATTGTGCAAAATGCAATTCTAAAACTGTTTTCCTCTTCAATATTCTTCCAAATGCATAGGTCCAAGATATAAGTAAAAAAACTCAGAGATAAAATAAGCATATTTTTTAATTTTTGCAATTTTGAAAATGTTGCGGACCTCGCCCAGATCTAGGGATCTATACTTTTATCATGTGAATTGTACTGAAGCTATTCCAGCAAAAATTAGCTTGCCCCCTCTTACATTCAAGAAGTGGGATATTTCGACACATCCGCTCTAGTCTAATTATTGCAGAATGTGTTGCTTTATACAGGCTGTTAAAAAAAGAGTGTAAAATATTTAAGGAGGTAATAGTATGAACCAAAATAAGCAGAAAAGTCTCAATAAACATGGGTCCGCAAAGTAACGGTTGCGGAGATATGGAATGTTTTATGTTTTTTAGCCCCTTTTTTTATTTTGCAAAAACGTTGTGTATTTTCTTATAATAGTTGGTTGATGTTTAGTGAAATAAACAGTACGTATTTGACAGTTGTTCTCAGTGCACAAGTTTTCTTTCGCTATGGCTGGTTACTCTAACGCAGAATTAACAGACATGCATTTCATGTATGGTCGTGCTAATGGGAACGCCACCGAAGCGCGACGTCTTTATGTTGACGCTTATCCAAATCGCCAGATTCCTTCACAACGCATGTTTGGAAGAATTCACCAAAGATTGCGTGATACCGGTTCCTTGAGCAAACAGTGCCATTTATCCGGAAGACCAAGGTCGGTATCCACTCCTAGAGCAGAAGAAGAAATTCTAGCACTGGTAGAGCAGAATCCAGGTACGAGTGTGCGGAGAATATCAGCCGAGGTAGGAATTAGTGGTCCTCTTGTTTGGAGAATCCTTCACGAGCAACTGCTTTATCCATACCATGTGCAACGAGTACAGGCCTTAAATCCAATAAATGATCATCAAGCACGTTTGGTTTTTTGCCGCTGGTTTCTACGTCATGATGCTGAAGACCCTCGTTTTCTTGCAAACATTCTTTTTACTGATGAGGCCGGGTTCACAAGAAATGGAGTGTTTAATTTTCACAATACGCATATTTGGGCCGACGAAAATCCTCATGCTCTAATAGAATCTGGACATCAGGCACGTTTTTCATTAAACATTTGGATGGGTATTGTAGGTGACAGGTTTCTAGGTCCTGTTGTTTTACCAAACCGATTAACAGGCGCTGCTTACCTCAACTTTCTGCAGAACACACTGTATGAGTTTTTGGAAGACATTCCTTTGAATCAGAGGCAACAAATGTGGTTCCAGCATGATGGTGCTCCAGCTCATTTTTCCATGGCCGTTAGAGAGCATTTACACCAAACTTTTCCACATAGATGGGTAGGAAGGGCCGGACCTGTTTTATGGCCTCCAAGATCGCCTGATCTGAACCCTCTAGATTTCTTTGTTTGGGGATATTTGAAGACATTAGTGTATGGTACTCCTGTAAATAGCCTGGAAGAGCTGCAGCTACGGATTAATCAAAAGTGTCAAGAAATCCAAACCAAGGAGGGTGTTTTCGAAAGAGTTCGAATATCGTTGAGACGAAGATGTCGTGCCTGCTTGGAAATGGACGGAGGGCACTTTGAACATCTTCTGTAACTTTGTTTTTTGTTTGTTAAAAGCTTCCTTTGTCGGTTTATTCCTAATAAAATAAAATGTTTGAAAAACGAATAGTGGTCCATATCTCCGCAACCGTTACTTTGCGGACCCATGTTTATTAAGACTTTTCTGCTTATTTTGGTTCATACTGTTACCTCCTGAAATATTCTACACTCTTTTTTTTAACACCCTGTATAGTATTCGGACGAATATATGCACTATACATCTTGAGAAAAGTAACCGTGTTAGGATCTTCGAAAGTTCTAGGAATCATATAAAATAACTGGTTATATTTTCTTATAATTTTGGATATATGGGCACTCCACCACAATGACTGCGATGGTAGCGCCAAGGTCATTATACTTTGACACAATATTTAGGTTGTGGCCTTCAATTATGTAATTTAATTTGGGGTTCCAAACCCCAATGGTTAATGAGATCTAGGTCATTTTGTAAAGGTAATGAGAATAACTGCAAGTCATCGGCATAGAAAAGGGATCCAGATGTATAGTTCTTTGTAAGGTCCAATACATAAACTAAAAAGGAGATAAGGACCCAGGACTGAACCCTGTTGCACACCACTTAAGAATTCTCGATTCTCAGAGCGACAGTCACCATCCCGCGTCGTAAATTGTCGCTTATAAGAAAATATTTTATTCATGATGATAATTTTCAACGTACTTTCAGATTATTTCAGACAAATCCAAATCAATTGTATCCGAAAGCTCATCAGAATACATAATATGTTCTCTATGAACGTCTAGTGGCTGTGGATTGTTGTCAAATTAAAAAAAATATGAGTTATTTATTTACGTTAGTTTTTTCATGACAAATGTGGGTTGTGATGAGTGTATCGATATTTAGGAGACAGCCAAAAATGTGCGTACTTTGTCTTTGCTAGAAATATGGAAGGATCGATAGAATTTTTTGTATTTAAGGTTGGTACAACTTAAACAATCTCAAAAGTGAGAGTTAAACAATTCTCCTTTATTTTTTTTTTAACGAACTATTTAACAATAATGATTTTCAGGGATTTTTCAATATTTTGTGCTTGCCACAAAACGGTTAAATGACATTCAAGACGAAAAAATGTGTTATAATGATACATAATCCTGACTAAGAATAAAACGCAACAATCATTTACTTATTTTCGCATATGATGAGACGGAGTATGTTCTTTTTCTTCATACATTGAGAAAATATAAGAATTTAACCTCCGCAACATCGCTTGCTGAAACAAGTATTGACACCCTAGGTTTACTAGGTTCACGGATACTGGAAATCCAGTACCTTTGGCGATAGCTAATTCTCTAACTAATAAAGCCAAAGTAACTCGGATCTTACAAATGAAAGTATTAGGATTGTTCTGCAGCAGCCGCAAACTGTTTTCAACTATCAGATATACTCGGCTGCTTCAGTTGTCACGTACTTTCAGCGTATTTACGGTCACAAATCAGCTGGTCAAATATCTCTGATAGTAAGTCCTCGACTACTACAAAAACTACCTATTTAAACTGCAGTACATTCTACAATACTCCAGTCGGGTTAAACAAAAAAAGGGCTTAACCGGGAAAAAATTAGGGACCACAATTTTATTATTCTAACCTTTAGGGGGGGGGGGGTTAATGTAAATTCAGAATCGCGACTGAATTCCACCTCTGCGTCAGCCGCCATCTTGAATTTAAGGAAAAATCGTTTTTGCTCAATATCTAGGCCATTTTCAACTTTACAACAAAAATGGTAAGGACTTACGTTGTTGCAAATGCGATTTCCTACAACTTCTTTATTTACAAATTTTATTGTGCGATCCAACGACCTCAATTCTGAGGTCTTTGGTGCGATCGATATTTTTCAAGTTAAGGGGGAAAATAGTGACAAAATATAATTATTGAATTATCTCGTTTGTTATTGACTATACGACATAAATGTACATAAACAAAGTTGGAAAGAATTATATTTTCTACAATTTTGATCTCTTTAATTTTTTCGCTACTACCAATATTTAAGGTCCTACGCTTGCGGTAAAGACGCGAGCGTAGGACCTTGCGGGAGTTGGTTTCAAAGGAATTGTTTTTGCTCAATATCTCGGCCATTTTCAACTTTACAACAAAAATGGTAAGGACTTAAGTTGTTGCAAATGCGATTTCCTACAACTTCTTTTATTACAAATTTTATCGTGCGATCGATATTTTTCAAGTTAAGGGGGAAAATAGTGACAAAGTATAATTATTGAATTATCTCGTTTGTTATTGACTTTACGACATAAATGTACATAAACAAAGTTGGAAAGAATTATATTTTCTACAACTTTGATCGCTTTGATTTTTTCGCTACTACCAAAATTTAAGGTCCTACGCCTACGGCAAGCCTAACTAAACTCAAGGGATCAACATTCCATAGGCCTGACGTCTCCGCAAGCGAAGGACCGTAAATGTTGGTAGATAATTATACTTTGTCACTATTTTCTCCCTTAACTTGAAAAATATCGATCGCACGATAAAATTCGTAATAAAAGAAGTTGTAGGAAAACGCATTTGCAACAACTTAAGTCCTTACCATTTTTATTGTAAAGTTTAAAATGGTCGAGATATTGAGCAAAAACGATTTTTCCTGAAATTCAAGATGGCGGCTGACGCAGGGGTGGAATTCAGTCGCGATTCTGAATTTACACTACTATTGACCCCCCCCTAAAGGTTAGAACAATAAAATTGTGGTCCCTAATTTTTTCCCGGTTAAATGACAACCCGACTGGGCTACAAATCCTGTTGCCGAAGATGGAATCGTTTTAGTATTAGCTTTAATGGTACAAATATAAGTTCCACTTTAGTAAAAAACAATATGGCTTCGCGTAATGAACTACTGGGAAAAATTACAAGAACAAAAAAAATCAGAAATTTTTTTGTGACAGGCTGTATTTCAAGGAAAAATAGTCATATCGAGATTCGAAGCTTCAAATCTCTAATTTCAAGATCTTTTGGTACAAAATTTTTTTGAGCCCCGGTTATTACGCAGACATAGGAAATTTTTTTTTTTTTCAGTTTTAATTTATTTTTTTTTGGCCTCTGCACGTCAATTTTTTAAGATATGCGGCTTTGAATGAAAAAGGATTTTTTTCTCTTTGATCATCAACACCTCAGTAACTAATGACCGTACAGTAAATTTAAGGGCGGTTTTGAAAACTTGAATAAACCCTTTACAGGGACCTTTCATGATTTTTGAAGAAAAAAAATTTTTTTCATCCTTAACACTAATTTGAAAAAAGTGCGAAAAAAATTACTGTTAAACGGTTTTTTAGAAAATGTACCGCTAATTTACAAATATTGATGAGACAGCTAAATGTACCAGGCGTTTTTCTGTTTCAAACCGTTCAAATTTTGGATATAATTAGAAGAGACACGTTTACACATACACATAAGACACATAAGAAACACGTTTATTGCTCCTAATCATTACGTAATCATTATCAAAATGAATTAAATGAATTAAAATAAATTATTAATTTTTTTTTTATTTTTGAAAATTTTTTTTTTTTCAAAAACACATTCAGCTTTTACAAACCATAATTATACTAAATCTTGTTTAATTGCATTAAAATTAAAACTGGTACTCCAAAGTGAATTTCGTCCTCGATTTACACAGATTGATTGATTTGATTTTTGATATTTTCTGCGAAGTTTATTTACGTTTCAGAAAAAATATATATATTTAAAGATTTTGTAAACCATAATTCCTTGTGTTAACGTTAAGAATGAAATAAAAAATGTTTTTCTTCAAATCAACTCAACTATTCAACTGAAATATTGATGATCGAAGACAAAAGGATCCTTTTCCATTCAAATTTCGATATCTTAACAAAAAAATTGACGTGCAGAGACCAAAACAAACCTAAACTAAAGCTGTGTAATAAAGCTAACTGACCTATGTCTAAGTGAAAAACATTTTCCTGAAAAAAGTTGGGAATGTTTTTTTCTAGCGTTATTTCCTATGATTTCGCAATAACCGGAGTTCAAAAATTTTTTTGTCAAACTATCTTGAAAACTAGACTTGAAGCTTCCAATTGCTTTTTTTATCCCGATACAACCATTTTTCACTGAGATATGGTCTGCCAAATATCACTAAAAAATTTTATGTTTGTTCCCTTAATTTTTCTCGGTAGTGTATTTGTAATTGTTCAAATTGCAGATTTGTGTTTAATAGTAATTAGTGCCTATGCTATGTCGTACGTGTTTTGATGTTAGTTTGTGTTTGATTTATAAGTAAATACGTATTTAATTTTTTATCACTACATATTTAACTTCCTCGTTACTTTTAACTTTCACTTAACCACATTATTTTCTATTTTTCCATTTCCGATAATGACTAAATTAATTGCTTTTGTGTCGTCGTAGAACTTATGTGTAATGAATTTTATCTACTCCCATTATAGTAAACATATTATTAATGCATTGTTTTTAAGAAGGTAAGTTGATTTTACCGTAGATGTGGAAGTAGCTATGCACAATAGGGGGTAAGTGAGGTAACTTACCTCCCTAGGGAAAAAAGCGATTTCGAGTTATAAATGCGTTTTTTTAACAAATAAATAGAAATATTTGACTAACATTACATTTTATTAATTATTACTATTTATAAAATCTGGATAATTATTTCCCTCGCGTTTACTAATTGTCACTTTTTTCTCAAAATGATTTGACCGCTCCATTTCAGTCACCGGAGGCTCAATATTATCAGACTGATCCATTAAAACAGCATGATGCGACGTACTACTAGAACCTGGAGTTGAAGTGTCATTGTAAAGAATCCTGTTGGCTATTTCATTTTTGTTACTTAAACTGTCAGCAACATAACTTTCTGCAGTTGTGGCTGATTTCCACCCACCATGTCTCTTGATTGCTAATACATCAACTCCTGTATTAGCCAGTAACGTTGCCGATGTTCTTCGGAACGAATGGCCTATATATGTTTCAGGATGATTTAGTTTCAAAAACTGTGCAATCTTATTAGGAATCATAGAAAGGGTATTCTTGCCGACTGGTTGGTTGCAACATCTACCTGCTTGATAGCGCATAAAAAAGCGTGAAATTTCAGTTTTAATTTCCAATCTTGATATATTTCTTGAAAATTTCTAGGTGAGAAACAGAACCCAAACGAGAAGTAATTGTAAACGTACGTGACATATCATTAGAATCTGGAATTGTAACTACAATTCATCGAAATTTTTAAATTGACGTTGTCCAAAGTAAGTTTGCATAACTCATCAGAACGGCATGCTCCTGCAATGCCTAAGACCGTCACTACCTTCATTAGCAAATATGTGTTATCGGGTGCCTGAACGAGAAAATCGTTGACTTGTTCTCTTGTAAAAATGTTTGACTTTTTAGGTGTATAGCCGTCATTCTTACGTTTCAAAAATGCTCTCAGTTTGAGGTATTTTGATATATCCACGTTCTCCTCTATGAAAATAGGTGACTTAATCATTAACTATTCACTCCACAAACTCTCCGGTGACTAAAGTTCTTGACTTCTCCATGAAATATGCTAGCAGTGATATTTCAGAAACACCAGTATTTTGGTTCTGGCACCATTCTTTGAAATTTCTATACGCTCGTCCGTAGCGTACTTTCGACTTCTCGGGCAATACAAATTCGCAAGCAGCATTTGCATTTGCATTTCGCACATACTATTTGAAAATCACTCATTTAGAAATAATAATTCAAAACCTGCAAAATTGCATCTTTTATGTGGCTTTATTTATAAGCACATTAGAAACGACAAAATCCAAATAACCAAGGCGACGTTGCAAGATTTCGAATAATGTCAAAATGAAATGATTAAGAAATGTCAAAAAATAAAACCTAATCTTTATTTCATGAACCGTAAAGAATTGTGGGAGCAGATAAATGTTATACACCACGCAGCAGTTAAGTATAATTTACCAGTCTCGGACTCTATTGCCAGCCCTCGCTCTGCTCGGGCGCAAAATCGTCCTCGACTGGTAAATAATACTTACCTCCTTTGTGATGTAAATAACTATAATAGCTTCTAGTTGTTTTTGTGTCTATGGGTCGTAAGTGACATTTTCATGATATTGATAAACGTAAAAAAAGCCATTTACAAGAGACATTTTCCTACTGTCAAAAATTGTCTCACAAATTATAAACAATCTGTACCTATTTCATTTCGGGGATTCCTAAAAGTAAATAGGTAACTGTCATTTTGATAATTTGGAAGGTTGCGACGTCTAGTATGACTGCTATCTGTACTATCACGATGGCAACTTATAATACAGGGTGTTGCATAAGTGTATATAAAAATGTTTAAAGGCGGTCTTTTATACAAATTTTTTTAATGGGAGCCTCCCCTAAAAAGTTATAGAGGAGTACTGGTTTTTTCAATTTTTTTCAAAAATTGTTGAATATAAGCAAACGAGATTTGGAACAACTGTAGTACTTATAGTCGATTTCCTCTTTCGTTAGAATTCTGGACATTTTCGGACGGTATCCGACTGATTTGCGTTTCAAATATGGTATTAGTTTTGGAAATTTTCTGGTATCTACATTATTTTTGGCATTCAGTGTACTTTTTAACATGGAATATACTGACCATAACGTCGAAAGTTTAATTTTATTAATTTATGTTCGAAATATACCAGTAATCCCGCTTTTTTACTCTTACTTTAAATTTTTTACTCTTTCAAATTTTTTTAAGCGAAGTAATATTTTAAGATGCCTTTGTTTATTTAGAAATTTTTTTGTTTCGTAGAAAAACTTAGTATTGCTCTGTTTTTGAGAAAAAAAAAATATTTTTTTTCATTGTAATTTCTTGAAAACTTCAAAACTGGGCCTATTTTGAATAACTTTTGTAAAGTTAAAATTATTTCTATTAAAATTATTTTAAATTATACATTATTATTTACTTCTTTTTCTAAGTTTAATAAACCGGTTTACACCATCCGCATTTAATGGACTGTCACTTTTTAGGAGTCTCCGATTAAAAAAAAATTGTAGAAAGACTTCCCTCAAAATTTTCCAAGAATTGCAGTCCTGAATTTTTTGTACATACTTATGCAACACCCTGTATACCTAAACATTTTATTTTTGCCTCCAGCGAGTAAAGTATTAGCTTTGCGAGAGTGTAATTTTGGCATCAGACAAATAAAATTTGAAAAAATTATAATTTTAAACAACTCGACAATTTTTTTTATCATTACCAATTTGATCTACTTACGATGTCGTCTCCAAGAATAATAACTATATGCGGCCTGTCCGACGCACCCCGGATTATCACAATGGGAAATAAGATCGAAATGCACAAGACACGCTCGATTACCGTCATAACAACAATAAATAATATACTTGCCGTCCCCAAGACACTTTCACTGCCGTCGTCGGTCGGAAATCCACAACTGAAATGCTCGGAAGACGGATAGTAACTTATATGTACCTCAGTTTGTCGGGTAAAGTGGTTTTTAAAAAAAAGTTTTTCTCTTCGGTTTGGAGTTTCGTTGGTTTTCTGTGTAGATAAACAGATATTCTTGGTGGAGTTGTGATTCCGAATGTGTTCCCGATAGTTGGCTTACAGGGTGGATGAACATTTCTGGGGACATTTGGTTGTTTTCTAGATTTACGTAAAATTTTTATCTTGTGCGTTTTATTTTTTTACTTCCAATCGTTTTGCAAAAAAAAATACAATTTCCATGGACATAAACATACTCTAGCTTGTTTTTCATTAATGGAGTAATACTGTCGCATTAGATTTTTATTGCGATTAAATCCAGTTGTAAATTTAAGTGACTAGCAATTGCTATTGGATGTTGATGAACCTGCCCAACTTAGCAGCGTAATACATGACAGAATTGCAAAATGTAATAGTTATTTACACCATAAAGGAGGTAAGTATTATTTACCAGTCGAGGGCAATTTTGCGCCCGAGCGGAGCGAGGGCTGGCAATAGAGTCCGAGACTGGTAAATTATACTTAACTGCATCGTGGTGTATATCATTTTATCTGTTCCCACAGTTCTTTAAGGTTTATAAAATAAAGATTAGGTTTTATTTTTTGACATTTCTTAATCAATTCATTTTGACATTATTCGAAATCTTGCAGAGTCGCCTTGGTTGTGGATTTTGTCGTTTCTAAGGTGTTTATAAACAAAGCTACATAAAAGTTGCAATTTTGCTGGTTTTGAATTATTATTTCTAAATGCCTGCGAATTTTTATTGTTCGAGAAGTCGAAAGTGAGAACAAGTCGACGATTTTCTCGTCCAGGCAGTCGATGACACATATTTGCTAATGAAGGTAGTGACGGTTTTAGGCGTTGCAAGAGCATGCCGTTCTGATGAGTTATGCAAACTTACTTTAGATAACGTCAATTTCAAAAGTTTCGATGACATAGTTACAATTCCAGATTCTAAAAATTATACTTCACGTACGTTTACAATCACTTCTCGTCTGGGTTCTGTTTCTCACCTAGAAATTCTCAAGAAATATATTAAGATTAGATTGGAAATTAAAGTTTCACGTTTTTTTATGCTCTATCAAGCAAGTAGATGTTACAACCAACCAGTCGGCAAGAATACCCTTTCTATGATTCCTAATAAGATTGCACAGTTTTTGAAACTAGAACATCCTGAAACATATACAGGTTATTTCTTCCGAAGAACATCGGCAACGTTACTGGCTAATACGGGAGTTGATGTATTAGCAATCAAGAGACATGGTGGGTGGAAATCAGCCACAACTGCAGAAAGTTATGTTGCTGACAGTTTAAGTAACAAAAAGGAAATAGCCAACACGATTCTTTACAGTGACACTTCAACTCCAGGTCCTAGTAGTACGTCGGATCATGCTGTTTTAAAGGATCAGTCAGATAATATTGAGAAAAATGTGACAATTAGTAAACGCGAGGGGAATAATTATCCAGACTTTATAATTGTTACTAAATGTAATAACTATACCATTACTATAAATATTCATTTTAATAATTAATAAAATGTTCATAAAATATTTCATTTATAACTCGAAATCGCTTTTTCCCCTAGGAAGGTAAGTTCACTCACTTACCTCCTTAAAAACAATGTATTAACAATCTATTTACTATAGTCGGAGCAGATAAATGTAACTGATGACAGTTTCTAATTCATTTTTTTTATATTACTTTGAACGATAAAAGGTGATACCTATTTAGTAGCAAATAAAAATAATTATACTATGTAGTCCAGATCTGTATTTTTTATTATTTTTTTAAATTTTATTTATAAAATTATTGATATGGTCTGTTTTCCGAGTCTTCCATTAGGATCTCGGTTATCTTAAGAGATACAAGGTCGTTGCAATTAGGGCGAAGTTGCGTCATTTTATGACCAATAATCTAATAACGGTATTTTGAAATTACCAATACGGAGAAATTTCACGCAACTTTTGTTTATCTTGTGGGCGCCATATAAGATTTTCATTTATTTTTAATTCAGCGCGTTTTTCGGATTATGGTTATGTATCGTATGATATGATTTTCTTTGTTTTGTTTTTGTCAAAATATCAGACTATCGATTTTCACTTTAAATGAAATTTTGACAGTTCGGTTAAAATCTCATTGACAATTGCAAAGTTAATTAAAATTACAATTCTAGATATTCTTCAAATTACCACAAGCGCGTAAACACGCCATTATATTCACATCAAGGATTGAAGTAATATTTAGTTGTTTTGTTTTCAAAGCACTCTTTATAAAAACCTATAATTTGGTGTTTTGACAAAAACAGATAACTGTCCTGAATTGAAAAATACAATACAGCGCCCAAAAGTAGATGAATAATAAAAAAAACCAAAAATCAGTGTTAAACGACGTTTACCCTTCAGTAAAATTGAAATTCTTTCCAGTAACTCTTTTAAATGTTTTGTAATGACATCGAGAAGATTTTTTAATGGATTAAACCCCCATACAAAACATTGTTTAATTTTGGAAAAATTATATTAGTGTAAATTTAAAGATGGTCCAAGAATTTATGATTTATTTTTGGGAACATTAGATGCGTATTAGAGATGTAAAAAAAAAGAAAAGAATAATCAGCAATTACAAAAATAATTACATATTGAAATAAACTATAGGATTACCTTTCGCTTTTTTGCATTTTCTGCATTTTTAACATGGTCCCTATGCAAAAACAACGTTTTAAGCGCGACAAAATTGCATTGAAATACCATTAACAAAGTTGAATTAATTACTCGGAAATAAAAATTATGTTCCAGTTGACTTCACCCTGTATAACCTTGTCAAATTTGAATTATCAATATACATATATAGAACACCAATCTTTAAAGATAATATACGCCATTTGACCTCTTCCAATTTTATGGTTTTTGGCATTCAAACCATTACTAATAATTCTTGCTTAAGCGGATGGAGCAATGTTTGTTATATTTCGAGCAATTAAATTATCTGACATAAATATTGTCCGGTATTTGAGTTTTTAAATATTTTTAATATCCCGCTAATGTGTTATGGGGAAATAATCATCGTACTTTGACATACATTAGGTGAAATAGAAAAAGTAACGCCCTAGGGCAAGAAAGTCGCCATTAATTCAATATTAAAAATTACAAGTAACATTTATTAACGTCAGTACAGACTAAATGTTAAACAATTCTCAATACACACATTTTTTTAATCAAATAATAGATTAGTAGGACATTTAACGTTGAAAGCATCACGGGTGTTATAGGATACAACATTGTCGCATTATTATCCATATAACACCCTTTATACCCTTAATTGCTATATTGCGTTTTCGGTTTAAGCGGAAAATACCACTACAATTTTCAGCATGTTTATAAGACAGCCTACAATTTTTTTTTTCATTTTTATCACTATTTTATACCAAAAAGTACGAAAAAAAATATTTTCTATGCGCGTAATAAGAACTTTATACTTTATAGTTACTTAAATACCATCAGTTTTTTCATTTTTTTTCGGAAAGTGTAATCAAAAGTTGACGGACAATCAAGACGAATATTTTTATATCCATAAAAATTTAAAATGTTTCTAATTTGTTGAAGAGAAAGCCATAATTTAAAATTTGCCAGTTCATTTATTTACGATTATAAACATCAGTTTTGACGATTACTTAACCAATTGATTAATGAACTATTCCTTAACAACGTAGAGTAAGTATGACTTGATAGTAAAGCAAATTGCGCGCATGTGGCTCGTGTTGATATCGCGGATAACATTAATTAAACGCAAATGTCGACATTTCCTCGAGTGGATTTTTTTGCTTGCTGCTCTCGCAAAAACTTTCATTCTCGCAAAAAGAAAGGTTTCGTCTGGAACAAAAAATTACTGTTAGCAAATGTACAGTACAGATTTTTGGGTTAGTTTTGAAAAAGACAACTGCATTCCTTTGACAAAATAATTCAGGACGACAATATATCAACACAACTATCATTATTTGATAAATAATTATTAAAAGACGATGTTATTCTACAAATAAAACTATTCACACCTAAATTGGTTCTACAAAAATTTATATCAAATAAATAAATTAGTTCTGGTATTTGTAAATGGAACGTGAAAGTTTTACAAAGATAGTTCAGGACAACCGATCAATTTGTTAAGCAATTTGAATAGAAATATGAGGTCTGAATGAAATTTTCGGTTCACTAGTGTAGTAAATTGAAATGCTTGTTTTGTTACTATGATATTTGGAACATTCTATAGGCTTTATTATAAAATTTGAATAATGAGCGAATCTGTTTCGCAATTTTTCTAGTCTAGTTATACAGCGTGTAAGAAGCTTGACTGCCATTACTTGAAATGAACAAAAAAGTTGTATATTACAGGAGCGTAAGATTAACAGTTTTCAAAATACATCGAGTATTAATATTGGGGAGTTTTATCACAACGCTTAACCTAATGCTACACAGCTGGTGCATACCACGTGTGTACGAGGCAGACTTATCCTATGGTAAAAATGTAAACTATTATTGTGAAACATATAGGTAGTAAATTTTTTCATTAATTAATAGCAAATTATTCTTAATGCTATTATTAAATTACCAATTTATTGACAGAAAGTGTCAATTTATTAATATGATAAATAACAATTTATTTGTTATGACATACGCCTACTTTATTTTTACAAATTTTCGCAATTACCCCTTTAGTGAACGATGACGAATCTAATTTTTTTACTAGAAAACTCGGATTTATCGAAAAATTACAGGAGGTAAAAAAGTTGCGCAATAAATCAGTCTTCCCAATAAATATTTTTAAATAAATAATTTGCCTCATAAAAAATTTCTAATAAAATATTGCAATGGAGTTGACTGTTTCACTCCTTTATAAAATACGACAATTATCGAACAAATATTAAAAAGTTCTTCCATACCAAGTTTCGTATCTCTAGCATTCCTCATGTTAAAGAAAAAAATTAAAATGTGAATTTCAATCCCCTCCTTTAAGAGGGTATATCGCCCCAGGGGTGCAACTTTCATATAAGGTAGACAAACTTGTCATATTAGTCCACTGTCAACTCTAATTTGATGTGTCGGATGTGTCAAATCAACTGTCTGTATTATGGGATTTCTAGACTTGTTACTTTTTTTTCTCATACTGGATGGATGCTTCTGTCCCTGTCATTCATCTTCTCGATTATCGATCGCACTAAATGACGTCGCAAATTAGCGCGACAGCAAACATGCAGATGTCTTATATTTACGCTAAGGTTGTAAATATTTGTAGGCATTCAAAAAAACATGCAAGTTGTCTATTGTTGTCAATTAATGATTATATGTAAATGTTTTTTTACAATGGGGTGAAAATGCGTCTGATTTCCGAATGATAGGTAACTTTTTTTTATCCACTGTATAACTTTTTAAAAACGTTACAGTTTACAGCACTAGTATTCTGTAACTGCAAGTTTTACCGAATAGTTTCTTTACTCCTGAAATATTTTCCATCCCTTGCAACGTTGCATTTTTTTTTAAATTAAAATGTGGCTTTAAGGAGCGGCATTCTTATAATTTTAGATCATTACTATCGGGTCGCGTTGCACAAACTGACCTAGCATACCGTCACGCCTCGAAAAATATTACAGACGGATTTAGTGATGCTGAAAACCAAGGGAAAGGTCGCTTGCCTAAGTTTTATGGAGAAATGTCTTCATTGTTTGTGTTAAGGGCCTCGCGTTCAAAATATTCGTCAGCAAAAAAAAACAGTTATTGTTAGTGATTGACGAAGCACGTTAAAAGGTAAAAAAAAAGGTCATTTCCAAATGTGAAATCAAAACGGCGAAAACAACTAGTCTTGTAATGAAAATTAGCATTTATACAGGGTGTCCCAGAATATGTGGACAATATCACGGATTTATACAGGGACGTTAAAATAACATGACAAGTTCCTATAAACATTTTCCCCAGAGGGCCTCCCTACCAAGATTCAGGCCCCTAAAAGACGCCCCTGAAAATCGATTTTTTTTAAATAGCTTTTAAAATAGATGCCTTGTGAAACTTAATTATTTTTTAATACGATGAACACCCTGTAGTTTCCTTATACTTCTTGAATAGCAAAAGAAAAATAGCAGGGATTTTGGATTTTTCTGATTTTTCAGGCTGCAAATAAAGGGAAATTAAAAGAAAACAGAATAGGCTACTTGCATAAAAATAACCGACAGATGCTCAAAATTATGTAAAAATTATAATTTTATGTCATGATCAAGAGCGCATTGTGATGTCATTTAGTGCTATGTCGACTGGCTAGTCTGAAATTTCAATGGTTGTCTCTAGACTCTTGTTACTATATCTCTCTCGGTCGCACTAAGTGACGTCATGAATTAGCTCAGCAGCAAACACCGTTCAAAGCATTTATTTTGCGCGCCAAATTTTAATAATTCGTTATTAAGAAGAACTTCTAAAAATTTTCTAATATTTACACTGCATGGTTTTATATGAGGTTATCGATTATTTCTAGACATTTAAAAAAATATGGCAAGTTGCCAAATCTTTCTTTCACGTTTGGGCAATACCTTCCGAATTTGATGTTTGAAAATTGGTTAAATGTTAAACGTAGGCCTCTTAACTATGATGTGAAATATGAAACAAAGCAGCATAAACGATACGGGTTGAATATTAAAAAATTGTATCTTGCAGATTCTGTACACATGCAACCTTCAAATTTTTATACCTTTTGTAAATTCAATGGCTTGAGTCAGTTGAGTATGAATAATACATTTTTTGTGGTTTATGCATGTAGGTTCTCGCGATCGTTCCACATTTTCTAAATACATGGTTACAAAAAAAATGATGCAATGTTGTTTTCATTATTTTTTTTACAATTTATAAAACATTATTACTAAGTTATACAATTTTAAAGAACTTTTCACATTTTCTCATAAAAATGTACATGGTTATTGGTTATAGATATTTTTCAAAGTAATAGAAACTAACGAAAAGCTAGAAGTTTTTTATTATTTACCTTGGATAGAACTGAAAGAATATTTCTGCAATTTTATTTAAATTATTTTTGGTATTTTCTGTAGCTGTTTAGGTACATTTACCTTTATGTAATTTGTATTTTATTCCCTCTTGTATTGTTTTTTTATTCATATATATTTTTTCTATAACATTGACTACTGCTAAGGAATACTTATCTGTGTTTGTCCTGTTTGTATTCATTATACGATAGACATTATTAATATTGGATACAATACAGGGTGGTCCGAATTTTATGCAGGAAACTTCGAGGGCTGATAGATCTTTTAAAAATAGTGGGTGTTTGCCTTATAAACATAGGTCTGGAACGGCCTCGTTTTAGAGATACAGGGTGTTGAAGTTGTTAAAAAATATATATTTTTTGTTTATATCTCCGGAATCCATCAACCGATTTCAATAAAATTTAGTACAGATAATGTATGATAGTAGGCCTTGTATTCCCTAAAACATAAGCTCTAAAGATTCAACCAGTGGTGTACAACTGGACAGGGTCACCCCCTTTTTTATAAAAAAAAACCTACGCCACTGTATTTTTACAAGCTGTTGTAACGAATTTATATTCTAATGCACAAAATACGTAAAAAAGGTAACTTGAATTTTTTCCCTAAAGTTCACCGTTCTCAAGTTATTCATACCAATACAATCCCCTTGTGGCATGCACTAGCCATAATATTACAAAAATATTTATGTTGATGCTTATAAGTAAGCGCAATTTGTAAGCACATTAACAAAATTCTTTACACTCATCGCTTTCATCTTTATGGATTAAAACAATATTTGGAAAATCACGACAAAGGAATGAAAGGCACAGAAATGAAATTTTAAAAGCATTTGTCGACAATCCTCGGCTAAGTACACGAAGAACGTCTCGGCAACTTGGGGTCAGTAAATCGAAAATTTGAAAAGTTCTACGTAAGGATGACAGAAATCCGTACCATTTACAACCTGTGCAAAATTTACGTCCGGGAGATGCAGACAGACGCCTGAATTTTTATCAGTGGTTGTTTGAATTCTTACTAGAAATACTTTGGACCGATGAGGCTACGTTCACAAGGCGAGGGGTAGTGAATTTTCACAATCTGGATATTTGGTCACAAGTAAATTCTCATAAAATTCGGAGTCATTTCTAAACTTTCTAGAAAACCATCTCTTTGAATTATTAGAGGATGTTCCACTCCAATATACGACAAAATAGCTGGATACAAATGGATGGTGCTCCTGCGCATTTTAGGAGAATAATACAAGAATAGTTTAATGAAAATTATATGAGATGATGGATAGATAGAAGACCAAATGCCAATGTTAACCATAATGGTGCAGAGGGTCCAGGGTCTTGGCCAGCCAGATCGCCAGATCTAAACTCCCTGGACTTCTATGTTTGGGGTGACCTACCTGAAAAGTTTACTCTACTCCAATAGATACTAGACCACAACTACTGCAGCGAATAGAAGACGGGTGTAATGAATTAAAAGAAAACCACCACATGATATTAGCTTCAATTAGTTCCATTAATAGAAAATGTCAGAAATGTATCGATGTGGGTGGTTCGAATTTTAAACAATTGCTGTAAATACTTAACGTTAATTTTGTTTCTTGTTTAGTTGTTGTTGCTTGGTAAAATAAATGTATTTTTATTATTATTTTGATTTAAATTGTTCTTATTTGTAAAGATAATGCCTCCAGGGAAAACTAAAACACACCAGGAACACTACCTCACAAGTGATGTGGAAAGAATTTTGTTGATGTGCTTACAAATTGCACTTACTTTTATGCATAAACATAAATATTTTTGTAATATTATGATTGAAGTGTCTGCCACAAGGAGATTGTATTTGTATGAATAACTTGAAAATGGTGAACCTTAGGCAAAAAATTCAAGTCTCATTTTTTACTTATGTAATACGTTATAATATAAATCCGTTACAATAACTTGTAAAAAATACAGTGGGGTAGGTTTTTTTTTATAAAAAGGGGGTGACCCCTGTCCAGTTGTACACCACTGGTTAAACCTTTAGAGCTCATATATTAGGGAATGCAAGGCCTACTATCGTACATTATTTGTACCAAATTTTATTGAGATCGGTTAATAGATTCCTGAGATATAAACAAAATATATATTTTTTTAACAACTTCAACACCCTGTATCTCTAAAACGAGGCCGTTCCATACCTATGTTTATAAGGCAAACTCCTATTATTTTAAAGAGATCTATCTGTCCTCGAAGTTTCATGCATAAAATTCGGACCACCCTGTATATGGCGCTTTCACAATTTTTTTCAAGATGACGATATACCCAAATAAATAAAAAAGGATGGAAGCTCCTGCATATTTTTAGAAGTTTTTTTAATTTATTCTTCCAAGTTTTAATTCTTATCTCTTCAATATTTAACATTCTTTAATTTAATAAAAAAGAATGCACTTTAAAATGCAATTTTTTAAATGTTTTTTATTTTCTTGCATGATATATTTTTTCATAAAAAATCAACCATTTGCATTTAACTTATGGCTTGTAATACATAGTTCTAAATTTGTTATAGATCGAAGATGAAGACTTCCACGAATTTGACTACATATTCGGAATGGATGAAAATAACATTTCCAATCTACAAGATCAAGCGCCTATCGGCAGTAAAGCAAAGATATTGCTTTTAGGGGATTATGATCCGCAAGGTGAAAGGATAATCAGAGATCCCTATTATGTAAGTATTCCTGTTACTTGATCAATACAGGGACCTGTTTGGAAAAAAAATTGGAAAGTGAAAAGTACCAAGTGAAAAGTGAGAGAGCAGAGTTTTTCTGTTTTATAAAGTAGTCTGCACAATTGCCTTTTCAGTTTTCGATTAGGTACCGAAAAGCGAAAAGTGAAGAGTAATTTTGTTTCTTAACGAATCTATAATACTTTTCAAATCGTACTTTTTAAAATAGCATTTGGAAAAGTAAATGTGACATTTTAAAAGTATTTTATTTACATCCTGTGTATGTCTATTTAAGAGAGAAACCATGCCTTCAAAATGTATTCTCTGCAGAATTGTTCCTTTTATAGGTTGTTCATCTCCTTCAGTCTGTTTATGGTTCATTAAACCAAAAATGTTCATGTTCCAGCAAATTACTTTTAATGCAAGATAGTTACTACCAGTTCCAATACTTAATAAAGAATCATTTAAATTGATCTTTAGCAAATAAACAATATTCTTTACAATATCCTGGTCTTGAGTCGTCCTTAAACAAGGTGAAAAAAATTGAACTATTAAGAATATCAGACTTAGTACATACGTTACTCTGAGGTTCATCGGAAACTAATTTGAAAACACATTTAAGTAGAGATGGGCAATGGGAAATTTTCCGTCCCGGAAAGTTTCCAAAACGGAAATTTTCCGGGAAGAAATAATCGAAGCTTGAGAAATTTTCCCTGGAAAGTTTCTGAAAAAATTTCCGTCGGAAATTTTCTGGGAATATTTCTAACAATTTGTAAACTTGGAGCTAATTTTACTTCTAACTTCTATGAACATACACAAAAAATTGTTGGTTAATTTTGGATTTTCGGTTAATTCGGAATACCAGAAGACCATATTATCCAAATAAGTTAGAAAACACTTACACTTACTTATTTTAATCTGTGTTAAGTCTACAATCTACATAATAGAGAGCAATACAAGACTCATAAATTGCCTCCTTTTCAAATTTAATATGAATTTTGATACTTGAATCAAAGTACAATTAAATTTTAAAACTAGTATAATTATTTAATGTATTTACTATTTGTTTGTTAAAAAACGGATGATTAATACATAATTTATATTTTTCCAATATTTATACCAATATAAATAGAAATGTATATAAGTATTTGGTCTTTTTGGAAAGCTGATGGTATGTAAAACACAATATCAAATCCAAAAAAAATTTTTGAAATTTTCAGAAAATTTCCGGAATTTTCAATGGAAACTTTCCAGGAATTTTCATAGTTTGGGAATTTTCCCATCTCTACATTTAAGTTTGTGTTTGTATACCTTTTGATTAAAATGTTGGCAAGGGAACGATAATATAGTATTATAGTAGTTGTTTCAAAAACTTAACCGTAAATTGTCCATTATTTGATACATTTGAATCGCAATAATTTTCCTAATGTTTCTCATGTACATACCGAGAAAATAGTAATATTTTTTCTAGGACCGTGGTTCCGAGGGTTTTGAGGTATGCTATCAGCAATGTCTTCGCTCATGTAAAGCATTCTTAGATCAACTTGAGCAATAAAATATATATCGTCATTTGTTTTCTTGGGTGATAATGTTACGTAACCAAAATATATCGTTTTAATAAACTAAACAGCATATTTTTTTTAATTGTCACTTAAACTGTCTACTTCTGGATGCGAATGAAGATTTTTTGAAGGTAAGTTAATTATAACAATAAATTTATAATATGGATTAGGGTGCTTCGTTTGAAACATAAATTTTTTTCTTTTGCTCCATTGACAAAATATTGTTCTAAACATTGGAAAAAAAATTCTCAGGAAATTTCAACTCTTAATTTTGATTTTAAATAGCCACTATTTGATTTTGAAATTTTCCTATTCATTTAACACGTAAACCTACAGTTTTTTTTTTAATTTTCTATCACAATCAGCTGCATTTCACTTTATTTTATTGTCCGTAAGCGATAATTATAGGGGAATCTTTGTTCTTTGAAAGTGTCTATGGTAGGATCTATGTGACTTGAACGGTTTCACTGCTAAAAAATCTTAAAAGTTAATTTTTATTGATTTTTGCATTTTTCTCATAAATGACTATAGACACAACAAAAGCGTACATAGGAAACTAAATTTGCTATAAAAAAGTCCTCAGTATCTAAGCTATTAATTCACGAAATAAATAGAATCAACAGTGTGAAAACTTAAAATATCCTTATATTATCAAATTTATCGTATTGAAAATTTGATTGTAAATTGTCAAATAACTGTCTGTTGAACATTATATTATTTTATAATGATAAATTTGGTAACAAAATAGTTTTTAACATATTAAGGCTGCAAAATAAAATGTAAAAACTAAAAACTAGATAAAAACTAAAATGCAACGATAAAAATTAACTTTTAAGATTTTTTAACAGTGAAACCGTTCAAGTCACATGACACTTTCAAAGAACAAAGATTTCCCTACAATTATCTCTTACGGACAATAAAATAACGTGAAAGCAGTTGAGATATAGAAAATTAAAAAAAATTGTAGGTTTATGTGTTAAATGAATAGGAAAGTCTTAAAACCAAATAGTGAGTAAGTACTTAAAATTAAAATTAAGAGCTCAAATTCGGTGCGAATATTTTTTTCAGTGTTTCGTTAATGGAGCAAAGGAAAAAAATGTACGTTTCAAACGAAGCACTCTAATAAGGATATTACGGATATTACAGATTTCAGTGCCTTAAATTTTAACACTTATTTATAATAAATACGTTCTATCAGAATTTAAACTTTGTTGGAGGTATAATTTTCCACAAATTCCAAAAAAAAGCTAAATATGTAATGTTTTTTTAGCAAAAATTATTTAATTTTCACGAATGATACACTTCATGATACTGTTTAGTAGTACATTAAGCATTGAAAAAAAAAAAGTGTTTTACTAGTTCAATGAATTACATTTAATTAATTGTGAACCATTCTAGAATGACTATTATAAATAGTAATATTCGGTAAACAATAATTATTAACTAGTTGCTACTGCTAACGATACTTTTTATTAGACTATTTATTTTTTTTGTACCTTACTGCAGACATATTTCTTCAGGGAATAATAGTTTTATGTAAGAGAACATAAATACACTGTCCTGTTCAATAAGTTGTGGAAAGTAATCCTAAAACAATATTTAATAATGCGTTAAGGTCAAGTGAGTGTACAACTATTTGCAATCTGCACCTTTTTTATTTACTACGACAGCACTATTAAATTTTTATCAGTACTTAGTTGTATGTGTTATACAATAATTCTCAAAAAAATAATAGATCGAATCGTAATATAAATATTATTTTATAAATAATCAGAAATAGAAAAGTTAAATATTGCAAACCTAGTATCGTTTTGCATGCAAAAATTTTTCTTAGTATAATTCCACGTTTTGTTTTGATACTTTTATCAAAAATCGAAACGAAATGTCTTTCTAAGCTTTGATTAGGCTTTTTTTAGCGAGAATTCGTATGTTGTAGTAGAATGAAGAGAATTAAACTATCATATGACAACTAAGATAAAAAAAGATAGAAATTGTAACTACAAGTCAGATATTCACCATATTCATTCGCGAAAACAGCCTATTTCCATATTTGGTAATTATTTAGCATAGTGGCACCCTCCTAAATCTTCACAAAATTTGGATAGAATTTTGAAAATTTTTTTCTCAAAAACGATTCGACCGCACAAAAAAACTTCATGTTCGTGTTCAGCACCATCGAAAATAGGGGGTAGACAAAATTTTGTAAAAATTGGAGAGGGTGCCACTATAGTAAATAATTATTAATTACCCCATATTTGCATTTCAAACATGAATAAAATTTTTGAATGAAGAAGAAGGAGATCAATGAATTCTGAACTACTGCAACGTTTGGTCAAAATGATCCGGGAAGCTCCTAGTCATTCTTTTATAAAGTTTATAAAGGCTACGTAAATCGCGAATTGCGAAATACAGAAATTATTCTGATGGCTCGAGGTCGAATTGAGTAAAAATGTTTGCTTTTCATTGTAGAGTAGCTGTTCCATCTCGTTTTTTCAATAGTCTAGCCTTTAGCGTACTAAAGCTGCTTATGATGGCTTATTAGCTATCTTCATACAGTTTTTGCTGATCATAGGAAGGGGTCCTTTTTTCATTTTGAATTGGTGAAATAAAAAAATCAAAGAGGAAGAAGAATTAACCTCAAAAATTTACTTGGAATTTGAAAGTGAATTTAGTAAGATTTATAATTATTACTACAATTTCATTTAACACTTAAATACATTAATTTCAGGTGTATAAAATGTTTCCGGTGATGACAAATGCTTTGCTAAATGTTGCTAAAAGGGTAACTCAACATTCTAACCTGGTGACATCCGCTTTTCACGTACTAGCTAGGCAAAATTTAATAAACTCGACAGCCCCACGAAATTTATTAGTTCCTGTATCACAAAATCTTATACCATGTTGTGGATTTAAAGTAATGGGGAAGGTAAGGAGGCGTTGCAAAGACTGCTACTTGGTCCGAAGAGGTGAGAGAATGTTCGTTATTTGCAAGACACATCCCAGACATAAACGGATGTCGATGGTTAAGGATCCTAAGAATACTTGGATACTCAGTCATGCAACACAATCCAAAGTTAGACCGTGGTGATTTTTTTTAAAGATATGGTGAATTAATTTATGAAAGCAGTTTTAATTTCAATAAACCAAATGTTTTTCAGTACTATATGCTTGTTAAATTTGTCTTCGTCTAATAATTTATCCAAAATAGCGCACAAATACAAAAAATGTTTGTATAAGAGAAGGAAGTTGTGTGTAATAATTAGCATTTTAACACTTTTTTTTGGAGAATTTTGTGCAATTATGATTTGTGGTTTCAAAAATGTAATGATTTCCAAATATTCTGTTTAATTTTGTAATTGATCCAATTTCATCAAAAAGAATATAAAGGAATCTGGCACGTCTAAAAACAGCTTAGCGATATGCACTATTTAAATATTGAAATACAACGGAAATCATTTTTGGCATGCCTGAAATATGCTGTATATGCATAGATTTATAACGTATACAAATTTTCCAGTTGTGTTAAGATCAAAGAAATAATATAAAAATATTTACTATTTACTATACAATTTAAATGTTGCTATTTAGACAAAAAAAAATGTAGATTGAAATTTCATAAATTTGATGCCAAGGGTCATGGTGATGTTGGTGATGGTGTATGGTCATGGTCATCTTTTTTAGCGGTAAACTGCCACAGACCAGACAAAAAAATTTAAGACGGGGAGCTACATATAACCGGCGATTACAAATTCTTGATCAACCTAGCGAAATTATGTACTTAGTTTTGTACTTATTATTTGAATTGAAGATATACTGGTGCAAAAAAATTGAAAATGCTGCAAATTTTTTAAGTACAGTGAGTATTAATATTAAATTATTATATCCATACATTGCTTTCAGATATTAATTTTGCATCCATAAATTTATAAATACAGTTATAACGTATACATGATCAGTTTGGTGGTTGTTCACCAGCATCTCGTTTTCACTGTGAAAATTAAACTTCAATTTATTATTTTATTTGTTATCTTTTGTTTATTGCTAATAAGAAAATAAACAAATTTTTAGATACAGAAATAATGTAAATTGTATGCACAAATAAAAAATAAGACATTTCTGTCGTAGTTTCAATTGCGCAACCCGCAACTCCGAGCCATGTGATCTGTGCGCCGAGCTTCAAACACCAACTGCTGTTTCAGGGGAGGAGGAAGAAAAGTAGATTACTCGTGAGGGCCTTTCGATTTGTCAAAAATAGTAGCTATTAGTAGCTAATAGCAACTTAGAGTTACTCTGAACTGATATTAGTTGCTAATAGGTACTATTTTTGACAAAACGAAAGCTCCTGAATTGCTCCAATTGAAAGCGGTTCAGGTACGTCATTTAAGTTATTAGTTCTAGATCTGTGGTTTTAGAATCTTAATGGTCTTGAGGAATTGGCTTTTGGGCAATTTTTTTAATTTTAAGGGAAGAAGAAGAAGGAAAATGTTTAAATTTAATTTTATAGATTTAGGTTATATTTTGTATTCTACTGTAAACACAAATTTAAAATTTTACCTACGTGTTCTTAAACATAACAGAATTTTTTTTATCATGAATTTTAAATAACGTAAAAGCTCTTTCATAAGTTGTGTATCGAAATGTTTCTTGCTCATTGCAGTTAATATGTTTGAAAGTACGACTCATTTTGATTTCGATGATGATGTAAAATATAAATAACTGTCATTTAAATTGTATTTATCATTCCTCATTGCAGGTCATATTGAATACCTCCTTTAAACCAACTACTAGCAGTACGCAGTCGTCCCAAGTACCAAAAAGAGTTTGTAAGGAATTAGAACAGGAGAATTTCAAAAGGCTGAAATTAGACGATTCTATTAGTGCCATAAATAAAAGTTTAACTAAAGATTTCTGTATTCAGAGACAAATATGTGTTGACTCTTTTAATTCACCTAACCGAGTGGTAAGAAGAAAATTTCCTGGACCAGCCGGACTTTTACCCGAAATAGGAGCAGATAAGTCCATTTTACAACTCCTAAAAAATGAAAGATTGAAAACTGACAATGTCGAAGACGTAAGTTTCTTTATGGATTTTTATAACATAATATAAATATGGATAATTTTTTGTAGATGCCCATTTTATCCCAACAAACCAACTCAGTTTTTGAAAATGGTCCATGGAAAGAAATGTGTAAAGATTTTCGTTGGCCCAATAGAGAGAATTTGGTTGAAAGATTTAACATAAAGTGGATCAAAAAGCAAGCATTGAAGCAACTTTTGAATCACAAGGCACCTTTTTTAGCAGCTATGATACAGAATTTAGATATTGTAGACGGGAAGATTCCTACCATTAACGTTATTTTAAAGGACACTACAGGTAATTCAACTTACATTTCTGTGTGTGGTTACATTGTCTGTGGCTTGTTCTTACGAAACCATAAAAACTTGACGCAAGAAATATATTTTATGTTTGTCAGTACACCGGGTAGGAATAGATGTGTATTTGTGATAATCAGGGGACAAAAGAAAGTTGACTTTATCTAACGAAGATACACACAACAGACAATCGTCGATTGAATAATTTTTAGATTAACGAGAAGAATATGAAGGTATTAAGCAGAATGCATGTCCAAACATTGGTTTATCGGTATTTATAGTAGTAGGTCACCGATTACCTACCATGTGCATGCCTTGTACATACATCATACAATACGATTCACAACTTTTCTAAAAAAAAAATTGAGATGTACAATGGATTTATATAAATGGCATAGTGTAAAAAAATATCAAAAAGGACAATTTGAAAATTCTTTGCAATATGTATGACACCACAGTAATACTCGATCAATCTGTGAATATCTTATAATAACTCTTTGGTGATATCGATATTATTTTTAATGGCGCGTTTCATATCCCAACATTTTTTTGGATAAATTGTGAATAACTACAAAAAACTGTCGTTATAAGCAGCGCCGTAGCTAGGGGCTGGCCTGCTGGGGCACGAGCACATTAAAGACTTTGCCAAAATTAAAACGCAAGCTTGGAGGGGCTCAAAATTCAAATCTTGCTCTGGGCACTCGTGAACTTTGCTGCGATATTGGTCTTGAGTTAAAAAAATGTAAGTTGTATTACAATTGAGATAAATTGTATAGCATTTACACCGCTTAAACCTATTTTAAAAACTGACCGTTTTCCATGTATTCTTTTTATTTTCAGGTGATATACGTGGAACAATATTACACAGTCTTTATGAAGAGTATTCCAGTTACTTCAGGATTGGTTCAGTATTAGTTTTAAAACATTTTGGAGTTTTATCCGCTGGTCACAACAACCACTGTTTGTCGATAACTCCTAACAATTTGATATCGATATACTGCGGCGAAGTACTACAAAAATTGTGTAACGAATATAGTTGTGGCGAAAATACAAGCAGGGATTCCATTAAAAAAGTTATAATTCAAGACTATAATGTGCAGGAGATCTTGAACAAATATAATGAGGACGTTCTAACCCACTCACAAGAGAAGCAAAGGAAGATTCCTTTTGGAAATAGCTCTGATGATGCTGGAACTAGCTTCGTTCCTAACGATAACAGTTCTTCTGTAGGTAGTAACTTATTGTTATCACATATAAGTCGTAAGCCGCATCGAAGCTGTGAAAACATATCAACTGTTGCAGTTAGTACTAGTAATAGTTGTGCTACAAATCGCGAGGAATTTAGTACCGCTCTAACTGATGTGGACAGAGATAAGAGCCCTGTGAAGAAGAAATTTAAATATAAGAAACATTTCAGTAGTCCTAACGATAGTAAAACAGGTGTAAGTGAAAACGCCATGTTTAATAGCGATAAGAAAGTAGATGGGGGTGTTAAAACTTGTGATAGTCTAGTTATAGCCACGAAACAGATTTGTGTGAAGCCTGATAATAAAGAACACACGGAAATCTGGAAAAATTTATTGGACGGTGTAGATACAGATTCACTCTTTGATGATTTTTGATTATGTAAATAAATTATGTATTTCTTTATTTTGTAATAAATACTTTGAAGCATGTATTCTTTTCCTTAATGCCCCTTACGTCATGTTCTCCTGATACCAAAAATAAATTTTGTACGAATTTATTTGGTAAAACATTTATAACTTGTGAGAATTCCTTCCTCCTGATCAGGATAGCAAAAAGTCAAAGAGGTATTTTGCCCCGCTTGGTAGAACAGAGAAAGGTATATTTGGAACCATATCTATTAAAAAAAAGGTACAGTTGGAACCATATCTGATGCTGTGCCCCATACCTTGTACACTTCATATTCTCCTGATACCAAAAAAAGATTTGATATGAATTTATTTAGTAAAATCATTGTAGGAGTTTGGACACTATTTTAACAGGATCGTAGAAGATCGAAGAGGTATTTTCAAGAAATACTGGTCCCAGTATGCTGTTGCTTTTACAAGCGCATTATGAAATAAAACAACTCTAACCCTTCCACATATTTTTATTTTAAACAACTTATTAATTAATAACATTAAATAAATATATATCCCTTTAATAAAAAGTAACATTTCTGATATTATTGTCTAAAAATTGACTTCATAAATGCCCTATCAACGAATGCCATTATTAAACAATACATTTTTTTTTACATTAAAATCTACGGGACTAAACAAATTAGAGATCCGAAAATTACATAAAAGGAAGATACATTAAACACTACCATACTATATTATATACTGGCCCCTAGTACTGGCAAAAATTACATAAATTACTTTAAATTAATTACATAAATTAACACTAAAAGTTAGCTACAAACGCTACGTACGAATACAGCTGTATAATAATTTAAAATCAGGTACAGGTACCTCATAAATGTTTACGAGCCACGTGACAGTCAAGCTTAGGCAACCAAAGTTGCAAGAGATAACGAAAAACCTCTAAATCTTGGCGAATTTTTCGTTTACAATGAACAATGACAAACCGTTGACGTTGGTTGAATAGAATCTCGTGAAAAACTACACGAATCACAGTCGGTGAAACAAAATGTGTTTTTAAATGTAATATTGTTTTAATTTTAATGAAATTTAATTGCCAAAGCAATAAAATTTCTGGTTCAAACAAAATTGCTGGTCATGTGGCTTGTAACCATCTCTGAATGCTCTGCAACAAATTTTACTTAAATTTTTGTTATTTGAATAGTATGTTTGAGAAAAATACCCAGCTGTATTCACTGTAGGTTCACTAAAAAGGCATTTTTTGCAATATTTCTATTTTTAAATCTTTAGGACACATTTTTCATCTCATTTTTTTTTTTACTTAAACGTATTTATAATAGTAAATCGTATAAAATAGTATTAATGATAATTAAAAATATATCTATGTAAACTTAACAAGAATCGTACAAATTGATCTTTTTTTATCCTAAAAATAATTGCACTTAGGTAGGGATAGCTTATTATAGGGGTTTGCTAGCACAAAAAATTGCGCAGAAATATGAGAAAGTTTAAAAATTTCGCTACGAAGAGTAATAAAAAAGAGGCGCTTTTCATTTTAATTTAAATATTTTAGCTCTTAAAACCGAATTGAAGAACGATTTCTCATATTTTCCCCGCAATTTAATCCTCATAAAAAATATTTGGACTCTCGCGATACAAATCTGACCTTTTACTGGCACCTGTTCCATTATTAGATTTAACCTTAAACCTACGAAAAAGGGAACACGAATATCTTTACAAAAATAATAACTTTATGTACATAAATTTGATATAAAAAACATCCAACGATTTTTAGCGTTCCCTCAGATAAAACAGAAACAAAATATCATTTTTCAACAACCTAAATACGATTTATTTACATTTCTCGGGCAAGTCGACTCTCGTCACATTTTCTATCTACAACAGTAAAATAAATAATAGAGGTAACGCAATTTTAACTTTAACATTTGTTCGAATAAAGCAACCCAGTCTACTCGCATGCATTTCAATTGGCGCACCAAGCAGCAGAATGATGACATGTTATGAAATTTCCGAGACAAGCCTCTGGTACAGTTATCGGACGTAAACTGGCCGGCAATAAAAAGTGAAATTTGAAGAGGATCAAAAATAAGCCTTGTCTTAATAACCAAAATAAATGTTTTCGATTCGCGACGAACAGAGGAGATTGCCATGAGGATACTTGAAAATGGATAACATCTAGTTTGCCTCGCATCGAAAATGGAATGTGGAGTGATTGTCATGGATAACGCGCCTTACCATAGTCGACAAATACAAAAATTCAAGAAAATCATGCAATGGTTCAAAGGAAAACATATTGTGTATAAAGATACGATGTTAAAAGTACTATTTTTAGTATTTTTAACGATTATACAAAAAAGAAAACGTTAATAGGCTATTGAATATAGGATTTTAAACCTTTCAGTTTTTTAATTGTAGCTCGAAAACGAAGCAAAATTTCGCTATAGTTCATAGGAAAAATTATTTAGAAAATTGAATTTCTCATTGAAATAGCTTATTTAAAAATTTTAAAAGGAAAATTTTTGTGCAAAAAAATCGTTAATAAACAATTTTAAAAAAGCAAAAAATAAGATTTTTTGATTTTTTAAATTTTTTTAATAAAACAATTTAGTAAAAACTTGAGAATTTAAGTACAATAAAGTTTTTTAATAATATATATACAGCGTGTCCACGGATGGAGTTGGCAAGAGGAAAAACTCTTTTGGTTTTGACTTTATCGAAAAATGTCACTCTTTATAAAAAATTCTGCTCCTCGAAAAAATGAGACTGTCATACAAACAGCTTAGATTAGATATACAGGGTGCTCATAAATTAAAAAAAACACGAAAATACTCAAGAGAGATGTACCATTATTTATTATTTTACACAACATTTTTATACAACAAATATGTTTATAACCTCAAATAATGTCCTAATACACATTTTAAAATAAAAATTTCAATTCTGACTTTTACTCTATACATATAGCTACTTCCCATCTCAAAAATTGAAATTTTGATTTTAAAATTTGTATTACGACATTATTTGAGTATATAAACAGATTTGTTGTATAAAAATGTTGTGTAAAATAATAAATAATGGTACTTCTCTCACGAGTATTTTCCTGCTTTTTTTTTAATTTATGGGCACCCTGTATGTCTAATCTAAGATGATTGTATGACAGTCTCATTTTTTCGAGGGGCTGAACTTTTTATAAAGAGAGAGTGACATTTTTCGATAAAGTCAAAAACAAAAGAGTTTTTCCTCTTGTCAACTCCATCCGTGAACACACTGTATATACATTATTAATAAACTTTATTGTACCTAAATTCTCAAGTTTTTATTAAATTATTTTATTAAAAAAGTAAAAAAAATCAAAAAATCGTATTTTTTGCTTTCTTTAAAATTGTTTATTAACGATTTTTTGCATAAAATTTTTATTTTACATTTATTAAATAAGCCATTTCGATGAGAAATTCAATTCTCTCCAAAATTTTCCTATGAACTATGCCGAAATTTTGCTTCGTTTTCGTGCTATATTTAAAAAATTGAGAGGGGTGCTTTTTCACCCCTATCTTCAATTTCAACCCTCTAATTTAATAGCACCCCGCGGTTTTTTCATTTTTAATGACCCTTCGAACAAGTCATGAGATGAAAAGCCTTTAACGTCTTATTTCCTTCCTTTTTTGCAAAAAATGCGACGAAAATCGAAAAATTGGCTAAGTTTGAGCGGCCAGATGTCAGTCAATTTTCATCCTTAAATACTTTACAACCTCTTGTTTTGAAGGAAATTTTGTCTACTTTTTTTCTATAAAGCAATGCCTATATCCATCTTTACTCAAAAAAGCTAGAGGCAAAAAAGTAAAAAAATCAGAAAATCGAATTTTTTGCTTTTTTCAAATTGTTTATTAACGATTTTTTTGCGTAAAATTTTCCTTTTAAATTTTTTAAATAAGATATTTCGATGGGAAATTCAATTCTCTAAATAATTTTTCCTATGAACTATAGCGAAGTTTTGCTTCATTTTCGAGATACAATTAAAAAACTGAAAGGGGCGCATTTTTACCCCTCTCTCCAATTTCCACCCTCTATTTTAATAGTACTCCGCGGTATTTTCATCTAAAATGACCCTTTGCAATAATTGCTTGAACGTCATAATTCCTGTTTTTTTGGATATAATCAATAGCCCATAAATACATGAAACAACTAAAAAATTTTTGAAATCCTCAAAATGATAAGTCCAAGGGGAATGGCATTCTCTGCACTCAGACTTTTTTCTAGACGGAATATTTCGTGTACCTACAAAAAATTTCATCACTTTCTAGTCCAAAAAAAAAAAATGAAAAGGTTTCCAAAACTTAGGTCGAAGCATTCGAATGAATGTATCTATAGTCTGGCAGGAAGGTCACAAAGCTGCACTATGTCTAGATCAAACTAACTTAACTTTTTTTTCGTAAACATTTTTGCTCGAGATCGAGATCGATATTTTACGTTTCTATTGTCGACCAGCTTACGCTCGCCAGCGAAACACCGTACTAACGCTAATGACCGAAATCCATCATAGTAAATGGTATGGAAATGAAGCCTTTTTCTTATTTCAACACGTTTAGCAATTGTGTGGCTACCGTTCACCCATTTGAGACTGTCAATCGCGCCGACTGATATACATGTCAGTGCGATACATATCAAAACCATGACTTCTTTTGTGCCTAAGCCATGTCTGCCGTGAAGTATAAGCGGCGCGGTTGTTGCGTATAAAGCTCTGTACACAATCTACAACCATTATTTTTGCGGTGTGATGAGCGCGGCCCATTTGAATATGGGGTTAAAAAATCGACGAAGTTATTATGTGAGAGGCCTTGCCTCATCCGCCCACTTGATGTGCTTCGTTTTATTTGCTATTTGCAGTGGCTGCGTTTTTTTGTTCGTTATAATCGACTGGTGGTTAGTTGCCGCTTTAAAATGCAATTTGTGGCACTTTATATTATACAATTATGTTATTCCATTCCAAAGTGGCATTTCAGACAAAATGGCACTTTAAATTCGTACTGTAGCACTTTTTAAACTTTTACTTGTTGGGCAATTTAAAGTGTAAATATAGAAAAAGTTACTAAACAATTACAATACCGATCACATATAGCTGGCACTTTAAACGGGTGTTAGTATTGAATTGCATATTTAATTAATTAATTATGACGCACAAAGTGAAAATTGTACGAAAAATGCCACTTTAACATACGTAATGACAATTTAAAGTGGTCACTTTAAAATGAAATGAACACTTTAAACTGTCACTTTAAGCAAGTGTAAAATTTACTGTTTCTAAATAATTTATTATACCGAAGATTTTATAAAAAACCACATTAAAATGCAATTACACACATACCACCTATCGCCACATTAAACAGAATGTTACATATAATTGTCACTTTAAGCAGACTGATGTTTAAGTGCCTCCTTAAATAGTTTAATTTGACACATAGCAATATGAAATGGAAATTATATAAAAAATACTTCACCAAAGTGACAATAATACACAAATAACGATTTAAAGTGCCATATGGACACTTTAAAACGACACTTATGTAAAATTTGCACTTTAACTAAGGTATTGAGATGAAAATTATACTGGCAGTTCAAAGTGACAGTTAAATACATGCTACTATACAACTTTACATTGACACATATGTAAAGTTGGCACTTTAAATTGACATTTATCTACAATAGCACTTTAAAGTGCTATATATAATGGAATTTACGTTCGTTTGATTAAAACTTTATATCAACCTGCCAACATTAATTAAAATGATACTTTAAACTGACAAACTGTATATGTATATGCACTTTAAACAGGAGTTGTTGTTGAATTGCATCTTTAATTAATTTATTACGGTACATCACTATAAAGTGAAAACTATACAAAATACGTACTATTATGATTTTAAATAGACGTTGATATTGAATAATTTCTTTAAAATGACATTTACAAGCAAATACCAGTTTAAAGTGGCCACTTTAAGCGAGTGTAAAACTGTTTCTAAATAATGTATTATGCCATGCCAATTTAAGCTGCAAATGATATAAAAAACTACAATAAAATGTAATTACACACATGCTAGTTTAACGGGCAATACTTATATTACCACTTTAAACTGAATGTTATATATACATGTCACTTTAAACGGACTTTGACGTTTAACTGTCTCCATAAACAGTTTAATTTGGCACATAGCAATATGAAATGGAATACAAAAAATGCCTCACCAAAATGACAGTAATACACAAATAAGGATTTAAAGTGCCATATTGCCACTTTAAATAGACACTTATGTGAAACTTGCACTTTCAGTTACGCCTCCGAAACGAAAATTATACTGCACTTTAAAGTGATAATTATGTACAATTTTACATTGACATTTATGTGAAGTTACCGCCTTAAATCGGCATTTATCTGCAATAGCACTTTAAACTGCTACATATGATGAAATTTACGTTCATCTGAATTAAACTTAATATCAACCTGCCAACTTGATGTTAGTTGAAAATGGCACATTAAACTGACAATGTATGCGCACATGCACTTTAAACTGACAACTGTATACGCGCATGCACTTTAAATCGACGATTTGCTACAATTTTCCGCAGTTATATCGACAATTTATTTTTAGTCACGGTCGTTGTGGTACCAAGCAATTAGTGCCTACCAAAAAAGTTTTAAGTCTGTCACTCAAACTTTTATTAATAGATGGACCACATGGTTGACTATTGGTTATTGTTATATAAATAGATTTCTAACAAAGCAGTGCTATTTCGCCGATTTCGAAACAGGTAACGACGGATGATAAAGATATAGAGAACGTACAGGGTGTTCCATTCTTCGGTGAATTTAAAAATTTAAAAATATTCGAAAATAAACATGATGTGGATATAGATAAGAACGTAATATTGCTAAAAAGGGTCGAGTAGGAGAATTCCCAACAGAGCAAAAAGACGCGTAAAGGTATGGAACTTGATGGAAAGAGTAGAGATTTTTTTTTTCACCACTGAAATGCATGAAAGTAAAAATTGGTTGTTATTTTTACACGAATTTAGCACCTTTTGGAATCAGTTCCGCAATAGTTTTCCTCATCAACGGTTTTCGTCGACGTTATTTCAGCTTCGTTTTAGGAAATTTAGTGGAACTATTTTAAAATACGATCTCCTAGTTACTTTTTTCCTGGAATAAACGCGTTTTACCGCATAGATATCGATACAATTACCTAAAATTTTTGTTAAAAAAATTCGCTAAGGTTTCATAATTACTCTTTAAGATTAGTGTCTTTTCATGTGCAGCGAGAGGTGGTCCGATCTGCTGAACGACCTCTGGCATAGGTTGCAGCTGAACGGCTTCTGGCCGGTGTGTTTTCTGTAGTGCCTGGTCAGCTCGTCCGATCTGGCGAACTTCCAAGTGCAGCCCTCCCAGGAACACTGGTACGGCTTCTCTCCTGCAATAAACACGTTTTTAAATATTTACAGTATTGTGCAAAAAATTGCTGTATGTAATGCAGTGCGTAAGTGAATAAATCATATTTTATTTTTCCAATCTTTTTAAAGTACAACAATATGTAGGTCAAATCTATTGTGGTTAATTGAGTGGTAGTCTTTGTCAAAGATGATGCTGTGTACTAACTAAAATGTACCCAATCTGTTTATTTTAAATAGTTTTAGACGTGTTCAAAACAATTAATAGAAGATAGTTCATGCAAATCTAGCGTTTCAATTCAAAAAACCAAAAATACGGCATTTTGATTTTTGTGACAAGGTGAAAATAGCATTTTCAGTAAAAATGACACTTCCTATTGACCAAGCCCTGACAAAATGCATATAGAAATTATAAACAGCCTATTATTTGCCTTGTGAGGAGTCCCAAGCGACTTAGAACATCGACAAGGATTCTAATTCGAGCCAGAAGTTGTTTGCAGAGCCCGAAAAAGCTCAAAACACAATTAGACAGTGCAGCATATTCTTAAAACTGAACCTTGTCGAAATCGAAATTTTTAACGATGTTTCGAATCCAACCGCTGAACCTCTATACAGTTCTCAACACTCCATAGCCACAAAGAATGGTGTAACAAAACTCGATGCTAGAGACGACGAGATAGACGACGGCATACGAGATGCGCAAAAAACCACCCCACTTTCGAATTTTTCGGCAAAAACGCTAAAAGTGCTCCGAAAGTCGAGCTAGGCTAATCTAACAGCCAGCCAATTTCCACGAACGGTTCAAGTAACAGCAGAGATCACCCAAATCCGGAGAAGTCAGATATCGGTAGCTCTGCCAACTTCTGCTGCGGTCTTCATAAAACTTGACGGAGCCATCCTGACGTGCGATCGAACGTCGACTTTGGTATTTCCCAGCTATATTCCTGCCAGTACTCAGTAAGCGTATAAGCTTTCATGGTTATTGTATTATATACCTACACTCATTCATATATTTTAAACATATATGTATTATTATGCAATTAAAATGTATATTTCAAGTGAGCAAATTTTTTCAGTTCAAAACATTGTTAATTTTTTTGAGTCAAGTCTTAGAATTAGATCATATATCAAGTGTTCAGTCGTCCTGGAATAATAATAGATCTGTGGTCGACATAAGTGGCTCATTGGCCAAAAATCAGCACTTCAAGAAGCCATAAAAAAGTGTTGAGCATTAAGGCAAAGCAAAGACAGTGAAAAGAACAGAGAAAAGGCTCAGATGAAAGCCTAAAGTACAAAGTTCCATTAAGAGGCTATACTTACGTCACATTACAGACAAATCAAAATACAGGCTGTCTCTAAAGCGTCTGTACAATCCTTTACCAGATATAGTACGGCTCAAAATAAGTCGATTTAACTAAACTTGCCTTAGTCTAAAAACTGATAATAACGGAACTACAGAGTGTTAAAGTAGAAAAAATAAATAACACTTTCTTTAATATTTTTCGACTACTTCGAGCTAATTTCGTGAAATTACGTATCCGGGAGTTTTTTGGGATGAGAAATTCGAATTTATCGACGATTTCGTTGTATCTTCTAGAGGGCGCCACAAGCGACCATTAGGACGCATTTAAACTGCCAGTACTTTTTGTGCCACAGTGTATTTCACTTTGGGTTGGAAAAATCTTTTCCCCCAACTTTCCTGCTTAAAGACGGTATACCTTGCTAATATCTCTAAAGCCAACCATTTTCAACAGAAAGACATTTAAATTTGTAAATGCATAAAAAAATTATTTAAAAGTTATTTTTAACTCCATTGAAAAACATATCTTTTAAGACAGGTCAATTATAATTAGTTATTTTTTAGATTTTTAGATAGTTTAGATTGGTTACATTGTTTATATTGTGCTAGATTATTTTTAGAAAGTATGTTTTTTACTGTCAATTCTGTTTGCAGTAAAATTGTTAAATGAACGAAATTTAAAATTGTAATTGCACTGTTTCCTTTAAAGGCATATTTCCTGCTAAAAAACGATTGCTCCTAAGTTCATTTATCAGTCGAAATCGTCGATAAATTCGAATTTCTCAACTCAAAAAACCCCCGGATCGATATTCGTGATCGTGAGAAATTAGCTCGAAGTAGTCGAAAGTCGAAAGATATTAAAGAAAATGTAACTGTTATTATTCAATTTTGGACTAAGGCAAGTTTTGAGAGAAGTGTCAGCAAGGAAGCTTTTGGACTTTGTAAAAAGGACAAATCTACTTGCTGAATAGGACTAGTAGTGGGACGCACAATAGGCCTAATTAGGCCGCAGTGCTATGGGACTTTTTAAAGGACCAACCACTAGATGAAGATGAAGATGAAGAAGAAGGCAAGTTTAGTAAAATCTATTTATTTTCAGACGTAGGTACTATATCTGACGGAGCGCTGCACAGACTCTTTATAGTCTGTTTCGAAATGAAAGAGAGTAATAAAACCCCGAGATAAGAACCGGCCTTGAGCGTGGTAATATTTCGTTTCAGGTAATTATCGGGTAACACTAATGCTAACAGGTAATGGGTGTACATTAGTATATTTTACTGGATACATCATAGGGCAGGAGCCAGTGTATTGTGACAGATCAATCCAGTCTTAGAGCTGAATATACGAAGACGTGCTAGTGCAGTAGAGTAAAATTCGACTTGTGTTTAGTGACTATTGTGCCAGTGGATATAATATTGTTTGGGTAAAATGTCGAGCGTATCAGATTACGTACCTGCTAATCGCGTGAAAAGATGTGCGCTGTCTCAGAATGAGAAGATTATTATATTAAATGTATTTAATGCATTGAAACACCAAAATCCTACCAACAGTGTTGACGACATCGTGAAAAGTGTTCCAAAATGACGGATTGGAAAATCGACTATTAAAGGAAACAAAAAATGAACAAGATACTGTAAATCCTCCAAAATCATCTACAGGGAGTTCAAAAGTCGTTATAGATGATTTCTTCAAAAATGTCATTCGCAGAAAAGTACACTCATTTTATTTTAAAAAAGAAATACCAACGCTAAACAAAATTTTAAGTGAACTTTCAGAGGACAACGATTTGCCAAAAATCAGTAGAAGCAAATTATGGGCCGTCTTACGAGAGTTGAATTTTTGCTGGGAAAAGCAGAACAGGAAGTCAGTTCTTATCGATAAAGATGAAATTATTTGTTGGCGAAGATCCTACTTAAGATCAATTAGAAAATTCCGTGACAAAGGGAGGAATATTTATTATCTAGACGAAACTTGGGTCAACGAGGGATATACTGTAACAAAAGTATAGCAAGATAAAAATGTAAAAAGTTTTCGACAAGCATTTTTGGATGGACTTTCAACAGGGTCCAAGGCACCTTCAGGTAAAGGGCGAAGATTAATAGTGACACATATAGGTAGTGCCAGTGGTTTTGTAGATGGCGGTTTACTTTTATTTGAATCTAAAAATACAGGTTACTATCACGAAGACATGAACGCAGATGTTTTCGAAGAGTATTTTACAGATAACTGGCAAAGATGTATACATCATGTACAAAAAGAAGAGGAGAAAATGTGGGAACTCGATAATTTAATTGACGTTACTGTGGAACCTATCGTTATCAATCTAGGAGACGAAGATAATTCATCAGATTATTCAGAGGATGAATTTTAATATACCTACTTTTTTATTTTCTTTATTGTACATTTATACAACACTACATTTACTCACCATAATTTGAATTTTCAAAATACATATATTTTTGTGCGGAATAAAGGTCTATTCATTAAATTTAAATAAATATTTTGATAATAATGAATAATTTTATTTGAATTACTAAAACCCTCTTAACCCGGTTATGATGCTTAAAGTAGCCTCATGTTTTGAAATGCTGTTTTTATATTGTTTACTTATAAGAGAAATGGACCGAGAAATTGAATCGGCATAGACAAAGACGGATTGTCGGGGATTAAATTTTAGCTACCTGCTACAATTTAGTACAACCCGGTCACACAAAGTTTTTTTTAAAATCCCCTCATCTATACCGATAATACATAATATAAAAATATTGAATATAAGCACCAGTTATTTATTTTATTTACGATTTGCATACATAATAAGCTTTTATTACTCTCTTTCATTTCTAAACAGACTTATAGTAATTTTATAATTCTAATAGATTCGTAACAATATCCATGTACGCTTTGCCAGGAAAACAAGCTTTTTTTAATTACTTGCGTGTTCGACACAACCTTAAGGGCGACAGTACTTCCGTCCTGATTAAATAAATATTTCTTACACTGTTATTACACCGACAAATGTCGTAAAAAAATACGAGGAACCTTGAAACGGCGCTGAGCGCGGGTTAGGTTAACTGACCTCACCTTTCACGAGGAATTCGAAAAAGACGAGAACCCAGCGTAATAAAAATAAGTTCCGTCTATCGGTATGACGATAATTAATTATTACACTGCCCAAACCCAACGCATGCGGACGTATATGCGATGGAAAAGCGAAACGCGTGGAAACTGGCACCACGCAAGACGCTCTTTGTTTAAAATCGCGGAATATCGCGGCGATTGACGGGTACAGGAAAGCGAATGTGTTAAAGGAATCTCAATATGGGGGCGGAGATGGGGAGATATCGGTAATTGATTCTATTAACGCGGTAATTATATGTTTCTGCTTCCGCTCGTAAAATGCTTCGGCAAGCCGTACGGTGCGGGAAGTGAGTAGATTTCGCAATACTGCGTGAAGTGAATATTTTAAGGTAGCTACACATTGCGCGTATATTCGCCATTCTGCAATGGATGATGATGATTGCAATATTTTATTAGAAATTTTTTATGAGTAAATTATTTATTTTAAAATATTTATTGGGAAGACTGATTTATTGCGCAACTTTTTTACCTCTTGTAATTTTTCGATAAAACCGATAGTTTTCTAGTAAAAAAAATAGATGCATCATCGTTCACTAAAGGGGTAATTGCGAAAATTTGTAAAAATAGAGTAGTCGGATGTCGTAACGAATAAATTGTTATTTATCATATTAATAAATTGACACTTTCTGTCAACCAATAATTAGTACCAATTGATTAATTTATTATCAGAATAATTATGGCAAATAACATTTATAACGGGTGATTCATTTAGACGTACTTTTTTCAACAACAAAAAAAAATAACAAAATTCTATTTTATGGTGCAATCTTTATTATTATACAAAAAACTATATCTGCCATTTATTTTTTAAATATTATTTCTTTCAAATGTTGTCCTTGACTGCGGTTGAGATGGTCCATTCTGAAGTTCCAATTTTCGATGACACGTTCGAGCATTTCGAGTGGAATTTGACGAATGACCCGAGTCATGTTGTCTTCCAATTCCTCAATCGTATTCGGCTTATCCATATAGACTTTGGACTTCACGTATCCCCAAAGGAAAAAGTCTAGAGATGTGATGTCACATGATCTAGGAGGCCAATTCACTGGTCCAAATCGTGAAATTAACTGTTCATCGAATTGTTCTCGCAATAAAGCCATGGTTGCACGGGCTGTATGGCAAGTGGCGCCGTCTTGTTGAAACCAAATGTCATCGAGATTACGGGCTTCAATTTCAGGCAGCAAATAGTCCGTTAGCATGGCGCGATGACGGGCGCCATTCACAGTTACGTTCCTGCCGGCCTCATTTTTAAAAAAATATGGACCGATGATTCCACCAGCCCATAGACCACACCAAACCGTTGTTTTGTCTAGATGTAATGGCAGCTCTTGAAGTTCTTCGGGTTGTTCTTCATCCCAAATACGGCAATTTTGTTTATTAACATAGCCATTAAGCCAGAAATGGGCTTCATCGCTGAACAAAATTTTGGTCAAAAACATTGGATCTTCTTCAAGCTGTTCAAGAGCCCAAAGACTGAAACGGTGACGATTTGGAAGGTCAGCCGGCTTCAATTCTTGAATGAGTTGAATTTTGTATGCTTTCAAACCAAGATCCTTACGTAAAATACGCCAAGTTGTTGCATACGACAAGCCAAGCTGTTGAGATCGGCGCCGAATTGATTCATTATGGTCATCACGTACACTCTCGGCTACCGCCGCAATATTTTCTGCACTTCGTGCTGTATGCGGTCTATTTGGTCGCGTATTATCCAATAATGAAAATTGGGTTTCAAACTTCTCGACGGTGTAGCGAATTGTGCGTTCGGTGGGCCGATTATGTAGACCATATGTTGCTCTAAGAGCACGAAATACACTCCTGGCAGAACGCTGATTCTCGTAGTACAGCTGAATTATTTGTAGACGTTGTGCCGGGCTAAGTCTTTCCATGATGAAATGTCCGAGAGTATTGAACCAAAATACCACGACAGTTCACTCGACTCATGCGTGATCTGTCTTAAACTCGCTACTGAAAAAAGTACCTCTAAATGAATCACCCGTTACCAATGACGAACATGTCGACATGCTCCAAGTGTTTTTCGAATCCAGTAAAAATAGTAACGCTGCAGTAAGATTATACCACCAAAGATATCCAAACCGACCGATTCCTCATAGACAAACATTGGTCTCGGTGGAAAGAAGGCTTCGCGAAACTGATAAAATTCAGCCCAATCGTGAGGGTGCCGGAAGAAGGCCTAATGTCCGAACTGTTGAAGCTGAGGAAGCTATACTGGAACATCTAGAACAAGACTGTGGTACAAGCACAAGACAGGTGTCCAGGCAACTGCAAGTTTCTCACAGTCTTGTGTGGAATGTAGCTCATGAAAATCTTTTATACCCTTTTCACCATCAACCCGTGTAAGAATTGAATGATCCTGGTTTACCTAACCGCGTGGATTTTTGTCAATGGTATATTAATATTTCCAGGCATGACTTAAATTTTCTAACGAATATACTTTTCGCCCATGAAGCAAATTTTCCTAGAGTAGGCGCAGTAAACCCTCATAATGTTCATTCATGGTCGGAAGAAAATACTCATGAAATATTTGTTTCAAGATGTCAACATAATTTCACTTTAAACGTTTGGATGGGAATTGTAGGAAATACTCTAGTAGGTCCTTTTATTCTTCCAAACGGACTTGGAGCGGACGAGTATCTTAGATTTTTAAACGAAAATCTTCTAACATTACTTGACGATGTACCCCTCGCTACACGTCAGGTGATGTGGTATATGCACGATGGGGCGCCTGCACATAGTACACTTGCCGTTAGATAATGGTTACATTTAAATTACCCCAATCACTGGATTGGTCGTGGTCGTGATGCCCCTGTTTGTTGGCCTGCACGTTCACCTGACCTAACGCCTATGGATTTATTTTTGTAGGGACACATAAAAAGTATTGTTTATGCCACTCCTGTTGCCTCCTTAGAAGAACTACGCTTAAGAATATTTCAGGCAGCAGATGATCTTCGCAATAACCAAGAACTGTTTGTGCGAGTGCGTTATAACTTCAACGGACGTATTAGGCTATGCTTGCAGCAAAATGGAAATTATTTCGAGAATATTCTTTAAATTTAATTTTGCATTTCTTGTTTTTCGTTTGTATTAAATTTTATTTCAGATAAACAACTTTACCTAATACATGTCCCATAGTCATAAGTTATTAAACATTTTTCATTAATTAATAGCAAATTATTCTTAATGTTATTATTAAATTACCAGCTTAATCACAGAAAGTGTCAATTTATTAATATGATAAATAACAATTTATTTGTTATGACATACGCCTACTTTATTTTTACAAATTTTCGCATTTACCCCTTTAGTGAACGATGACGCGTCTAATTTTTTGACTAGAAAACTATCGGTCTTATCGAAAAATTATAAGAGGTAAAAAAGTTGCGCAATAAATCAGTTCCCAATAAATATATTTAAATAAATAATTTTCTTCATATAAAAAATTTCTAATAAAATATTGCAATGGGGTTGACTGTTTCACTCCTTTATAAAATACGCCAATGATCGAAAAAATATTGAAAACTTGTCTCTTTATTAGTAGGATGTTCATACCAAGTTTCGTGTCTCTAGCATTCCTCATGTTAAAGAAAAAAATTAAAATGTGAATTTCAATCCCCTCTTTTAAGAGGGTATATCGCCTCAGGGGTGCAACCTTTATATAAGGTATTTTTACTTCAATCCTCTTATTTTTGGCTCTATATTCGCTGGTACCATTTTTGCTACTTCATTAAAAACACCCTGAATACATACAGTGCGTCCCCTTTTAATTTTATTTTAAAGTTAAAATTAAATTTATTATTATACAAAAATAGCTTGGTGGAACAATTTCCGGGTTGTTTGCCACGCCGCGCCGCGCCGTCGCGTCGGTTTAGGTTTCTTGACGTTTCGAAAGACATAACATTTCACAAGATAAATTCGTTGCTCCAGAATCAGACATCAACCCTGTATTTCAGTTCTTTAACCATGGTACAAAACGACTTACCCGTGTGTGTCCTTTTGTGCGCTTTTAGATGAGAACTTTTCGTGTACACCTTGTGGCAACCCGCCACGTCGCACCTATGGATTTTTCTCCTGCGTATCGTCACATCCGGACCTCTGCTGTCGTCGTAGATGTTGTTGTTATTGTGTGCGTTCGACTTGCTCGGTAACGAGTCCAACATCGGCGTTCTGGAAATCGATCTGAAAACAAATAGATAAAAAAAATATAGAAAAGCGAAATTGCCCTGCTTTGTATCAAAAAGGAAGTACTAGTTTAAATTTCTTCATGTGACCAATTTATAAAAGAACAGCATTTGTTTTTACTTATTTTTATTCTTATGGTCTGTAAAATATTTTAAAGATAGCGTCACAGTGAAAGTCCGAAAATTCACTGCAGTTTCCAATTCAATTCAAGAAACCTTCCAAAAATCATTCACGCGGTACAAATCCCCCCCAAGAGCCGAAATCAGAGTGAAAGTTGGCCTACATGTTCAAAAATCACAAAAATCGGTTATAGATCAATGACCCGTTCAAGACGGGTAGTTTTCGCGGACACAAAATATCCAAAGCTGAGGCGAAGACCACCACACGACCCCTGCGGACCCAGCATGACGCGTGTACGAACGTCTACCTTGGTACCATGCAGGTTGTTAACCAGGGACGAATACCTGAGGATCTACTCAAAACAACGTTCCGCGACAATAGTATCTTTTCCTCAATTAATTTACGGTTTTATACGGAGATGAGACTTTGCCAGGTTTGAAAAACTATGACGAGTTAACCGATATATTAGAAAATTGAATGAAGCTAAATACCTGGTAGAGGCATCGGTTATACTTACAAGGATGCATCTTTTATCCTCTGTAGGGCTAATAGTGCTGCTGTGGATGTGAGAGATCGTGTAGGGTCTGATAAGGACAGGCTGATATCTTGGTGGCTTATCACATTGCATTTAGGAATATCTGAAAAGAAAAAAAAATATTTTATATATTATGTATAAGGGAGAATTATTGAAATGTTTCCCTAAATAGATAATATTTTTGGAAGACAGTTAGCCTGTTAATAAAAAAATGGTTTCACAGTTTCATACACAAAACTGAGCGGTTATATCCTACAATTTTTGTTCGAAATACAATGCATTTGGATTATAGATTTGCGTAAAAACAGTATCTCTACTATTACAAAACTTTTTTCTGCGCCTACGCGTGTATTTTGTATTAAAATTATAGCACCTTAATAAACAACGGATACAGAGTGTCCCAAAAAGATTCGAGTCCTACCAAGATAGAAGTTTTAGGATACGAAGAAACTAATATACTGGTGACCTTGGATTTGATATCGATCTTAATTTTCAAGGTCAAACCAATGTCAACTTGACAATATTAACTGGAATACCCTATTTTGGCAGCAGTGCTAAAATTTACGCCTGAATAAGGCATCAGAAAATTTTTCTTGTGCGGGACATTTGGAAGTTAAACTAATTTTTCTCTGAATAACTTGATAAAATCAAATAAAAATTGTTTCGAGCAAAATTTGTAGAATTTTGAACGACAAATTAAATGGTGGCCTCCTGGAATCTGAAATCAAATAATTTTTTCATGATGTCCTTGAAACTCTAACACATTTTTCACAAATAATAATAGATATACAAGGTGTTAACGAAATAAGTACTCAAAATTGGAGAGTATATAAAACATATCGAAATATAATGAAAACCTTAGTTGAGTTTTTGTCAGTTGCTGCCCCTAAGGGTGATACAACCCCTTGAAGGGGTAACTCAGGAAACAGTTTTTATTGCATAACTTCAAAACGGTTTAATATTAAATTGCGAAATTTTGGGGTTGTATTACTGTTTATATGCTTAATAATCGGCATAATATACAAATCAAAATTTGCTATAGGAGCGTAAGAAAGTGGGACCATGGGGTAAATTTTACAATTTTTTTTTGTACGCAATTTTTTCTACTTCCTGAAACGAAATTATGAAAATTTTTCATATTTTGCATAAAAAAGTTACTCTTGTTAGATTTTAATAGCATGAGCCATTTTCTAGTAAAATCCATTTCAATAATTCATTACGTGGTCAAAAATTCCTGCTGACAATAAATGTATCAAATTGTGCCATGAGAAAATTACTATTTATGACACTTAACAGAGGTGTCAAGTATATGTCAATTACTGATTAGATTACTTACTCAATATTTCAATCTAAGACATTTGAATTTAGATACTGTAATAAACACAATAAACTAAATTATTGATTAAATTATTGATGGGTCTTTTTTTGGTATTTTTTGATTTTCAAATAAAAATAATACTTAATAGTGATACCTAACCAACATTTTATTATTCAAAATTATTTATGTTACTGTTTACTACAAAACTATTTACTTAACTGTGATATTAAACCCTGATTTAGTAACACTTACATAACAACTACAATAACGATATTAATAGTGCAAAAGGAAAATTAAATTAAAAATAATAATTTTTTTAATGCACAATTTGATACATTTATTTTGCAGTAGGAATTTTTGGGCAAGTAATGAATTATTGAGATGGATTTTACTAGAAAACGGCTCATGTTATTAAAATCTAACAAGAGTACCTTTTTTATGCAAAATATGATAGGTTTTCATATTTTCGGTTCAGGAAGTAAAAAAAAATGAGTACAAAAAAAATTTCGTGATTTAATATTAGACGTTTTTGAAGTTATGCAATAAAAACTGTTTCCTGAGTTACCCCTTCAAAGGGCTGTATATTCCTTAAGGGCCGCCACTGACAAAAACTCTACTAAGGTTTTCATCATATTTCAACATGTTTCACATACTCTCCAATTTTGTGTACTTAATTCGTTAACACCTTGACAACAATTTTGAGATTTAACACATTGTTATGTTAATAATTAAAATTTGATGATGCGGTCATTTGGAAAAAAAGCTTTAAGTTAAAAAAAAAATCGTCAAGATTCGTTGGAAAACATCGGAGTTACAGACTGTCAAATATATTATTTTCAAGCGAACTTCGCTTGTTTAACAGCAAGACTATGAATATTTATATCGTCATTTTCTTCGGACTCGCTATCGTTCGCTTCCCCCACCCACTGACATTTTACAATATTTTTTATGCACATACTTACTTCCACTAATAAAATATTTTTACCTGTGAAAGTACTCGGGTTACCGGCTATGACAGTATTTTTTTGCCGCTACCAACCTAATTTGTTTAACAATAGGCCGTCAATTTTGACAGTCTGTAACTCCGTTGTTTTTCAACGATTCTTGACGATTTTTTTTTAACTTAAAGCTCTTTTCATAAGCTTTCCGAATATATAATAATATATAACTATATCACGCTCGTGCGTCGTATATTTCATTTTGCAACTAGGGCTAAAAAATAAAAAAAAATCCAGGTTGCAAATTTGAAATTAAAAAAATGATAGATTTCAATGTATTATTATGAAATCTACCATAAAAAATCAGTGCGATTGTGGAAGATCCTCGGGATCGTCCAGACTAATAATTAGTTAATTTGTTTATAAGGCCATAACTTGTAAACTGTTCAACTTACCGATTCCAGATTTCGTGTGAGTTATTAGACAGTGATAAGGAATGAGAGGATGCGGTGCCAAATCGTTCTGGTAATAAATAATAACGCAGTTTATAAATGTTTAATTCAAAAGTCATAAATAAAATTCTTCTGTTTATAACTTTTGATCTAATCAATATTTTTTTACGCTCGAGGGCTAGTTTTGTAGGTCTTTTGAATATGAAAAAAAAAGAACTTTACTGTTTTCTCGTGGAAATGAACGGAAAAAAGTTATAAGCGAAAAACGTGTGAATATACGTAAAAATTATAGAATTAACCACCCTGTAAACAATCTTCCCCCCATTTTTATGACTGTGGAAACTAATATGTTATTGTGCATGATATTTAGCATCTATAGTGATAAATTCAGCTTGCCGAAACAAAAAGTCGCGAAATGGTTATTTCCCAGCTTATTTTCCTGGCCTAAACAATGTCCTGACACGCTAAAGGTATTGTTTGTTCATTACACATGCAAGACTATACTTCCAATATAAAAAAAGGAACAAAACAATAAAATTGCAAGTCATTTGAGTGTGCGTAGCTTTACAAAAAACTACACCAATTCCATTATCCGAGGAAACAAACACTGAGACATTGTTTTTCCAACATTCCAGTATGGGGCCGTCTGATTCAGAGATAGCGATCGCTTACCAGCAAACGGTCCGTACGGTTAAATCTTAGGTAAGGTCAGGCGACAATGCGTTTTTTTCCCGGACCGGCCGCGCGAGCCTTATTTACATGATAAAAAAAATTAATGAATGCCCAAGCCAGCGTCAGATCTTGCGATAATACGATTTAATTAAGGTCAGCGTTTTAACACTTCTGAGTGACATGTTTTGACGTGGCGCTGCGAACGGCGTTCCGATAAAGGCAGCCCAACAATGGGTATGTAAATTTAATAAAGTCGGCGACTTACAATAATAACGATACTTCCTTGTGAAAAACTTGTTCGCGCTGGTTAGGTAGGTCAGTCGGTGGTCTGTGGGAACGATAATAGTCGACCGTGTTCGACAATCAGAAGTCGATTCGTCATAATGAAATTTGTGTTAACGAAATATTCTGCAAACAATGAATTAGACGTATCGGTGTTGCCAGATGCTCGCGAAAAGTGCCCCGACAATATGTTCTGAAAAATTCCTAGTTTTTCTACAGGACAGTGACGACAATTGCGACTAAATCCCGCCCATCCGCCATGTTGCATCCAATGTCAAATTAAGAGTAAAAATAAATTAAGGACATGAGTATTTTTTTTTATAAATTTTACGCACAGATTTTAAGCAAATAACTTCCTTGGAAAGCGATTTTAAATAATAAATTAATGTAGAATTTACTTGTGCAATAGGGGAGGATAAATACAGGGTGTTAAAAAAAGAGTGTAAAATATTTAAGGAGGTAATAGTATGAACCAAAATAAGCAGAAAAATCCCAATAAACATGGGTCCGCAAAGTAACGCTTGCGGAGATATGAAATGTTTTATGTTTTTAGCCCCTTTTTTATTTTGCAAAAACGTTGTGCATTTTCTTATAATAGTTGGTTGATGTTTAGTGAAATAAACAGTACGCATTTGACAGTAGTTCTCAGTGCACAAGTTTTCTTTCGCTATGGCTGGTTACTCTAACGCAGAATTAACAGACATGCATTTCATGTATGGTCGTGCTAATGGGAACGCCACCGAAGCGCGACGTCTTTATGTTGGCGCTTATCCAAATCACCAGATTCCTTCACAACGCATGTTTGGAGGAATTCACCAAAGATTGCGTGATACCGGTTTCTTGAGCAAACAGTGCCATTTATCCGGAAGACCAAGGTGGGTATGCACTCCTAGAGCAGAAGAAGAAATTCTAGCACTGGTAGAGCAGAATCCAGGTACGAGTGTGCGGAGAATATCAGCCGAGGTAGAAATTAGTGGTCCTCTTGTTTGGAGAATCCTTCACGAGCAACTGCTTTATCCATACCATGTGCAATGAGTACAGGCAATAAATGATTATCAAGCACGTTTGGTTTTTTGCCGCTGGTTTCTACGTCATGATGCTGAAGACCCTGCGTTTTCTTGCAAACATTCTTTTTACTGATGAGGTCGGGTTCACAAGAAATGGAGTGTTTAATTTTCACAATACGCATATTTGGGCCGACGAAAATCCTCATGCTCTAATAGAATCTGGACATCAGGCACGTTTTTCATTAAACATTTGGATGGGTATTGTAGGTGACAGGTTTCTAGATTCTGTTGTTTTACCAAACCGATTAACAGGCGCTGCTTACCTCAACTTTCTGCAGAACACACTGTATGAGTTTTTGGAAGACATTCCTTTGAATCAGAGGCAACAAATGTGGTTCCAGCATGATGGTGCTCCAGCTCATTTTTCCATGGCCATTAGAGAGCATTTACACCAAACTTTTCCACATAGATGGGTAGGAAGGGCACCTGTTTTGTGGCCTCCAAGATCGCCTGATCTGAACCCTCTAGATTTCTTTGTTTGGGGATATTTGAAGACATTAGTGTATGGTACTCCTGTAAATAGCCTGGAAGAGCTGCAGCTACGGATTAATCAAAAGTGTCAAGAAATCCAAACCAAGGAGGGTGTTTTCGAAAGAGTTCGAATATCGTTGAGACGAAGATGTTGTGCCTGCTTGGAAATGGCCGGAGAGCACTTTGAACATCTTCTGTAACTTTGTTTTTTGTTTGTTAAAAGCTTCCTTTGTCGGTTTATTCCTAATAAAATTAAATGTTTGAAAAACGAATAGTGTTCCATATCTCCGCAACCGTTACTTTGCGGACCCATGTTTATTAAGACTTTTCTGTTTATTTTGGTTCATACTATTACCTCCTGAAATATTTTACACCCTTTTTTTAACACCGTGTATATAATAGTAGCAACTATTGGTTTTTATTTTCTAGGCAAGTAAATTTAAGCTTACCTACATTACACAATGAAATTTATTGGGTTTACATTACAAATATAAATACTTAATACTAGTGATAGTATTTGTTTCAATAAATGTCCAGCAACACTTTTATTTCCAAGCTTTTTTATGCTTTTTGGCATTTTTTTGAAGCTATGTTTAATCGGAACATAATAAATATTTTAACAATATTATTTTTGATCTGATGACAATTTGGTAGATCTAAATTTAAACCAGACATTTCTTTTAAGAAAAACTCTTTTAAATTTATGTTTTGTCCAAATACAATCGCAAAAAATGTTGTAAAACACTTTCCATCTGCAAGAAGAAACAAAATATCGCTTCATTGAAAAAAAGAGTGAATGTTCTCTAAATCTCTTAAGTACGCTAAATTTTGAAAGTGTTTTATAAATCGGCGTTTTAGACCTAACAGCGTGTACACAGTTTGTACAAGTTTCTGATGTTTTAACGATACTTTGAGCAATATACCTATCCGCACACATTATAAAGATAATTTAATTCACTAAAACTAAGATTAAATTTTGGTTCCTCTATGTTAGCAGGAACTTTAACTTCCTCATAAGTAGGTGTTATATTTTTTATATGGTGTTCAAAAAACCTGAAAAAAATTCACGGTCGTCGTCCTTATAGGAGCTTCTGCAAACATTATAACTATCCCTTAGTATAGAATACCCAATAATAATCACCAAAATTAAAATAAAACAATACAAATATTGAATAACACGATAAGAACGCTCCTGACACATGACACATTACAGATGAATTTGACACTGGATGCAACATGGCAGCTAAAATCACGTGGACCAATTAAAAATGATACACTCTATTGAATAATAACGTCCATTCTTGAAAATATAACTATTTTATATTTAGAATTCGAAATGGTACGTTTACGTTCAATACTAACATATTTATATACATATATTATCAACATTTGAGAACCATATTGTCAATTTTTTTAACAAAAGTTTAACACAACTAAGACACCCCCAAATTGTCATTGTACTAAATTTCATAAAAATTGCAGCAAATCGTATTCGTCTTATTGATTTCAATTTTGAAAAATATATAAGGTGTTTCCTATAAAAAAATAATTTTTGTAGTATCTCAAAAGATAAGAATTCTGAGTTATTGTAACTACCTCAAGTGGACACTGTATAACAGGTTATAATTGGACAGTTCCGTGAAGAAAATTTAAAAATTGTGGTGCCTTGTGGTGCTATTAAAACAGTTAGGTAAACTAAAAATAGTAAAAAATTCTTGTCCGTAAAGTTGATTTATTTATTTAAATCTACATAATTAATGGCTATGAGATTCAAAATTATGGCGAAGGAGCCAGTTTCAGCCACTAACAATTTTTTTCAAATTTAACTTGAAACAGGGTAATTTCAAGGGTATACTTTCTAGCTAGAAGTTTAGAATATAGAAGAACTCGTACTTAAAAAAAACTAATGACTCAAAATTCTAGTGGCCATACGCATATTATGAATTAAAAATATTATATATTCGCATTGTTTTATTTTCGAGCGACAGCGAGCAAAAAGTCATTTGGGAATGTAAAATAATTTCGCAATAGAGTATTAAAGAACATTTTTTCGAAAACTATATGATGCAGTTAAAAAATTACTAAAAATGTCATGAGAAAATTTTGATATTTACTTTTATTTTTATTTATTTTACATATTTATTTAATTTACTTGACATGACACCTACAACTAATTGCATATATTATTATTATTAATATCAATTATTATTTGGACGTCAGTATTTGCTCCTAAATCTGGTGCTTTTTCAATAATTACATAGTGCCTTAATCAAGACACTATTTCAGTGAGCGACTTGCCATCCTCGAATGAAGTCAGTTTTCACAATTCTGGAGAAATCAAAATCTATATACAACAAAGAACTGAAGGAATTTCAAGATTGGTAAATCAAAGAAGGGGCGAAAGGCGTAAATGAAGATGTCTTGCTGGCTTATTTTTTCAATTTAAGTGAAAAAATATCTCCATCCACATTGTGGACTAAACATTCCATGTTGAAGTCAACTTTGAGAGTTTACAAGAACATTGAAATTTCGAAATTCGGAAGACTAGTGGAATTTCTAAAGTCTAAGCACAAACATTTTCAATAAAAAAAATCCAAGGTTTTAGAAAGAGAACAAATCGAACAATTTTTCCGTGAAGATCTAGCTTTAAATAGTCTTAGTTTATGTCCTAAATTATTTATTAAATGATCGGATCCTTCATAACTGCAATTTATTTGAAAAAAAAACAGTTTTGTTTGCTCCCTTTTAAGGGCATATAACTTCCTAAGGGTGCGTTTTAGGGCACATGTTAATAGGAACTTTTTGGCTTATTTTAATGAGTTATAAACGCAGCAGAAGTTTGGAACCCTATTTTAGAAACACCTTGTATACAGGGCATGGCTTGCGTCGCACATCTGCAACTCTCTTGGACAACACAAACGCAACAGTGGATGGATGTCATTTACCATGGTAGAAGGTTATATAGAAGAGTCAACTTCCAGCAAAATTGATATTGCTAAAAAGATACAAGGGGTGCAGACTTCTAAAGCAAGCACAAGCAAAAGGGCAACCTGTTCTATAAATTTACCACAGTCACAAAAATAATCCAATAATTCTTTGCCATCAAATTACGGCTTTACCATAAATGTTAATGTTAATATTATTAGATAAGTTAAGTTTGTAGCATTTTAGGTTATTTGTTGACTTATTACTGTTTCAAATTAGTTTTCTAATAAAAACTAGAAAAATAAACCAAACATTTGTCTTTTTATGATTTCTGTAAGTCACTAGTGGGTTGTAAGTCATAACTTACTAGTGACTTATGCTTATAACTCACTAGTGGTTTATAGGCCACATTATTCCTTTAAAACCAAAGAAATTATAGTATCATTATATACAAGTGTTGGATAAATTAAATTTATATATTATTACAATCTAAACAGTTAAAAGATATACAGGGTGTATCTAAATAACACCGAAAAAATTCAAGGGGCGATTCTCCGATGAAAATTAATAGGGGTCTTTGGTATAAAAATTTTTGAAAAAACCCTCCCCTGAAAAGTTACGCCCCTCCTAAAATTACAAAAAAAAAATTGTTTTTCTTTTTTATCTTCCACGTACATCAAGCTAAAGAAACCAAACTTGGTGAACATTATCTGTCAATAAAACTACACTTTTTGAATTTTTTTCAACCCTGAACTATTTTTGTAAGGGGTTGAAATAATCAACCCCTATGACATTTTTTCTTATAATTTTTTTTTCGATAAAATTTTTTCCTTTTAAAAAATATGTCTAAAAAACCCCATTCATTTACTAACTTTTTGATCTCTTCAAGTTTCTTCGAAAAGTTAAGGATTTATGACAAAAAAAAAAAAATGTATTGTAATGTATTTTTAAAAAGATGAGCTGTTTAACGCGAGTGTATTTTGCCGAAAGATCTAGTGGCCTGTTCTTTACAATGGAATCCGTAGAAACAAATGTCAATGTCATTTATTGTTACTGTTTCTTACTATTTCACAAGTTTCATGATTTTGTGTAGAAAATATTAGTTAATAAACCGAAAATATGGTTAACTATTCGAATTTAGAAATGGCAGATATGCATTTTACATATGGGTATGCTAACGGTAATGCATTGGAAGCGCAAAGACTTTATGCTGAACAGTACCCAGAGCGTAGATTACCCCACCATACTACGTTCACAAATATTCACCAACGCTTGCGGGAACTTGGAAAATTTGAAAAGAGAAGTCATGACTGTGGCCGTAGCCGAGAAGTTAGAACTGAAGCTGTCGATGAAGCCGTACTTAATTTAATTGAGGAATCCCCAGAAACTAGTACCAGGAAAATAGCTCGTGTCCTAAATGTAAGCCATTCGGTAGTTTTTAGAATTTTAAAAGAACAACAGTTATATCCCTATCATCTCCAACGGGTGCAGTCGTTACTGATTCGAGATTTTTTACCACGTGTGGTTTTTTGTCAATGGCTTATTAATATGATCGGCCAAGCGCCGCAGTTCTTAAGAAATATTTTATTTACTGACGAGGCGAATTTCTCAAGAGACTGTATTAGAAATTTTCGTAACAATCATATTTGGGCTGAGGAAAATCCTCATGACTTTTTTGAAGGAAATCATCAGTATCAATTTTCATTAAATGTGTGGCTCGGAATTATCGACGATCATTTAATTGGTCCCTATTTTCTTCCACGACGATTAGATGGTGACTCATATTGTCATCTTCTCGAAGAATTACCTATTATTCTTGAAGAAGTTCCCATTCAAATTAGGCAACGTTTATGGTTTATGCACGACGGTGCACCAGCCCACTTTAGTATACGTGCAAGACGTCACTTGGATGAGGTGTATGCCAATCGATGGATAGGTCGAGGAGGATATGTAAATTGGCCAGCCCGCTCCCCTGACCTTAATCCTTTGGATTTTTGCATATGGGGATATCTGAAATCTTTGATCTACTCAAGGCCAGTTGAAGATATCAATGATTTGCGAAACCGCATTGTAGCAGGGTGTGAAACGATAAAAAATTCACCAGGAATATTTGAACGCATACGCAATTCTATGAGAACAAGAGTAGATGCTTGTATTGAAGCTGAAGGCAATCATTTTCAACATTTTTTGTAGATTGTATTGTCAATATCCGACAGATTTTTATTTTTTGTTACTGTTATAACATTATTCATCATTTGTTCACTTTTAGTCTAAGTTCCAAACTTCTTAGCCTAGTAGAATCATAGGTCAACTATTTGGTTGAGTGTTTTTTAATAAAATGTTATTTAATATGACAATAAATGACATTGACATTTGTTTCTACGGATTCCATTGTAAAGAACAGGCCACTAGATCTTTCGGCAAAATACACTCGCGTTAAACAGCTCATCTTTTTAAAAATACATTACAATACATTTATTTTTTTTTGTCATAAATCCTTAACTTTTCGAAGAAACTTGAAGAGATCAAAAAGTTAGTAAATGAATGGGGTTTTTTAGACATATTTTTTAAAAGGAAAAAATTTTATCGAAAAAAAAATTATAAGAAAAAATGTCATAGGGGTTGATTATTTCAACCCCTTACAAAAATAGTTCAGGGTTGAAAAAAATTCAAAAAGTGTAGTTTTATTGACAGATAATGTTCACCAAGTTTGGTTTCTTTAGCTTGATGTACGTGGAAGATAAAAAAGAAAAACAATTTTTTTTTGTAATTTTAGGAGGGGCGTGACTTTTCAGGGAAGGGTTTTTTCAAAAAATTTTATACCAAAGACCCCTATTAATTTTCATCGGAGAATCGCTCCTTGAATTTTTTCAGTGTTATTTAGATACACCCTGTATAAGTAAAAATTGCATTACAAAGGCTCTGTACATATTCCATTGAACAAATCGCATACATTAAAACCGATCCAATTCGAGATAATAAGTCAATTAGTTAAACATATTTTATTAATGTATTTCACTCTAACGACTCGCTGACACGAAAAAAATGGTACGACTCGAGAACGAATGCGTGGGAAAATTTATGTGACAGTTCATGGCAATGACTTTTTTGTGATCTTAGGAATATTTAAATAAATCAGCTCGGCTGCTGTAGATGTAATTTGATATCGAATAATAAAAAGTAAGGTAAACCAAAGGCAACTGTATAAAACGCAGGTAGTAAAAGTGACAGATGCGGGATCTTGGTTCAAGCAAATTTCCCAAATATGGCGGTTTTCATATGTGGGGTACCAGATCTACTTCACATTTTAAAATTAAATAAAAGAAAATTAAGTTTTTTTTCGTAGAATTTTTGATCGAAAGCCCCTTTCACCTTGTTATAAATAAACTACATCCTATTCATAGTTTATTGCAACGTAACAACTTTGCAGAATTTTGTTTCAAATATAACCAACCACCTAGATTCAATGACATTAATTCAAAACCACAAGCGTTGTCACGGTGAATTTATCCAAACGTACTGTCTAATTTTGCAAGTATTAATTTCATTCTCAATTAAAATCGTTAATCGTTTCATTAGAAATTAATTAACAGTAGCTTGTAATTTTCCAAGATGTAATTAAACTGGAACATAAAAAAATTGGTTACACTTGTTCACTCAAGAGTAGATGTCTATAGGTTTTTTGCAGTTTTAACACTTCTACATTGAAAGCAAATAGTTTGGTAATATTTTTCTTCTATTCCTAAAGTCACATATTCACTAAAATGTTTTATCTGTTCCCATTATAGTAAATAGACTATTAAATACAGTGTTTTTAAGGATTTTACCGTAGAAGTGGTAGTTGCTATGGAGGTAAGTGAGATAACTTACCTCCCTATAGGCCAATCATTATAGCTTTTTTTCGGGAAAAAAATACTATTAGAAGTTTCTCTGCGGAATATTGTTCAGAAACGTGTTATAAACAAAATATCAAAAAATCAACTCGAGAATAGTTGGGAAACTTTGTTAAAACAATGGTCAAAATTATGGAAAAGTAGTTTTTCGACTGGCGTAAAAAAACTGTTATTCATAGAGAAAAAAAGGTTTATACAAAAAAGGTAGGTATTAAATAAATCTGTAAAATAAGACAAGTCCGATTAAATTCCGATAATTTGTTTATGCGCAAGAGCTCAAAAATGGTCGAAATTGTCCGCTTTTTTCAATTGCTAATAATTAATGCAATTTTCATCGCAGACACTTGTAATTCAGGATTTTTGAAGCTTTTTGCACCCTTAATAAGTGGTAAAAATTTCAGCCCAAAAACTTCATTAGCTTGGCGTTGGCGGAATTTGTTATCTAAGAAGATGCTATTTTCAATTCATTTTTCCCAAGCTCACAGGCGTTGTAGGGTTTCGATCATTAGTTGTTTTTGTACCTAAATAGTTGTATTGACATATGCATTTACTGATAATTTAATTTTTCAAATTTAATTTGTTTAAAAATGACTGAAAAAATGTTAATATTTATTACATCGTTAAGCGCGCATGCTAAGCCTCGCCTTCCCCACTCGTTCGCTAGACCAAGTAATAGAACGCATCGCCGCTATCTTCTTTTTCGAAATTAAATAGTTGAATTCACCTTAATGTTAATGTAGGACATGAAAATATAGCTCTTAATGTATACTCTCTCCAAATTTCGGCTCTTAATATTAATAATTAAGGTCACTGCGATTAAATAAATTAAAAAAATTATCTCAGCTTCTAATCAACTTACAACAACGATTTTTTTTTTAAATTCGAAGAAAACTAAAGTAAAGAGGTTACTATTTTATTTTATAATAATTACCTATCTTAACAATTTAATAAATATTAACATTTTTTCAGTCAATTTTAAACAAATTAAATTTGAAAAACTAAATTCTCAGTAAATGCCTATGTCAATACAACTATTTAGGTACAAAAACAACTAATGATCAAAACCCTACAACGCCTGTGAGCTTGGGAAAAATGAATTGAAAATAGCATCTTCTTAGATAACAAATTCCGCCAACGTCAAACCAATGAAGCTTTCGAGCTGAAATTTTTACCACTTATTAAGGGTGTAAAAAGCCTCAAAAATCCTGAATTACAAGTGTCTGCGATGAAAATTGCATTAATTATTAGCAATTGAAAAAAACGGCAATTTTCGACCATTTTTGAGCTCTTGTGCATAAACAAATTATCGGAATTTAATCGGACTTTTTTCATTTTATAGGCTTATTTAATACCTACCTTTTTTGTATAAACTTTTTTTCGCTATGAATAATAGCTTTTTTACGTGAGTCAAAAAAACACTTTTCCATAACTTTGACCACTGTTAAAACAAAGTTTCCCAACTAGCCTCGAGTTGATTTTTTTGATATTTTATTTATAATAGGTTTCCGAACAATATTCCGCAGAGAAACTTCTAATAGTATTTTTTTCCCGAAACAGACTCTTTCATGTCTATAATGACTGGACTATAGGGAAAAAAGCGATTACGAGTTATAAATGCATATTTCATGAACAAATAAATAGAAATATTTGATGAACATTACATTTTATTAATAATTATGAATGAATATTTATAGTAATTGTACAGTTATTACATTTAGTAATATTTATAAAATCTGGATAGTTATTCCTCTAGCGTTTACTAATTGTCACATTTTTGTCAAAATGATTTGACTGCTCCATTTCAGTCACAGGAGGTTCAATATTATCTGACTGATCATTAAAACAGCATGTTGCGATATAACCTGGAATTGAACTGTCATTGTAAAGAATCCTATTGGCTATTTCATTTTTGTTACTTAAACTGTCAGCAAAATAACTTTCTCTGCAATTGTGGCCGATTTCCAAACACCATGTCTGTTGACTGCTGTATTACCCAGTAACGTTGCCGATGTTCTTCGGAATGAATGGCCCGTATATGCTTTAGGATGTTCTAGTTTCAAAAACTGTGCAATCTTATTAGGAATTATAGAAATGGCTGGTTGGTTGTAACATCTACCTGCTTGCTAGAGCATAAAACAGCGTGAAATTTCAATTTTAATTTCCAATCTAATCTTGATATATTTCTTGAGAATTTCTACTATTTTCATTTAAGAATTAATTGTTTAGATTTTTAGTTTGGCTTGTATCTACAAATGCAACATTAAACTGTTTTGAAATGACAAGATAATTTCCTCGAACTTTGGTCCCTACTAAGAACGAAAGTAAAAAAATAAGGGGCATAAAATGTTTTATGAATAATCATGCTCACAATTATTATTAATGCAATCAAACGAGAAGTAATTACGTATTTAATTATGCAAACGATATGCGGTTATTAATTAACATACTCTTATTACAATAAGGAGGTAGTTACTAGGAATAAAATTAAACTAATGCATTTGGCAAGAAAGTACAGGGCGTGTTGAATTACCGGTCGCCTTTAAACAGCTTGAAAAAAATGAACAGCGTTGTTGAGGGCACTTATACAGATTTAAAATGTAAACAACAGATTGTCAATGTATAAATCGGCGATAAATCGTATAAGGAGGTCGTTACTAATAGGAACTTAATCATTTTAATCGATTAGAGCAAAACGTTAAATCGTTTTTATCTAAGCGTAATGGGACCGGTCTGAAATTCATCTGAATCCGTTCTTCGGTATCAGGAAGACGGAAAGCTCTTATCGGCTTATGTAAATCGTTAATTAATGTGGTTTTTTCCTGCACGGTGAGAAAATGAGACCGCAATCTTCCAATATCTGCTGATAAAAAAGACAGGGAAAGGAAGTGACGAAAAAAAGGTAATCTTGATTAAATGAGACAAAACTTGGTAATCCGGAGACCTTTGTGTAAACTGTCGTTAAGCAGAAGTATACACTTAAATGTTTTAGAGAAAAATATTTTTCTAGGGATATTTACTAACGAGTGCATATCAACTGAGACTGATGCACTATTTTGATTTAAATTTCAATTTAAGGCCATAGACCAGGCCCATAATCGAAAATATGCTACTCCCATTGTAATGCCTTTAAGTATTAGAATCATACGTCTCCGAAGGATTCTTCAGAGTCAAACAAGATAAGGCATATTACGAATTGAAAGAAATCAAAGCAGGAGTCCCGCAAGGACACATTTTTTTTGAGATAATTACAATGTTTTCCAGTATTTTTTTTATGTGGATGCGTTCCTTATTATATGTAGATGACTCATCTTGGAACTACCGATGTAAGTACCTAATTTATTACCTGATTATTACTGAGTATTCGATGATTTTGCATATGTAAAATCTACGCAGATATTTTTAATGTCTTATTCGTTCAAAATCGACCATTATCAGTACCATTATACATCAAGTTATGGTTGTTTAAACTCTAATAATATAGTTATGCAAATATTCTAACAAAATGACTGTAAAACATGATAGTTTTAGATAAACACCACTATTTCCTCGGACCACTCCTCTATTATAATTCCTTTGCATGAAAACTATTGCGCTTCGGGTCGTTCTCAACCGACTGACATGTATTTTAGATGATAATATTTGACTGCATTATTATGCTAAACGCGATATAATATTGCTGGGACGTGATCGACTCGGTCATATGTTTCAATGTCGCTAAAGGCGGTCATTCAGATTTTAATTCCTATCACACGTTTGGTTTTGGCAAGCGCGAAAGTATTTAGCGTTAAATAAATACGTTGTTGTTCTAGCTTTTCGATTACTAAAGTAGATTTAAGGGAAGTTGAGAATAAAAAATAATTATTTCCTAATCTCGAAAATTGAAAATTGTGGTTCCCAGTGTTACAGAGAGAGAATCACTTGACAAACTTTTATGCCAGAGGCACCTTGTGTCCAATCTTTTAAAAGTGTTTGTTGCTGAAGCTCCAATGATTATGGTACCTACAAGAATTGTGATTTTTCAAGATAACTCAAAAGAAGTAAGAGCTAGAGAAAACAGTTTCTTATAAAAGTTATAAAGCCTAAAATTTTTCATAAAAATGATCTATCGACTTCTCTACTATTAAAATTAACAGAGTTAAGAATGATATGAGAAATGTTAAAAAATTGTAACAAGCAGAAAAATGAATTAATTTCAGATATTTTTTTAATTTTTAATAAAAAAGTTATATTATTTTTTTTTATTGTCAATTTTAATGACTAAAACACCACAACATTTTTTTTTCTATACCATTCGATTCATCATCTAAAATAATGAAAAGCCGCTTTCGAAATTTTCTTTTACCTTTGACTTTCAGGAAGGTACAAATTTAATTACCTTTTGAATTATATTTAATTCCTACGACATTGCCAGAACAAAGAAAAAAAATACATCCGCTATTGTCGCACACATTACAGTCAATGCGCATGCGTCACATATACCGGGTGATTCAGTTTGATATTCACGGCCTCGTATCTCTTTTATTTTAACAAATAGCTATAACAAAAGTAGGGTTCATCTGTTTTGTTGTTTTTCTAACAATATTTCTAATGAAACTATAGACTTCCTTATATAGCTGAACGCAGAAAAAAGTATCTTCCAGAATTGATAAAAAATATATAGTGTGCCATTTGAACAAAAACAGTTGACTATAATAGCAATTTTGACATATGTTACCATGGAGACGATCTAATAATGTCATATGATAGAGTTTGAGCGGCGAAATATATAGGATTTGTTATAGCTCTGTTAAAATAAAAGAGATACAGGGCTGCGAATACAAAAGTGAATCACCCGGTATACAGGGTGTCTCATAATTAGCTGCCAACCCTGAACAGGCCGATTCTATGATCAAAACTAAGTAAAAAAGTTCATATGAACATGGGTCCGGAAATGCTTCCTAAGGGCACAGGGACCCATTGAAGAGGGAGGAATGGAAATCATTTTTTTGCAATATCTCTCAATCGCGTTGTGATAAATGAATGAAATTTGGTATACACAGCTAAATTTTGATGAGCAATTTGATGGACTAATCCATTTATTTCCACAAGGTCCATTGGGGTGGGTACGGGGGGGCCCTTGGTACTTTGCGTGTGTAACTTTTTCATCTTTGACTTTTTAACAAATTGGACAGCAAATTCCGTTTTCCCGAACTGTTTTACGTTAAAAAGGTACTCTTGTTTCAAATCGTTATCTTTAACGGTTTCTGAGAAAATCGCTCTTGAATTAATCCCACTTTGGTCAATTTCATAGTAATTTAAACAAAAAAAAATAATAATAATTTTCCTTTCCTCTCTTTTCCATTTAAAGGATTAATTTTTATTTAATTTAATTTTTTATTATTATTTTTTTATTAAAATTAGATTAAATTTAAACAAAAAAATTTTTTTTGTTTAAATTACTATGAAATTGACCAAAGTGGGATTAATTCAAGAGCGATTTTCTCAGAAACCGTTAAAGATAACGATTTGAAACAAGAGTACCTTTTTAACGTAAAACAGTTCGGGAAAACGGAATTTGCTGTCCAATTTGTTAAAAAGTCAAAGATGAAAAAGTTACACACGCAAAGTACCAAGGGCCCCCCCGTACCCACCCCAATGGACCTTGTGGAAATAAATGGATTAGTCCATCAAATTGCTCATCAAAATTTAGCTGTGTATACCAAATTTCATTCATTTATCACAACGCGATTGAGAGATATTGCAAAAAAATGATTTCCATTCCTCCCTCTTCAATGGGTCCCTGTGCCCTTAGGAAGCATTTCCGGACCCATGTTCATATGAACTTTTTTACTTAGTTTTGATCATAGAATCGGCCTGTTCAGGGTTGGCAGCTAATTATGAGACACCCTGTATTTCAAAATTAAGGGCAAAAAAATTCGAAGGCTTTATTTTAAATAATTATTCGAATTTTACAGAAAATTATAAAATATTAAAAAAAAAACAATAAAATGTTCAATTTGTACATTGACATAGACATATAAAGAATCTAACTTTGAGTAGAGGTCATATTTATACAGAGGCTTCCTTTAACCTTTAGAAACACGTACTAATAATTTATTTCTTCAAATTCCGTCGTAAAAATTTATTTTTTTAACCTTTCTTTAGTTGTATATGTTTGATCTTCAATATTTTTTTAACCTTTTTTTTAGTAATTAGAGAATCTAGTGTAACCTGGAATAACGGTGTGCTTCAGTCACAGAGATGTCCTGTCTCCAAATGCAGAACAACTGACGCCCTTCGTTTCGTCACCGTTTAGCAGCACTACTCCCTCACATGCATTGTAGGTTGCCTACAATTCATGTATTAAGGCGCATTTTAAAAAACTAATTCGACTATTTATTTTATTTAAATTTAAATTTTTCAGATTCGTATTATTCGTACTATTACCCCTAAAAAGCTGTACCCACTTAAAGTTACACCTTGTAGGTATAAAAATTATTTTTTAATAGTCATTTTTCGACAAACCTTCGACAATAAATTGTGCAAAAAATAAACATATATTGTAGCCTATAAAGTATCGACTGTTGAGTCAGGGCCAAGGCAATTGTGTTCATTAGGGTATAAAATTGGTGTATCCCGGCAGAAATATAATTAAATACAAAATCATAATTAGAATAAAATCCATTACGGCTAATGATTTCATAAAATTATGACTTTGAAGTACAATTATATTAATAAGACATTAAGTCATCGGCGTTTATTATATGGATCGCGAGTAATTTTTCCTAATGATGTTAAACTCACTTCTAATATATCGTGTAAAAAGTATTTAAGAGCCTTTAAATAAATTTAATAACAGATCCACGGCGGCCTTGGAGGATCGTAAATTACATATTTAATCAAGCTACCTGTTTAAAGGGGAACAAATGAAAATAAATTCGCGTAATAATACGGCGGTCTCGAATTCCTGACTAATAACGGTAACTATCACTTCTTAAAATAAAGTCGTTAATTATAGACGCTGACAATAATTGAAATCTTGCGGTGTTGGTATATAATTAATAGAGCTAATACACTTGCAACAGCGAGGTGTGGTTTTGAAACGCGAAAATGTCGGTACACTATTTATTTATTTTCTAAAATGTAAGAGAAGCCCCGGTAATGAAAATATTTTCGAAAAAATAATGTTAGCATTCACTATGGTTCACTAGTTGTAAGAATCAAATCAGGTGAGTTAGCAGGTCTTTACAAATTTTATTTAATAATAATGTTTTGTCAGTAATAATGAACATACTAAAAAAATTGCGTAAAGAGAAATTTAAAAATTAACATGGTGTTCCGGTACGTACCACCTTGGTGACATAGTTGCGGAGAAAATAAGCAAAAAATCTAAAATTTCTTCACAAAATGTGATTCTTATATTACTTACTTTCAAAAATCTTGTTAGTAGTTCTATGATGCAATTGCCAGTGACGTAGACATGGATGGTACAACCTATTTCGTGAGACATAATCTTCAGGTCTACTATTTAACTTAATTAAACTGACTCATTTATGAAAAAATAAAAAAACAAAAATAATAGCAAATAAACATAAATTAAAAACATGTAAAACGTGCATTGATTAAAAAACGAATATAATAATATTTTTTATTAATTTTTACCCGAGAAAGTCTCTTTAAAGTTTCTGCACTTACTCACAGGACACCCTGTATGAACTACCAATTGTTTTTCAAGAAATTCTTATCAATGGTCTGGTTAATAAATTGCCGAACTGCAACGAATTATTTAAATCCATCTATTCAAAGCGAAGGACGATAGTTCAATCACAAAATAATTGATTACCTCGATCGTCCTTGCTCTTTTTTTTCAATTCTGGATCGATTTGGTACAAACAAAACGTTGGAAATCCATCACCGCCATAACGGTTTGATATAAACATAAACTTGGGCGGATATTGGTATCAGACGGATGAGAGAGAATGAATAGCAGCTCAGCAGGACATTGCAGTTTTAATTTGGTTGTTTTATTCGTGAAGTTACTAATTATTTAGGAACTGTTTAGGTACTACCACCACATCGGTACCACCCATGTATCCGAACCCAATAAAAACTCGTAACCTTGCACTTAGATTAATCTACTTTTGATATATCGAATTGAGCATTAAATCAGCCGAAAAGTTAAATATGGCTATTAGTTTAATGAGAACTAATAAATATGCCTAATGGCAGGTAAGTAATTAGAATGTTATCTAGTTGTATCTGACTAAGTATTCAAATATGTATAATAGTTTTTTTTTGTTTTTATTTATAACTTTTTTTGATATTTAGTGTTTTAGTTTGTGTAAGTACGAACGCCCTCAAAACTAGAAGCACAGACAATATAGCTTCGCCCCAGACCGCTACTGGAATAGGTCAGCAGTTTTAAATTTCCGAATTGCCGATAGAGTACACCAGCAGCAGAATTTTAGGAAATGCAGCAGCCCGCATTCCTACGCGTATCCTAGCAATACATAAACAATAGTTTGACAAAGTTGTCACGCGTACTTACGGATTTATTTTGTACACTTTTTTTTTCAATGCTTGTTCTTTGCGTTATTGTATTTACTTAAATGTATGATGTAGGTATTGATAAAAATATTTTGAAGAATCAACGAATACCTATGTAGTTTCAGATGATATTCTGCAGCGGTGTCACAGTTAGGTTATTTAATCATAATTTCGATAATACTACTATTTTCAATTTTTGGTATTGAAATACTACAGAAAATATATTTCCAAATAAACAAAATTTGTAATGATATTTTAAATAGCTTGTAATATAATGTTTTTAATATTTCATGGTGATGATAAATTTATTTAATATACAAGGTGGGTTATTAGTACGTCGGAGAATATAGGTACAGTTTTTTTTTGTATTTTGACATCCACTTATAGGTTTAATAATTAAAGATAGTAAAAAACTTTAAATACAAATGTACGACTTTTCCTTTGTTTCTTTTGACATTATCAAAACTTGCTTAATTAAATAACATTAATATACCTACCAATTTTTATAAATTTTTCACATGCAAGTATGTAATTATGATGATGCAATTAAAAATATACTTTAATTTACTATTTATTGCATTAAAAACAAATTCAGAATTATCAAATATTTCGTCCTGTATTTTTTATTTCAATACTTGTAAATTTTGAGGTACCATATTTTGTTGAAGTGTCCCCACAAAAATATGTCTAAGGGACTGAGATCGGGACTGTTCTCTGGCCACTTGCTTTCTAATAATATATTTTTTGTGTTCGTTGACGGGATTCTTCCGCCAAAATAAATTTGCCGATATTCCTGAAGAACTTTCGCACATTATTGTTATTTGTATAATACAGTTTGTTTTATTTTTCATCATCAGAATAACAAATTTAAATTTTTTAAATTGAAATGGGTTATTCTGATAATGAAAAATCCCATGTATTTTTAAAGGAAGGTTCGTTTCTGTCATTTTTGACTGATTGTGTGCGAGAGAGATAGAGTTATAATGTGCGATAGAGATAAAGTTATTTTGTCGTCATAGAGGGCTTCTCTCTGTCTGTCTCTGCTGTCTTCAGGTGTTTCCTGGACTTCCCCAGCATCTTCAGGACACCTAGGGAGGGAGCGTGGGGTATATGAATTACACAGAGTCTAACGACACTTACAATGTACGATAATTCAATAAACAAAGAAATCTAAATAAAAAATTTAGATAAATTTGAAACGAATACACTGAAGATGAATTTTTCGCGACAAAACGTCTGAATCTGGTTCGGGCTGGGGCAGTACAATATTGGGGGCCATGAAGGCTTAAGGCAAAATATGTAATAAAATTTCCAGGGTCGTATTTAAAAAAATGAAGTTGATGATGGGCCTGGAGAGACGAAACATTACATATTGATTATGCCATTCGATAGAGGAAAAAAGTGTCCTTGAGAATGTGTTCTTCATTTTTTCAATATCACCTCAAATAAGGCTGAAATTAAACAAAAACGGATTTCCAAAATTTCGTTTTTTTTTTTCAAATATTTCGAAAATTATGTTAGCCTTGATTTTTTTTTAGAGGCATATTGTTGGTCCGCTTATTACGCAACTTTGCCCCCAATTAAGCTAATTCGTACCTACCTCTTACCGTTTCCATGTAGTGAGAAGCGAATTTGTAACAGCCTGTATGTCGAAAAACAAAAAAGTTTGTCAAAAATTGCAACAGCGGTAGCGAACGCATTATCTTATCTCTCATTGATTCATGATTTGTTGTTTTTATTTTTAAACAAATTTATTAAATAGAAAAGTAAGGTACTATTCTTAAGGAAATTTTACATTTTTTTATTTTTTTGAAATAAATAATTAATTAGGTAAATTCATAGCTTTAATTCTAACTTGATTTATTTTATTTAGCATTTAACACAAATGTTATTTCCAAACAAAAGATAAGTTCCATATTACTCTTCAATGACTATATTTCTCATTGCAAATAACAGAAAACAGGCCCATATTTATTCCAATATATGGATCTGTTTAAAACAGTGAAAAAAAATAATCAGAAAATAACACTAAAACAGAAAACAGAAAATAGGGAGGTGCAGATATTTTTTCATTGTCATGGAACGTCGTAAAACGAAATCATTTGATTAGCTGCAAAAAAAGTGTGAAATTTTCACGTGTAGGAAGCCCATACATTTTTTCAAATTAATTAATCAACAGGTTTGAGGCTTATCCTTGTATTCTCCATGCGAATATAGCCTCCCTTCATCACCAGAATGTTTCACATTAAACTTAATTCAATCGTTTGTGTCGTTACATTATTAGCCGGTCCCCGTACATTAAACTACTCGTCGGGCAAAACTGATAGATACGAGCGGGGTTGCGCACGCAACCGGAGTCGCGAACGCTAGCGGGAACGTCCAAGGTCGTGTTTGAAGATGAGCCCGCTAACTAGCAAGTGTACTACATCGGATGGCTTTCACAGAAGTCAGTAACTGTGAGTTGCAGTCCGGTAAAATGCGTGCTCCGTTGCAGCTTATGTTTGTTTCAGTCACTTTTAGTCCGCGAATGATTTATTTTAAAATCGTTTAGCTACACTTACCCACTAGTGCAGTAGTGCCTAAAATGAAACAAATAATTTAACTTATTTGTATGTATCAGCAACTAATGGTTGGTATTATTTTAAAATAAATATTATTAAAATATTTTTTTCTGAATTAATCAAAATTCACCCATGTTTCGAAAAAATGTATAAAACTTTCAAAAAGCCCCATACAATAGGAATCCGTAGACAATTCATCGTATACGACCTATTCCGCAAATCTAAGGTCGCACGGTGAATAAACACGTTTTCGCCCATGTTTTGAAAATATCGTACGTGCAAGACGACGCTGACAGCGTATGCGGTGAAGCGTTACACTGTCTCGATCACGTAAGAAGCCGCCAAAATTTTCACACACCTTTCAAACATTTTCCACCTCGCAGCCATAACTGCTGTCAAAAATCACCAGCTGTATCAGACGGCGATGACTGCGTATGCCCTTCATTCCCTAGAAGCCGCCAACAGCACAAAAGGGTAAAAATCGACAATCAAGAAGCCCGAAAAATCAAAAATTCGAACTCAAACCGACCTTAGGGTCAACACTAACATAAATAATTGTCAGCACCCTAACCCTTTGGAGAAACCCGCAAGGAATAGTTTTCCAAACTCGAACCGGACCACATTTCAGCACACCCTGCGGAGCCAGCGTCGAGAGCGTTCGAACGTCAGCCATGCGATTCATTAACCAGGAATTTTGGAATATAGTCTCTAAAATCTTAAAGAGTAATTCTAAAGCGGTTGAGATTAGCGATTTTCACCAGGTGTACCTTTTTTATATTTTTTATTTATAATTTAACTAGATCTAATAATTTCTTGCTAGAAATTTAGACTTTCGAAAGGTAAAACAATTAAACATATTTTTACACTGACAGGAGAGTGCAACTAGCGCCCCCTAGAAGTGATTTGAACACCGTCACCATATTAGTAATTCCCACCTTAAAAACTATAAGATACCCGAAATATTGCAAAAAATCGAAAATATTTTTATTATTCACGCCTTGTAGAGTGGAAAAGAGCAACATTCGAATAAGGCATATTAAGTTGTACCTACTTTTAGTCAGTTCAACCCATAGTACGATTCTATTGTCAAAGAATTATACAGGGTGATTCACAACTTATCCAAAAAAATTTGGGAATAGATGCGGCATGAGAAATGGAGTTAATAACGCAAAAAAAATTTTGTAAAATCCTTATAGTTTCCGAGGAAAAAAATATTGAAGTTATAGTACATTCAACCACTACATAGCTGGACAACTGTAGTCTCTAGCGCCATTTACAATACGCTTGGAGAGCCATGTGACTCCTAATACTGAAATCCGTCGTTGCGGTAGTTTTTACCTGTTATCTGTGGTGTTTACAACAGTTTTTTAGTAGTTAGTGTCGAAAATGGTTTGTGTGTATAGCAACTCAGAGTTGATGGATATCGTTTTAATTTATGGTGAAGCAAGAGGGCATTTGTATTATGGTGAAGCATTTGTGTTATGGTGAAGCAAGACATCATTTGTGTTAGTACGTAGAAAGTGAGTAAGACGGACTCAAATGTGTTTACACGTTAGTGGATAAAATTTTGAACAATTATTGTTGTTATAACATCGGGTATGTCAAATGATTTTATTATTTAAAAACACAAATTAATTGTATTAATAATTAATACAGGCAAAAGCATTTGAATTTGCCGATATAAAATTGGTGCTATAAAATTCTATTTATTTCTTTCCGTGCGAAAGTTTTTGTCCGTTTTTATCACACCGCCATGTCGGTCGCATTGTGCGAGGCCAGGTTTTACAGTGGACGAGTTTCCAGTGCCGTGCAGAAGTGTATTTTTAAATCAATTTCGAACTGACCTTTTTCATTTTTTCTTTACAAAATTGTATTTGTAAGGGTCTCCTGTACATCCAGAATTTTTTTTTGTATAAGTTCTGAATCACCCTGTATAGCATTATTGGAATAATCTCTTTCAGATAATCAATTTACAAGTAAAATATTTCTGATGGGATAATAAAAGATGCTTATCTTTAGAGGTTAAAGAAGTTATAAAAAATATATATGCAATTCTCATGGAACGTGGAAAGTTCAGCAAAATGGTGTGTTGAAGAAATGGCCAAATTAGCGAAAATTCAATTGAAAACCGCATGAAAATTGTGAATACTGACTGAAAGGAAAACAATGAAACATTCTGGGATTTCCTTGTGAAGTGTTGTGTTGTTTATCATATGTTAAAACTGTTGAATATTCATCTTACGAATACTACATAATTATACGAGTAGGCAATGATAGGAGTAGGCAGCAAAACTGAATTAAATGAATAAACTTTAATGCGCAACTAATTTTTTATTAAAATGACATTATAGCGGAATGTAAAACCGACAAAACAGTTTCCATATACACGTATAAGATAATAAAAACAAATAATGCATAAAATTAAGATACATAAAGCTTTAATGGAAATTTTCTCTTTTATTTGAGTATATTTATTCCTTACACTAATTTACCGTACTAGAAATTGCGAATCTAAACCTACTTGATAGAAGAAACCTGTTCAGCAAAACTTATGGAAGAGTAAAATCGATATCTATCACATTTTTTTTAACATTCTAATATCCCCCAGCGTCCGTAACACTTTAGACAGTGTACAATACAATCGATGCACGTGAATTGTGTTACTGTAAAAAAAAAGCTTTTGCTTTTATGCGAAAGTAAATAACGTATCTTTTCCTTTTAAGCCTGTAATAAAACATAAAGCTGCATTGCAAAAATTATAATTGTTTTATTAATGCGAGTACCTAATACAGGGTGGTTCCAAATTGTCTTCCAATATTATCTCTCATAAATATAGAGATACTTTTTTATACGATTTTTTTCCCGAAAATAAATAATGAGCGAGATACAGAAACCTCTAAAGGGGCCCTATTCTTGTACATCTCAAAAATTGTTCCATCTATCCAGACACTATAGTAGGATCGTATTCGATGCAAAGTAGAGAAAAAAGTTGTTGGTCTTTTATCAAAGGAAGATGAATCATTTCAAATTTAAAATTAAATTGAATGTTAAATCTGAAATACCGCTGCATACGCACTGTCTTCTGGTAGTAGCTGTAGTCGCCCAGGTGCATCGAGTGTACGAAGGGTTCGATTATACGTCAAATACTAACCTGGCGAGCTTGATAGTAAATGAGAGAGCGCCTTCAAAAAACAAGTAAACAACAGTGGCGCGTACAGAGGTAAAATGTAGTACATATGTGGAATTTAAAAAACAAATTGGATTTATAATAAATTATATTTAAAATAAATAGTTTATGAGAATAAAGGAATTTTTGTAGGAACAAGGGTGCCAAACGTGAACTGATCCCTTCGTCCCTTCATAATGTATAAAGAAATTATTCAATTTCTAAAACCCTTAAAAGTGTATCGCACTGGATCTCTTGACAGGCAATGATTTATTACTTTGCATCGAATATGATCCTACTATAATTTACGTAATTTTAAAAATCACATTCCACTTAATGGGTAGATTTTTATGGTAATTTGGGGAGATTTTTTCAAGTTATTTAACTTCTGTTTAACTGCTATTTTTTGCTAGCGATAACATATCTAAAGCGCCTACTTGTTTTACAGAAATATTTCAAAGTGTATGCGGTTTTGTATTTAATTTTTGTTTGTGAGGTTTTTAATAGAAGTTTTGTTTTTTACACTGCACACTTTTGATTTTTTAGGGAGCACAGTCGAGTATGGTACTCTTGTTTCTTTATTATCACTGTCTATAGCGTGCTGGGCTAGGGCATTAAAGTTTATGTGTGTATGGACTCTTTAGAGTGCCTGTACGGAAGCTTTACAACTTGAACTGAATTTGCCTCCTTGGAAGGCATGTATGGAAGCTTTAGAAGCTTGTGTATGGTAGTTTTAGTAGCTGTTATCCCTTAGAGTAGACAAAACTTGGGTGGTATTTATGTCATGTAAGCAATGACAGCTTTCAGCTCGTTTTAATTTTTTGGGTGAGATCTAACTCGAATTTGATTTTTGAAAAGTTGTTTGAGATTTATTATTTTCTGTTTAATAAAAATAAATGAAGATATATAGCATTATATAAGACAAATGTAAAACGTATATTGGCCTGGTTATTCAATCGCATGGTCCTCGGGCTAACGTTCGATCACACTAGACGCTGGTTCCGCGAGAGGTTCTGTTATGATGTTCGTGTGAGGTTTGGAAGATTGGGAAAATAATTTTTGTTAAGTGTGAGGCTAAGGCCGTTTTGGAGTTCAACTTTCAAGTCAGATTTATTGGAAATAAACAGGAGTAGTTTTTTATCTTTAATAGTTTAGAGATGAATTTTTTGCAAGAGGGGGATAAAATTAGAAAGTTGGGGTTGGACTGGTTGACACAACAATCACCCCCTAAAATTACCTCTTACTCAAGGCGTAAATCTAAGTTTAAAATATGAATAAGGCATCTCAAAAGCCTTCTAAGATATCGCAGAAATAAATCCAGCACCACTTTTGAACGGACACTGGGCGCTGTCATTTACATTATCCCGCAATAATTCACAACATTTCCGTTTGGTAATGACCCAAATGTCGCGACAGATTTAATGTCTCTATACGATTTCAGAATAATAATAAATTTATGTATACACAACACATCTAATTTTAGAGCGTGCTGTAACATGCATAAGTAATTAAAAAAAAAAATGGGCGAGCCCCGCGATCCCGCCAGTTATTCGAGACAGGCTCGCTTAAAAAGAGAAGGCCGCCGACTTGAAGATGACACTAGGCGCGGTCCGGTGTGCTATGGAAACGGAATAACAGTCGAGACCCTACCTAACCTACACAATCTTTGGGTCACGTCCTATGGCGGGCAACGATCACAAACGCTCGGCACCAAGTTTGTTGTCCATGACGGAACTGACAAATACATAATAACAATAATAATAAAAATCAATCTGTCAAAATGACAGACACATAAAAATCGTCAGTATAAATAATGTGTGAGTAACCTCAAACAAGAAAAATTGGTACAATCCGAGAAAACATAAGTTGAAAATGGCGACTTTTGGTTATTTTTCGACCTTAAATCGCTCGTAGCTCGAAAACAAAGCTTTTTCGAAAAAATCACAAGAGTTAAAAAGTGCCTAGTTTTGCTCAAAATACATAACCAATGTGTCTTCATATCGATTTTTTAAGTTTTCGCAATTTTGCAAGTTTTTGTTAATAAGAAATTATTGACCATCGATACAGAAAAATGTCATTAAGATTTTTTGTTTGCAACAACGTAATATAGCGATTAGAAAAGGTTTTATCCGTGGTCGGTCCACTCGTTTTCTGTGCGTCTTTTTAGCGGTGCACCGCTCACCTAATAGATACACATTTTAGTAATCACCAAACGAGTGTTCATATTTTGAGATTTTTTGTTTTGTATTTTTAAATAAACTATTAAGTCTTGTTTATTAAATGCAAGTAACGGAAATAATGTTAAGTATTGAAAATAACTTTTTATTTTTCCGTTTGAAGTCTATAAATTCGCAGGGAGGAAGCGGATAGATTTTTTACATGAAAAATTTTCTATGAGAAATTACCTCTTTCATTTTATCGTACTGTTTATAGTGTATAGTGCTTTATAGTAGCGAGTACATCTACTTCCACACTGGGAGAATTTAAAGCAGTCAAAAATAAGATTTTTAAAAACTATCCCTGCCCCAGGTGACGCAGGCTTCTGTATACTATTTTTTTTTAATTTTTAAATTTGCTGTTTTATTTTCGACAAATCTTTATCCCCGCAAGATTAATTCACGCAATTTTTCCATTTTAACAATGTGCCTAAATAGAAACAGAAGAAGAAAGTGTCGAACAAACTTACGTCCGAGCGTTTGCGATCGTTGCCCTGCGGTCTTCCATAGGCGTGCCTGTTAACGCTGGGGTCAAAGTGCATTCCGGGTCTAACGCCCATCTTTGTTACTTTCGACACACATGTTGAGTGGCCTAAAAACAAACAGTTGCAAGGTATGGGCCAGGCGTTCGAGGCAATTGAGGTAATTTATATCGCGACTTAAGACGGTTTTTGTGGAATGGACGATAAGTGAGAAAAATGCATTTTTTTGCTTGCCAAATTACTTATAAAGAATTCAAAATGAATGCTGCAACACACTACGATAACTATCCGCTCCATTCAATTACAATAGTACAAAATTAATGCTTATTATTTTTTCTGATTGAGTGAACACAAAAAATTTACGAATTTCGCGAATAAATCTCTTCAATTATGACAGATAAATTGTTATACTGACTAGTTTAAAATCACGTAGGCTACCAAGTCAATACTTATTTTATTATAATACATTTTTTAAAATCCCGTTTTTTTTCTCTATAACAAAACTGGACTAAGAAGTGCAACTAACAAATCCGACAGCAAACTGCGCTGTCTAGTTGGCGATAAACGAAAGGGCCTTGAATTAAGTGTACTCGGTCATTATAGCTTATTAAAGATTAAATGCGTAGTTGCCGAATCATTAAACAGCCATTAATTCACTTTTTTTGCCCCTAATACCTAAGATAAATTCGGAGTAGGCTTTTATTGTATTGAAATTTGTTTAGTGATTGTTTTTTAACAAAACACACGAGCTTATCGTTAAAATCCCGGCACTAAAATAAGGATTTGTTCATTTGGATGATAAAAATAATGTAAAGATATTTTTTTCCTTTATGATTTACAAACGCAGAGAGTTTTAGAAACGGATTACGAGTATAATACAGCACTCAGGAAGTACAGGGTGATCGATTTAATCGAAGAAATGAGTTTTTCTGGGAAACGGCCGAGAAAAATAAATTATTTTAGAAACTATTTCATTTTAGCTTACTTTTACTAGAAGTTAGGGCAGAAATACAGAAATTATCTTTACGACGCTAGGCGTCGCGGCGCTTTAAACATTTTTTTCCAGCAACATACATTTTTAATATGTCGATAAAGATCTCTTAATTTTGAATATTTTTCCTATATAACATTTTTTTATGTTCCCATTATTTAAAAAGTTATACGAGCAATTATCTAGTGAACTTCTCTATCTCATAATTATTATTGCAACGACGTAGTCAGCGATATAGATCTTTTTCAATGCCCTTGCTGGTTCAATATATCAATAACTACGGTTCTATTTACAATAAAAAACGTATTCACTATAAGCAATTTAATAACACAACTGTGTATACAACAATTACATTAATTTGTAAGAATTACAAACCCACCTATCACATAAGGAAGACCACAGCAATATAAAGAATATCAACTCAAATACGTAAATAGAAAAGGAATATCAACTGAAATAATTAAACATAAAAATAAATAAACACAGTACTTAATGTTTTAATAGGTGTTCAATGTGAGCACCATTATTATTTAAACACAATTCGTGATGTTTTCTTAGTTCACTGGATATTAATTTTTTTAAAATATTGCCACGTATTTAAGCACAAGCAGCAGTGATTTTCTGCTTCAAATGATCAATACTGTTTGTTTTAGTTTTATACTCAATATTTTTTTGGGCTCCCCACAAGAAGAAATCAAGAGGGGTTAGATCTGGGGCTCTCGGAGCAAATTGTAAAGGGCCATTAGTACCTATCCACTTATTTTCAAAGTACAAATTTAAATAGTTTTGAACAACTGCAGCATTATGGTAAGGCGTAAGTCCAGTTGAAACCACAGGTGTCTCCTAATTTGAAGTGGCACATTTTCTACAAGAATAGGAATTTCATTTGCAAGAAAATTGCAATACCTTTGTACCGTTAAGACACCATCATAAAAATATGGACCTATTAAATGACGCCCTACAATTCCACACCATATATTGACACTAAAGTGACCCTACCTTTGAACTTCTCTAATACTATGTGGGTTTTCGTCCGACCAATGATGAGTAGTTTTCCGGTATGGAATGCCATGACTAATAAAATGACTTTCGTCTGTCCACAAAATGTGGTTATACAAATTAGGATCATCATCTAATGCAACTAAGAACTGAGAAATAAAATTTTTTCGCCGTTCAAAATCTCCAAGATTTAACTCTTGCACAGTATGTATTTTATAACCGTGAAATTTGTTAATTTTTAAAACTCTTTGAATTGCATTATATGTCAAATTTAACTCTCTTGAAGCCTTTCTAATCGATGCTTCAGGATAATTTTCAAAATGCAGTAGAGTAAAATTCGACTTGTGTTTTAGTGACTAAAGTACACTCATTTTATTTTTAAAAAAAATACCAACGCTAAACAAAATTTTAAGTGAACTTTCAGAGGACAATGATTTGCCAAAAGTCAGTAGAAGCAAATTATGGGCCGTCTTACCAGAGTTGAATTTTTGCTGGGAAAAGCAGAACAGGAAGTCAGTTCTTATCGATAAAGATGAAATTATTTGTTGGCGAAGATCCTACTTAAGATCAATTAGAAAATTCCGTGACGAAGGGAGGAATATTTATTATCTAGACGAAACTTGGGTCAACGAGGGATATACTGTAACAAAAGTATGGCAAGATAAAAATGTCAAAAGTTTTCGACAAGCATTTTTGGATGGACTTTCAACAGGGTTCAAGGCACCTTCAGGTAAAGGGCGAAGATTAATAGTGACTCATATAGGTAGTGCCAGTGGTTTTGTAGATGGCGGTTTACTTTTACTTGAATCTAAAAATACAGGTGACTATCACGAAGACATGAACGCAGATATTTTCGAAGAGTATTTTACACAGATGTTGGATCTAATTCCTCCGGGGTCTGTAATTGTCATGGATTATGCCAGTTACCATTCACGGCAGACCGAGCGGACGCCTACGACTGCTTGGAGGAAAGCCGATATAATTCAATGGTTATCCGGAAAAAACATTTCTTTTGAAACAAATATGGTGAAAAAGGAACTTTTGACAGTTGTTAATCTTAATAAAGATAAAAAAAATGTTATCGATGAAATGGCAACAAATCGCCAAATAACGGTACTACGGTTACCACCTTATCACTGTGAACTTAACCCAATCGAATTAGTCTGGGCGCAGGTAAAAGGAGATGTAGCGCGAAATAATACGACGTTTAAATTAAGTGACGTAAAAATTTTGTTAAACAATTCCTTGGAACGAGTAAATGCAGATAACTGGCAAAGATGTATACATCATGTATAAAAAGAAGAGAAGAAAATGTGGGAACTCGATAATTTAATTGACGTTACTGTGGAACCTATCGTTATCAATCTAGGAGACGAAGATAATTCATCAGAATATTCAGAGGACGAATTTTAATATACCTACTTTTTTATTTTCTTTATTGTACATTTATACAACACTACATTTACTCACCATAATTTGAATTTTCAAAATACATATATTTTTGTGTGGAATAAAAGTCTATTCATTAAATTTAAATAAATATTTTGATAATAATATTGAATAATTTTATTTGAATTACTAAAAACCCTCTTAACCCGGTTATGACGCTTAAAGTAGCCTCATGTTTTGAAATGCTGTTTTTATATTGTTTACTTATAAGAGAAATGAACCGAGAAATTGAAGAGGCATAGACAAAGACGGATTGACGGGGATTAAATTTTAGCTACCTGCTACAATTTAGTACAGTCCGATCGCACAAAGTTTTGTTAAAAGTAGACCTCATCTATACCGAAAATGCATAATATAAAAATATTGAATATAAGCACCAGTACTACATTTATTTACGATTTGCATACGTAATGAGCTTTTATTACTCCCTTTCATTTCTAAACAGACTATAGCGTCGTAAAGATAATTTCTGTATTTTGACCCTACCTTCAAGTAAAAGTAGTCAGAAATGCAATAGTTTCTAAAATAATTTATTTATCTCAGACGTTTCCCAGAAAAACTCATTTCTCCAGTTAAATCGATCACCCTGTACTGCCAATTAAGAATTTTTTTGAAAAAACTATGACAACCGCACCAACCGTGAGCATTAAAACCCAGACGAGCATAAAATTTGTCGCTCATCGGGATTACCGCGACCCCAAAAAACTCGTCTATGAAAAAAACCTTATTAACCGAAGTTATATTACTGTCCCCGGGCAATGTAAATAATCCAGAGACATTAATGGTACCATTCCCATAATAAATCTCGAGGCACATACGTTGCAACCCACTCCCAGCGCGGGCAATTACCATAAAATTGCAGTGGCATCTTATTAATATTGGAAACGCTACATCCTAGTGGCTCCGGATACTTTTCTAATGAATGTGGAAAAAAGGTACACTAAAGATTCCGCAGGAAGATCAAAACTAAGCGTACCTGACTTATCTGAGTAATGGAAAAAGTTAATTCTTCCCCTAGGCCAAGTATTTATTAGAGTATGCAGTGATGGGTAAAGCATTTATTGGCAGTAATTGTAATTAAAATAATAATTATTAATAGTAGTAGGTATGTTGAAATTAGATAAATGTAGCCTTCGTGGGCAAACACTAGCATAATAAAACGTTACGGATGTTATCGACTATGACTTCACTTAATCGAAACACGTGAATTACGTGATTACATGATTCAATACATTTTCTGTCTTTTTTTTGAAGAAATGTTCCAATGTTAAATGTTCCAATAGTACCATTAGTCGCTGATGCAGTGCGTTTTCTTCTATTTTGCACCCTACTTTACAAACGTTATGTTTACAGATATAATGAAATATATGTAAAATTTAAAACTGGAAAGAATGGTTTCATAGGTGTAGTGTATCTCTAATAATAAAAGAAACATGTTAAAAGTTTGTGCCATGTCGCTATCGAATTTTGTCCAAACCTTCCTCACTATTACTCAATCATATAATTTTATATCACAATACTGGGTGATTCAGAACTTATCCAAAAAAAATATTTGAATGTAAAAAAAAAAATCAAAAAGGGCAATTCGAAAATGATTTAAAAATACACTTCAACAGGGTACTGGAAACTGGTCCACTGTAAAACTTGCCCTTACGCAGTCAGCGAACGGAAAAAAAATTGAAAGAAAGGGCTTCGGAAATTCCTAATTTTCGGATTAATTCTAGACGACAGTATTAAAAAAAGTTAACGTTTGGTGTGCTGTTTCGTATTTTAGAACAGTTGGACACTATTTTATAGAGGGAAACTTGAACCAGCATTCTTATTCGCAGTTACTAAGTACGTTTTTCTTAAACTACCTAAACGATATGCCATTAGCACACCGAGAGAGGGCTTATTTTCAACAAGATTGTTATCCATCTCATTATACAATAATTATGGTTAGAGAATGATTGGATCAACATTTTAAAGATTGATGGATAGAACGATTAGGTCCCGTTCCATGGCCTCCTAGAAATCCTGATCTGACAATAATGGACTTTTATTTGTGGGGCAATCTAAAACAAAAAGTTTATGCTGAACCGCTTAGTAATAATGTAGACACTTTAAAAAACAGAATAAGAGAAACAATTGCTAATATTCCTCTATACGAAATACGAAATGTCTATAGAGAATTTATCAGAAGAGCTGAAATTTGTGCAGAAATTGGAGGCAATAAATTTGAGTAAAATTTATTTTATTTCTTGTAAATTTAAAGTATATTATTCCTTGTTTATGTAAATTTTCATATTATTAGCAATAAATTGACTTAATAAAAATAAAATTAAAAAAATTGAATATTGCATAAATTTTGCAAATATCAAATAAAGTGGTACATACAAATTAGCTGCCCGCATTATTAAAAAAAAATTAAAAAAATTTTAATCCCAAGTGGATCCTAAATGACCCCTGATAATATTTTTCGATATTGTCAAAAATAACGGTACTTTACTCTTGGCGACTAACAATATTTTTCTAAATACTGAATACCCTGTATAAAAAATGATATATTTTACTGTATTAGTATGTAAGATACATTGTTTATAATTTAATTTACGATATTTTTCAATGGTAGTAATATGTAACTCATTTGAAATATACTTTACTATTATTTTATTAGCACTAACAACGACTATGAATAACTCCATATTCCTAAAAATTGTCGACACTTATTATTAAAGAATATTTTTTATTACTTTAAAGAAGATTGCATTTTATACTACTTTTAGATTTTTTTTATTTAAATTAGTAATTAGCGATTATTCGTTTCATTGTACTGATTCCTTATTTACTCCTAATCTATATTATTTCTTTAATGTTGTTTTGTTAATAAAAATGTCATTTTGAATTTGTCTGTTACATCTTCATTTTTACTTGTTACAATAGACAACAGTTGGCGTAATTTGTAACAAAAGCACTAGTTAAATTTACTTTCTTGGAAAAATATATATTTTTAATAAGTACGGACATAGCACGGTGGTTGAAAATACAAATATTCGTCCCCAATCTACTTCTTTATAATATGGCGTCTTGTTTTATCTGTACAATCTGTGTTTTCTGTAAATTTGCTATGAACATATTTAATTCTGTTGCATTATTTGTACTAATGAAGTAGTTTTCAGTTTCATTCGAAACAAAGCAGCATAGCAACAATATGTATATTATGCATGTAAAAAATTCCTCTAAGAAATTTAAATTTCGCGCCGTACAGAACAGATAAGAATCTACTCCCTTTTAAGGAGGTATATCGGGGTCCGAGGGAAGTGACGAGCGCAGGGGGGATCCTATGCTTCTCTCATGGGACTAAAACCCGCTGCCAATTTGAAAAAAATAAATTCTATTGAAATTATTTGCGATAAACATTATCTATATGATAAAGAAATCTACTCATATGCACATAACATACATATTGACTAATTAACAACATAAAAATATCATATTTAAGTAGTTTTAAATTATATTTAATGAACGCATAAAGACTATGTAGATGTGGCAACAGCGCTAATAATTGACTAGCAGTTGTACACATTGCGAACTTACAGACCTCGGACATCGAAGACATTGCGCGTCAAATTCGGGTAAAGATGAGTACACGTTCAAAAATGTATTGTGTACTATGTACAATATAATTATTATATATAGCAAATACATCGTATTATCCTCGCGAAGATTTATATCCTTTATTTAAAATCCGTAAATCATGTCAACTGGTAAAACAACGAGAATTATGTTAATTTAGTTCTAAAGAAATGAAACGACACTCGCGCCCATCTCTCGTCCAAGTCAAAGAAAATGTTAGATGCAATTTTGAAGGTTCTGTGATAGAAATTACATTATTATTCACTGTTCGTGTTTTTAATCTCTATTTTAGTAATGTTACAAATATTTCTGAGTAATGATTACGATGTTTTTATAAACCATTAAATATACCACAGCTTCCTAGTCTTTTCTAATTAATCTAGTTTTTTAAAAACCTTACAAAAAATCATCTGTTGTGGATAATTTATTGTTGATAACAATGTACATAGGATTTAGGAAAAATGTATATGTTTGAAATCAATTTCGTTTTTATCAAGTCTTTCAAATGTATTCCCTCCTTGCTGTCAGCTGATTGCAACGTTGCCACATTAATCCTCAAGTCAAACAGAAATGCAATTATTGGTTTCTGTTTCTAATTAATACAGCTGTACTATGTTTAAAACTTACATTAGGTTTACATCAAAAATAAGATAATACTGTGTACTATCTATGGATAAGTTTTGTTTCACAATTTCTACATTTTTTTCTCAGTTATGGGCAAAAAAAGAGCCGCACCGTCCATCTTCGTCATATAAACCTATGTTAAAATAAACAACTTTCAACAACAATATCTCAAAATCTAGATTCAAAAAAAATTTAAAAAAAATATGACGCACAGAGGGAGCACTGAGTAATACGCTATATAAATTTCAATTACATCTATTCATTTGAGTAAACCCGATATATCTCCTTAATAGGGTTGACTTGATCAAGGTCAGAAATCTCCTTCTTCGTAAAACTTGTATAAAACAGTTGTATGTTCTTACTGATTTGTACAATACCGTGCTTGAGACATATTTGTGTCATTTTTTTTACATAAAGAATAAGCTCTACTTTCTAGACGACTAACAAACAATTGCAGAAAACGCGAAGAGGATTCCGCAGGAATTGGCGAGATTGTAACAAGGAACTGTGCGGAGCACGACAAAAGGCGTTACTTGTTAGGAGTGGTATAATTTGAACTTTCAAAGGACGGGTGTGTCTGCATTGTCTAATAACATCGAAGATGAGCCTTGTGTTATCATAGAAAATTAAATATCAACAGCGTTTATGCTAATTGGAATGGCTTTTATGGACGGGATGCGTGGCCGATGCTGTTCATCACTTTCAAATTGGTTGCGAGCGTTCTGTACCATGTTGTATTTATAATTTGATGATAAATTAGCATAAGAAATATATAATACACGTCCTTCAATTAGGCAAGAGATGATTTACTCTTAGAAAATCTCAATTTTTCATAATAAACACGCCAAAATGGTTATTTAAGCAATAAGTGTACTATTAATCACGAGTTGCTTATAACACTTTTTCACTGCCGAAAGATATGTTACAAATTAAATCAAATATTTTTTCTCACTCCCTTCATAAAGGGTGTTTCAAAATTCACGCAAGAAGTAATTCTGAAAAATTGTAAAACATTTTATTGATTCATAAATATACAGTATGGGGTTATGTATGGAATAGCATATCGGGTAAACAGCCTTCACGGTTTTGCTTGTACTGCTCAAACCCGTTAGTATGGGCCTACTATGAGGATACAAAAAATTTAAATAAAATTTGGGACACGTGGTGTTAAATGAGATGAGGTAAGCTCCATTTTCAATAGAAAGTATTATCTTTGGGATTGTAAAGTGAATTAAGAAAGCTAAATATTGGTTTTAGTGGGATGAGTGTGAATTTTTGTTAAACTATAAAACCAACAGGTTTACTATAATGTGGATTTAATAATCTAGTTAATAATAGAAAATATCATAAGTAAATAATTACAAAGGTAGCATTTAGTAGTGTTACCGCGACAAATTAAAATGACAATTTAATTTCGCATTAGTCTGTAAAATACTTTACGCTTTAATTTTACACACTGTGCAGCTTATGTAAATTTAGTAATTTATCGACAATAAAGTTAAATTAGTAAAAAAGAAGCTTGAATAATTGTCAAAGTCAACATAATCAAAACTTACTCAGGTACTATGGGATTACCTACGCCTAGTGTTAAATATTAATATGAACCACTGAGATTTTTTTTAAATGTATGAAAAAATAATATAATCTTTCTCTAAATACATCCAGGATACGATATTCTCAGAAGAATGGCAAAACCACCAATTAGCAAAAGAGTTATAACAAAATAGTTTTTACTTATAGCGTATGTATTTTGATATTTCTTAAAACTTTTAATTTGTTTGCTAAAAATATTAGTTGTAACTCCACCACATATTTATATTAACAATAAATTATGTTTGCTGAAATTAACATGTCCAACAAATTTTGATGTATTCAGTTTTCGACTCATGCAAATTATATTATATCGGTTGTCTCAAAATTCATAAGCCAGGAAAGTAAGCTGGGAAATTACCATTTCGCGACTTTTTGTTTCGGCAAGCTGATTTTATCACTATAGATGCTAAATATTATGTACAATAACATATTAGTTTCCACAGTCATACAAATGGGGGGAAGATTGTTTACAGGGTGGTTAATTGTATAATTTTTACGTAAATTCACTTTTTCGCTTATACTTTTTCCGTTCATTTCCATGAGAAGACAGTAAAGTACTTTTTTTCGTCTTCAAAAGACCTACAAAACTAGCCCTCGAGCGTAAAAAAATATTGATTAGATCAAAAGTTATAAACATAAAAAGTATATTTATGACTTTTGAATTAAACGTTTATAAACTGCGTCATTATTACCAGAACGTTTTGGAATCGCATTCCTTATCACTGTTTAATAACTCACACGAAATCTGGAATCGGTAAGTTAAATAGTTTACAAGTTATGGCCTTATAAACAAATTAACTAATTATTAGTCTGGACGATCCCGAGGATCTTCCACAATCGCACTGATTTCTTTCATGGTAGATTTCATAATAATACGTTGAAATCTATAATTTTTTTTTTAATTTCAATTTTGCAACCTGAAAATTGTTTTTATTTTTAAGCCTTATTTGCAAAATGAAATATACGACGCACGAGCGTGATATATTATATATTATTACATATTCGGAAAGCTTATGAAGAGAGCATTAAGTTAAAAAAGAATCGTCAAGATTCGTTGAAAAACAACGGAGTTACAGACTGTCAAAGTTAACGGCCTATTGTTAAACAAATTAGGTTGGTAGCGGCAAAAAAAATACTGTCATAACCGACAACCCGAGTACTTTCCCATATAAAAATATTTTATTTGTGGAAGTATATTAAGTGCATAAGAAATATTGTCAAAAGTCAGTGGGTCGCTTGATTTTCGGCGAGCCGTGGCGCGGCGGAAGGGTGGGGGAAGCGAACGACAGCGAGTCCGAAGAAAAATGACGATAATATTCATAGTCATGCCGTTAAAAAAGCGAAATTCGCTTGAAAATAATATATTTGACAGTCTGTAATTCCGTTGTTTTTCAACGAATCTTGACGATTTTTTTTTAACTTAAAGCTCCTTTCATAAGCTTTCCGAATACATATAACTATATCACGCTCGTGCGTCGTATAATTCATTTTGCAACTAAGGCTAAAATATAAAAAAGTTTCCAGGTTGCACATTTGAAATTAAAAAATTATTATGAAATCTACCATGAAAAAAATCAGAGCGATTGTGGAAGATCCTCGGGATCGTCCAGACTAATAATTAGTTAATTTGTTTATAAGGCCATAACTTGTAAACTATTCAACTTACTGATTCCAGATTTCGTGTGAGTTATTAGACAATGATAAGGAATGAGAGGATGCGGTGCCAAAACGTTCTGGTAATAATAACGCAGTTTATAAATGTTTAATTTAAAAGTTATAAATAAATTTCTTCTGTTTATAACTTTTTATCACATCAATATTTTTTGACGTTCGTGGGCTAGTTTTGTAGGTCTTTTGAAGATAAAAAAAGTACTTTACTGTTTTCTCGTGAAAATAAACGGAAAAAAGTTATAAGCGAAAAACCTGAATTTACGTAAAAGTTATACAATTAACCACCCTGTAAACAATCTTCCCCCTATTTTTATGATTGTGGAAACTAATATGTTATTGTACATAATATTTAGCATCTATAGTGATAAATTCAGCTTACCGAAACAAAAAGTCGCGTCCAACTCTATATTTCCTGGCCTATCACGCAAGATTTGAATTTTGCGCCATTTCTACCGTAAAGTATTGCCACACGACCACCCACGGCTTGAAGGACGAAATCGAAGTCAGTATCAACGAAATTCAACCGCATTTATGCAAAACGGCCACGAAAAATTTCAACGAATGAGTGCGTATGTGCAAGCAAAGCCATGGAGGTCATTTACCCCATATGCTATTCCATACATAACCTTATACTGAATACTTCATGAATCAATAAGCAAAAAAAAAATTTAGTATAGTAAAATTTTGGTTGTTCATTACATGTAAATATCAAGCCGTCTCAGCCTTTTTTACCCGCCCTGTACGGATAAATAAGAGGAGTAGTTTACAAAAGCAATTCACGTTATTTTATTGGTGCATCGCAGGCTACGATTGTAATTATCGAATTGCGAAAATAGCGGCCATTAAAGTAATTTCCGTAGGCTAGAGCAGGGTTATAACAACAATTAAAGTACCAGTAAAAGGACAGCGATTGTCTTAGCTAATTATTTTGTACATTTATCAAGTACGACTTAAGATTGGTGTGGGATTCGAAGTAGCTCGGATACAGGTGCATGATAATGATAAGATTGTGCGTTTCTACTTGCTTATTTGTATCGTATAACTGTTAGTTAATTAACGGTTAACATTTTTAACACAAACAGACGTACGTACAGAAGCGTCCCAAAACAAACTCAAATACCAAATCGGAATTTTCATCCTTTTGACTTTAAAAATTGCTTCGTATGAACTTTTTAATGTAGAAATGAGCATGTGGTAACTGATGAAAGTGATGAATCCTTGAATACTCATTACATATTACACAGTTATTGTATTGAATACATTGTTATAGAGTAATACCCAGGTCTGACAACAGCTTTCTTCCTTTCTTTGTGATTATCGATCCTTATAAACTTAATTTTCAGTATATTCCAATAGTTCTAATAACCAGTGTCGTACAATTTCATTTTTCGATTCTTCAGTTTCCAATTTAGACGTTTCCTTTCGTGTCATATGCGTGCAAGTGGTAAAAACGTATTCTTATTTCAGTACGTTTTTAAAAACGGAAAAAAATCTCTGTTTCAACTATGGTTACGACAATTTCCATTTATATACAGCAGTTTTTAATTTCGTCCTAAATAGACTGTCTTGAAAATCGAGCCTCAAAAGGAATCGCCAGTTATTTTTCTATCTTCAGTATTTCCTGGAATACACCGAAGTCTTACCGAATTTACCTCACTCTGTACAATGCGAAACAAAACCGGTGGCAAAATTTCCCTATATTTTAAATTTGTTTCCATTATTTTGTCCGGACCATAATGACCGTTTCTTAATTTCTTCACTGTAAATCTCAATGAAATATTGTCCATTGTTAGAGCCCGCATTACCTGCTGCTTCGTGTCGATTTAACTTTCTGTCATATTTTCACATTTATAATTAACGCTTCAGTTCAATAGCATCATCAGCATAAAAGTCGCGAGACTCAGCGTACGGATGGGCGCTCGTAAAAGAACATAATTGAATCAAATTTGTAACAATAAACGCGATAAATGATCGTTACATAAATGTGACACGATTCGCATCTGACACTTTGCAAAACGCCCTGGTAATTAGTCATTACTAACTACAGTCACTAACAATCACTAAAATTTTGATATAAAGATTAAAAATTAGAGTTTAAAATATTACTGAGAATGTATGCGTTGTTTATGAGACATCCATCAATAAGTTTTGACGTAAGCCTTCTTTGAGAAAAGTCACTTATTTTCTTCACCGTAATATTGTAAGAGTTCAAGAGTTCAATGCCTTTGTTTTCTCGAAAACCGTCCACATTAGGAAGTTCTAACAAGAGTATATTATTTTTGGAAAATAAAATTGTACATTAGAAATTGGAGCCTGAATGCTAAAAAACCTAACCTCAAAAAGTAGAACCTAAAATGTAATAGAAATATCCAAAAAATAATTAGACTAGCGCATTTGGCGTCCTTAAAAACCCCGGAATTCCAAATTTCATAAAAATATTTCGCAAATTTTCGTAAAAATTCAATTTAAATAATTTTATTTTGTCGCTCTGTATCTCGAAAACGAGAGGAGATAGACATATAGTTCATAAGACAAAAATTTTTTATTTTTTCTCGTGCTATCACCCCCTGAATTTACGGGAGGTCTTTCTGAAACACCCTGTATATGTGGAAACGGCGGACTTTCTAAAACTAGTTTGTAGTACAAAGTGCCATTATTTTTACTATAGGAATTTTCAGATTTTCCCAGAGTTCAGCGGTGTCCAAATAAACCTGAAAATTGCGAAACAGGGACTGTGGATCAGAGACTGCCGTTAAGAGGCAAAGATCGCGCGACCTACCTTGGACGCTTGTTTACGATCGAAGAAGTAGATTGGCATTGAAGGCAACTCTACCGTAATTGTATAAATGTTGATACAATTAGATAGTAATACGTAACGTAACTAATCTAATAGTTATAGCAGCCGGGCTGATTGAATATCGGTATCTTTGTAAATGTTCGCGGCGCATACCAGGGATTGCCGGTCGCTTTTTTCCAAAGGATAATGAGTCAAATGTTCATCTATTAAAATGCTACGCTGCCACTGACAAATAATTAAGTGACGTTGGCCTTATTTGGAGGCGGAGCGGCCTTAATCATTACAGTATTGATTTTCCAGTTCGAGCGAGAATTAATTTTTAACACTTTCGCGAAGGATTTTTAGTATAATACACTTACACTGAGAACAAGGTTTGATATATTTTATCCCAATAGCACAGATTTAGAATAGCGTTAGCTATGTTCTCTAACAATGCTTACAAACAATATAAATAAAGTTTTGGACATTCATAACATCTGCAGACTGAAACATTATTCACTAAAGAAATTCAAATTATTTGCGTCCACACTGACGCGAACAGTGTTTAATAATAATTTTCACGAACAAAGTTAGCAAAGTTTATATTTATAATAACATTTTCAATCTAAAAACACTATTTGCTAACGAAAATCAAATTACTTCATATTTATATTGACGCGAATAGTATTAGCTAACTATGTTCACTAGTAATGTTTACGAATACTGTTGGCAAAGTTTCGAACATTCATTATAGCATTTGCAACATAAAAACACTATTCGTTACCGAAAATGAAATCACTTCACATCCATACTGACGCGTACAGTGTTAGCTAACTATGTTCGTTAATAATGTTTACGAATACTGTTAGGAAAATTTTGAACATTCATAATAACACTCGCAACATAAAAATACTGTTCGCTAACGAAGTTCAAATTACTTCACATCTACATTGACGCGAACAGCGTTAGCTATGTTCGTTAACAATGTTTACGAACAAAGTCGGCAAAGTTTCGAACATTCATAATAACTGTTGCAACCTGAAAACGCTATTCACTAACGAAATTAAAATTACTTCAAATCTATATTGACGTAAACAATAGAGACCAGGCCCGGATCCAGAGGGGGTGGCGATGTGGCGATCGCCACCCCCAAAGCACAACATTTTTTAAAGATCTTCAATTTCTCCAAACGACAACAGGCAGTTAGTCGATATTAATGCAAGTCCCCCTTCCTAACCTACACCTTACGTCATCAAAAAAATAACAACAACAACAATAATAATAATAATAATAATAATGATAATGATAAAGAAGTGCTTTGCGCCACCCCCAAAACCAGTCTCTGGATCCGGGCCTGATAGAGACACTGTTCGCTAACGAAGTTCAAATCACACTACTTTTAGTCTGATGCGAACAGTTTTCGCTAACAATGTTTACGAACAAAGTTAGCAAAGTGTTGAACATTCATAACAAACTTTGTAACTTAAAAACACTATTCGCTAACGAAATTCAAATTGCGAATAGCGTTAGCTAACTATGTCCACTAATAGTGTTCACGAATACCGCTACCCCATGTCCCTATTAACGCCAAAAGCGTTAGCAATGTTCGCTAACAATGTTTACGAACAGAGTTACCAAAGTTTTGAATATTCATAATAATACTTGCAACCTAAAAACATTATCGGCTAACGAAAATCAAATTACTCCACATTCACACTAACGTGATCAGCGTTAGCTATGTTCGCTAACGATGTTTAAGAAAAAATTAGCAAAGTTTTGAACGTTCAGACTAACATTTTCAACCTAAAGAGTGTATTCGCTAACAAAATTCAAATTACTCGACGTCTACACCGACGCGAACAACGTTAGCTATGTTCACTAACAATATTTACGAACAGAGTTAGCACATTTTTGGACATTCATAATAACATTTGCAACCTAAGAACACTATTCGCTAGAGAAATTCGAATTATTTCACGTCCATATTGTTGTGAAAAGCGTTAGCTATGTTCGCAAACAATGTTTACGAATAAAGTTAGCAAAGTTTCGAACGTTCATAATAATATTATTTGCAATCTAAAATCACCATTCGCAAACGAAATTAAAATTACTCCACGTCCATATTGACGCGAAAAGCGTTAGTTCGCTAACAATGTTTACGAACAAAGTTAGCAAAGCTCTTGTCTAAAATCATCTGCTATTAAGGTATGCCTTGAAAAACCAAGAAAGTATATGTCAATTTGTAGTATTTTTGGAACCACTATCGCCAATTAAAAATGGCGAACTTTGTTTAGCCAACGTGACTATAGCTTACAATGTTCGCGTCAGTGTGGACCCGGCGTTTATCGTTCACTAGATATCTTGTTACATTTCGGTATGCCACTACCGGTGACATCTAGCGGTAACTCTAGACAATTAGTTAATAAGAATTAAGTAGTTTTAGTAAAAATGAAATAAATACTGATATTCTGTAATAAAATAAAACATATTTATGCTGAATAATTTGATTATAACCTATTTCTTAGTGTGTAAGGCGGTATTTCTATTGCTTCTAATAGGGAAAAAGTGATGATCTTATTAAATGTGTCTATTAAAATCTATGTATAGTAGAATTAGTTAATGCGTCCATAAAATGAGGAGTACATCCTATTATTTTATTACCAGCAACACATAAAAATCAGCTTACGTCCAAACGCGTTACATCAGGCAATATTTAAAGGTCAAAACAAATAAATTTGTATTAAAGAAGGTGGGGTGTCATTTGAAATACCGGAGCTATTTGCATTTTATGACATGAAGTCTATTTTTTATTTTGTATTTTGCATTTTCATAGTCTGCTTATCGAAGTGCTGACGGAACAGGAGGTGTTGGATACCGAAGTAAATTTCCAGACATAAAATTAACACGGTTTCGAATTTCAGGAATGGTTATTGTAATATTTTAAATCAGTTATCCAACACCTTTATTTTATATATAGGCTTCCTTTTGTGTGAAATTATCATTTTTTTTAGATTATACACCATTCTTCTACAGTAGGCATGACCGAGAAAGCACCCAGGACAAGATTATTCAAAACATTGAATCGCCAAGCCATAAACGTCAATAATATACAAAGTTATTTCGTTTTACGCATTGTTGGTCACCACTAAAGATATGTGCAAAGATATATGAGATATAAAAAGCCGGATTACTGTATATTATCTTAATAAGGTACGAGCAGAGATTGACATAAACTGTTTTGCTTTTATGTATTTAGAATGATCATAAAACTGCACAGCTTCTTTCTCTATCTTGAACTGTTTATTTCAGACATGTTTCGATTTATTCTATTTAATGAGCTCCCGTACAAATAAAAATAAACGTTTGGACCAAAAGGCTTAGTAAATCGCTGGTTTATTTGAAGTTACCTGTTAAAATAATTAACAGGTCCCCAAAATTTGGCCTACCTTCTAATTAAGAAACCAGAATATACTTTTCCGAAGGATTTTGGTGCGCTGAATTCAAATCCGAGATCCAAATTTCTCAGTTTGCTTTGGTTTTCGAGATATCCTAACCTAAAAGTTCCAAAATCGCGATTTTTTTGATATACATATTTGAGGTTATGTTAGATACATGGATAGACGAATTTTTTTGCTAAAGCCATTAATGGGGACTTAAAGTACTATACTGACTCTTTAAAACGCACTTAGATTTACTCCGATATCATTTATGTCTTTGAGAAATCGCTTGTTGAAATGTAGTAGTTTGACTTATTTGTCGATTTTTGAATATACTGATAACACAGCATTCATCAGCGCCCGGAAGTAGGGATCCTATATGATTTTTTGGGGTCGCTGATCACGAATCTGAACACTAAAATACTCTATCAGGTCAAATTTTGTAATATACTTAAAAATATATCTAAACAGTAGATATATGGCCGATATTTTACGCATTATCATCAATATATCAATCTGCAAATAATTTACACGCAAAAGAGGCTAAAAAAGAGGCTTATACATGTAGCATAACCTCAAATATGGTAAAAAATCGTAATTTTGTCACTTTTAGATTAGGATATCTCGAAAACTAGAGCCAGTTGAGAAATTTGGATCCTTTGGGAAAGTATATTCGTGTTGTTGGGTTAAAATTTTATTTTATTAAGGCAATTTGAGTGTGATACGTTAATAATGCAATTGAATTTTCTAATTATTTTTTTATCGTAACGGTATATTATACAGGCTGTCTTAACTGTGAAGGTCTATTAGAATATTTCAGACACTACTTCGATTTGAATGTAATAAATGTGTAACCTGAGGGATTATTTCTTTATCTATATATCGTTATGACCAGTATCATAACGAGTCTGGATTTCAAAAGAGTTTACTATTCAATTCTCCAAAAGGAGTTTATAATTATCATTATACTTTAATTAATACGTGGGAACTTAGAAATGCTGTACGTTCAGAGAATGAATTTCAGGCACTTACCATCTATTGCTTACGTACCAAGGACATTTAAATAAAGGGGACTTATTTATTTACATTTCTAGATGAAGCCTGGTCTATTCACAGTCTAATTGTATCATTGTTGTCAGCTGTATAATTATACTGGAAATGTACTTAATATTTTTATCGCAATTTTCATCACAATTGTGAAAATTATTATTATAGGATAGTATTATTAAGTTATGTATACAATATTGTTAAATTCTGTACATATTAAACTATTTTTCATTTTTCATATTTGCCATGTTTGAAGACTTGGCAACTACGCAATAATTTGTAGCGTGTTGCTCGTTCGTTTTGCCGTGGTTGGCAGAATATGGCGTCTCTTGTTAGAAAATAGTTGTGATTTTAGTAAGTGAAACGTGATTAGTGTTTATACATGTATTTTGGATAAACTTTTAAGGTATGAATATGGTTAGACAGTGCAGAATTTGTAAGAAATTGGATTATAAACATCCAAATCAGCTGTCCTTCCACAGGTAAGCGTGCTTGAAGGTGACTTTGGAATGTATATGCAACTGTGGCCATTGTCGTGCGTGTGGGTAACTTTTATTTGAATAACGGTAAAATTTTATAAAACTGACTTGGTATTTTTTTAAAATTTTTGCTGAAATAGTAAGAAAACAATAATATGAACCACGTTTGGCCATTAAAATCAAAGGAAAATGCTGCACCACAAATAAGTTACAGACATTATTTATATTTAATATATTTATAGGTATTTCAATGTTATCCCTTATACCCAACATTACAAATTTTAATCATTCATCATTTTCATTTTCCTCTACGACAAAAACCTTTTCAAAAATATATTTACAATTTTACTAAATGTACGAGCATAAAAACTGAATAAATACAACAGCAAAAATATGGTGGTGGTTCACTTATAAGTAAAAATACCGAAGATGCAATCAACTGAAAGTTGCATTCATTCAACCATTTGATGTTCTCCTTTGGGAATATATTTTTATGTCTCACTGAAAATTTGCCTCAGTATTCTAAAAGTGAAATGTGAACGTTTTTAGGATGCTTTGGGGATGGTGAAACAAGAAAGAAATGGTTACAGTTATTGGGATTCCAAGAAGTTATAAAAATATTATATATATTTATTATAAAAATACTGAGTAGCTGTTGAAATATATTGACTTAGGACTATAAAATATTTTATTTTGACCCATCCAAAATGTACGACATTGGAGATGTAATCACGCGCATCAGTTGGATGAAAATAAAGCCCTCTGCTTTCCCCTTGTCTAGCTTCACCCAACATATGAGATAGACTGTGACATGCATAGTTCCCTTTATTTAAATGTCCTTGTTACGTACAATGTAATCCAGTGACTGGCTGTACAGGGTGACACTGGAGTTGAACGAAACAAAAAGAAACACCAAAACTTTCCAGTAAGGGTTTTAATAACAATAAAAACAGAACAAACAAACAAACTAACTAACGAACACCATCATTAATTAATTTATTTACACGCGACAGCGTACCGAGATTCAGGAAATGCGCGATCCATAGCAAAATTTGGAATGACTTTGTCCATTATTAAATTAACCCGAGACTCTAAAACTATGTCGACTGCTCAATGTGGATCCTAAGGAAAAACTGACTTTTTTTCGTAGATCTCTCCTAAATTCGACACTTCGCTTCGACACGCCCATTTCTTGGGTCCAGACGATTCTGTTCTTATCTTACAATACGGGACGGATTAGTCCATCTCCTTTAATCTATTCTTATAGCTTGGAAAATCCGCCTAAAAACCAGCTATTTGACCTATTATTATTTTCCTGACAACATTCTAACAACTTATTCTTGGAATACCTATGTTCTTTGGAATGCATTTTGCGCGTTATTGTAAATATCGATTTTTCACTTTATAATGGATGCTCAACACATTGCCCCGACAGTTTAAGTGAACTTGTTAAAAAATATTGCTAAATTTCTCCGAAGGACGACGCTAAACCTACTTGAGAGCCCTTAATTTTCGATAATTAGTGCTGACTGAAATATTTTACCTTTTGGCCCATCCGTTCCGAGAACTAACCAATAAATGACCACGCGTCCCAGCTTTTGTTAAAACTGATAGGCATACCCCTGTCTTCATCCCAAATATCAGTACTTCAGCTTGTACAATGTAAAAGATAGACATTTTTTAATAAGGTTATCAAAAACAACCTTTTTTGAAAGAATTAAAATATCTCGAAGACCATTAGAGATAGATATAGGGAAGCTTGATAAAACTCCCTCTAAATTATGCGAAGAAATTAAATATGGAAAAATATACAGGATGTATCATTTAAAATAAACAAGTATAACCGGAAATGCTACAACAACGGTCCAACCTATACTAGGTGTTACATTTTTTTCGTTGCTAAAATTATATAAACAATACGTCGTGGTTGTGTGTTGTGTCTTGTGCTTAATTTTGAAATTCGAAGGGGATATATCAGAAACAATGAAAGAAGCAACAGAAGATTTACATACTGCCACAAACGTTTAGGACAAATTTAAATCCAAAACATCTTCTTCACTTTTTTTTGCTTCTAGTCCATGGTGTAAACCACGTTGGTTGTGAAAAAGAATGCATATATTGAAAAATATCCTAGACTATAAGCACTTCTTTAGAAGAACTACTCTTGAAGTAAAATAAATCAAAAACGCAACTTCTGTTGTTCTCGGAATATATATA
>NW_019416478.1:1756240-1789644 GCF_000390285.2 Anoplophora glabripennis | reverse complement strand
TATATATATATAGAAATTTAGGACAAACTCGCACATCACCGTGGATTTATTAAGCAAGACCTCCTGCGATGTCAAGGTTACAATGTCAAATCGTATTCGTTACAGGCTCAGAAAAAACTCATGCGAACACAGATTGCCTGCATAAAAGTCGATACGATTCAGAGCCGACGTACGAGTAGGTGATTAATTCCCCATTTAGCCGTACATTTTTTTATTATTAACTATACGGTAATTAATAATGCACACCGTGTGACGTAATACCTAGAAATAGGTGGTGCCACTCCTATTCATCTTCCCCGATATGATCTCAACAGGAAGGAGTTCTGGAGAATTGCTATTTTTATTTAATGGCTCGGCCGGTAGGTGTTTTGCTTACAAAGTAATAAGCCCATTAGCCGAGCTCTTACGGGCGCAGAAAAAAGCGTATGATTATAGTATTACCATTCTCGTTTATATAAAAAAGCGTATAATACTTATATTTAATCTCCGTATTGCTATAGAAGAACAAACGGCTTGTTTAGAAAAAGTCGATGTTCAAGGTGCCGCAAAAAACACCAACAGAAGTATTTTTTTTTAAGTTTGCTACACATTTGAATGTTTACCACTTTAGGCGGTTGTTACAGTGGATGCGAATTTGTGTCAAATTCGTAAGAAATGTCTAAACATACGAATAGGTGCAGATTGCATACATTTAGATGTATGTATGTATAATCACAAAAATTTCTGCATAGAATATGGATTTGACTTTTTTATATGAACTACAATTATCGTAGGATCAAAAATGTAAATAAAATAAAAATATGGAACGAACTGAATTTAGTAAAAAATTAACGAAGTTGAAAATATAATTTGGATATAATGTAATCACTCTGTTCGTGTTCGTAGCAACAATCTGGTAAAGTTTCGTGTGAACAGATTTTTATACGAATTAGCATCCTGTGTAACCACCGCCTTAGATATTCTCTAAATTAAGATAAAAGAGTCATTAACATAAGTGAAATTAAACATACATTATTAGATAATCATAAAATATATAAAAATAGTCAGTACATGGCATAACTATTTTTTCTTTGTTTGTCAAGATCGGAATTCCCCAAAATAATATTATAGTGGGAAAATGGTACCATTTTTATTAAAGATTCATAATGAAGCACGTTCATTATACAGTGTATACCAACATGATGGAACAAAATTCATATATTTTTTTTCAGTTGAAATTTAAAAAAAATCGCTGAAACAAGTCGATTAGTAAATAGAAATTGTCACTTTTCTGCAATATTTTCAATTTTTTTGAGCCATGTTTGACAGATCTATAACATTACAGACATTTTTTTTAATAGGACGCTATATTTTATAGTATTGAGGGTTGCTTTCGCTGTACAGCAAAAATAAAATGCCCCCTCAACGGTAATAATAAAGTATTTTATTGAAAACTAAGTTGTATAGAAAAAGACATGTTGACGGGGCGAATGTTCGCTGGAGAGTCGTCCTCGTGTGGAGTCGCTCGTAGGTATATGAGTAAGCATCTGGTCGCCGACGCCAGTCCGCTGTAGATCCTTCCTGGAACGCTGGTGCGTCCGGCGGCGTCCGGCTGGCGCTTTTGACGTAATGCTTAAAAATGGGTCACTTGCGAACATGTGACCCACAGTATAAGTAGATAACATGTGACCCACAGTATAAGTAGATAGCCCTTCTAAAGACGAATTCAGCGATATAAGGTTATACATACCTTTTTGTCATAGTTGTCAAAAAATAAAAAAAAAACAATAATTTAGTACTACTTTTTATTTTATTACAGCAGATGTTCAAAGTGGCCCCCATTAACCATTGCACAATGCCCAATTCGATGTTCAAAGTTATCAATTACATTTTGAATGACATTTGGTGTTATGTATTGAACTTCTTCTTGAACTTGATTTTTCAATCTTTCGATAGTGTCTGGCCTGTTCACATATACACTCTGCTTTTTAGATAACCCTACAAAAAAATCTAGTGGGGTTAAGTCAGGGGTACGTGGTGGCCATTCAACCGGCCCTCTTCGACCTATCCATCGATTTGGAAAAATTTCATTAAGGTAACCGAGGCGAAAATGCATACGGGAAACCATATTTCAAAATGATTTAACAATGAATGAATTGGAACTAAAACGATTCATTCAAAAAGCTTTAAAGTAAGCAGAAAAAGATTAATAAAGAGTAGGTACGTTTTATAAAGTACAGAAGAGACTATGTTTGTTTGAAATAGTCGTCAGTACGACAAAGGACAATTTTTTACATTTTTTTTTGACAACTACGATAAAAAAGTAGGTATAACCTTATATCGCTGAATTCGTCTTTAGAAGGGTATTTATACTAAAAAAATATCGGTAATGTTATAGGTCTGTCAAACATGCCTCAAAAAATAGAAAATATTGCAGAAAAGTGACAATTTCTATATTTTCTATTATAAATAATTTTGTGTAAAACAAATTACGACAATTTCTTATTTGTTAATACTTACTGCAAAGTGTTAGCGATATGTAAAGTCATAAGATAAATATAGTTTGACATTTGCGTGCATGTCAGTAGCGCCACAAAAAAATTTAAAAATTGTTTAATTGTTAAATATTCAAAATAAACATACTAGCGCGTTATACCATTGCAAGTGAAAAGTGGACTTTGCCATATGTATCACTAAAAAAATTATTTGTTTTTTCTTATAAAATTGTACTATGCTCATTTTCATGGAGTTCTTTTGCAACTTTAATTAATGTGAGCATTTTTATTATTGAAATAAAATTCATATGCGTAATCATCTGCGGTACTTATATAATATATATTTTTTTGTTTTTTTCCAATAATTGTTCTTACAAACAAACTCTGACAGGGTGCACATGCTGCAATGCTAGGAATGTAATACGGATATAGTAGGTTATCTTGACGATTTTTCGAAACTTTAACTATGGACGTAGGTATTAAGATCACGAACAATTTGTCTCGTGCTAATTGTAGTTTGTTCTTCGACAATGCTGAGAATTTTTTGGAGGGTAACTAACCACCTTGAAACCACCCCACCAAAAATTCGAACTAAAATTTAGCATAAAAATGCTTATTAAATGTCAAAAAGCGATGATGTTAGAAATAACAGTAAACACTGATTTGTTTCTGGGCGGTAGTACAAATGCATGATTAATAATTACACAACTGGCGTCAAAAATCCCATTACCTTTAGATGTATGTATATTTGTTATTATAAAAGTTTTATTAGAGCGATTTTACACGATATGCATTATTTTGGCATGAACTGAACCTTCTGAAATTAAAACTCCGCTTACGAAAACAGCCTGTATACAGCCTGTAGGACTAATATTAAGGAATAACAATGAATAAAAAAGTATGTGCTAAGTGTGAGTAGTGACAGGTAAATTCAATTTACGCAAACATCCGAATTTTTAATACAAAAATACGCAGATGCAACAGTCACGATCAAACGGCGATGCCTGCATTTTCGCCGTGTCACCATTTTCTCACCGACGACATTGAACGGCAATTTTTACACGCCCTGTAACGGGCTCGACGGCGAACATCTCGGCGTTACGTAAGCAGTTTATGATCGAAATATATTTCGACACCACCGCCGCGGGACGGCGATCGCTAGAGATTCTCCACTACTCCGTTTTCCCACGTTAGACGGCAAGGATTGCCTGCAATCAAGGTTGGCCCTGCTTTATTCCATCCCACCTCCGACGACCGTTTCGCCGCGGCCTTTCCTGCGATAGATGACACGTTCTACGGGGGTCGTCCGGAATCTAGTGCCCGTTTGCGGACGAGAGACGTACGGTCACGCCGAATCAACGTCAGCAGCAGTAGTTAACTGTTTGTTATATTGAACACTTCCTTGTTTTTGTCTTCAGGTTGAAGTGCAATATACAAGATGTAGAAAACATCATAAACTTCGTTGAGGAAGATCCGAGGTGCAGTACTCCCGACACTCCCCTAAAATGAAACGTTTCTTGGGACTGCACGCTAATTAGATATAAGATTTGGATCATAATAGATATTTAAGTGCAATATTTTCATGTGTATTTGGCCCAATTTACTCCCATAAGCCATCTACCCTAATATACGTATTGTGCAAAACCGTACTGATCTTATCAACTTTCACGTCACCTGTTACATGAGTGTTGTATAATAATGAAAAAGTAATATTAACGGTCGGTAGAAGGAAGCACAAAAACAGGCGCTTAGGTAGGAAATTCTGGAAGGAAGCCTAGATAGTTGAAGATAGGCAGTTGAAGTGAGAACAGTGTGCAGATAGGTAGCAAGACGATCGGCGGGCAGTGTGTCAAAGTAGTGAATAATAAAAGTGTTTAACCGGTATTAGTTAGCAGGTAATATCCTTAATATAAGTACTTTGTTGTTAATTGTTCTATGTAATCTTATGATTGTGATGATTATAGATGTTTCATGATAATAATTCTTTGTAAGTTTAGCTTCCATTGCTTTACACTCAGGGGCGTACATTTTTCTAAGGTAAAATTGTTATACTTATTATTAACGATGGCTCATTATCTATTTCATGTTAAAATATACATTGTCGTGGGCGCCCCGACCTTACAATAATGACTCCTTTGTTTTACAGCTAACTTGTTTTTGTAGTGATGACGTTGTACGTAAAATATAGATGTCTCATGATAATAATTCTGTATATGTTTAGCCTTCATTGTCTTACGCTTAGGGGCGTATATTTTCCTAATATAAAATTGTTACAATTATTATTTAAGGTTGTTCATTATTTATGACATGTTCAAATATGTATTTTGTCGATACCGCCCAGATAGCGCAATAACGACTTCTTCATTTCACATTTATCTTGTTTTAAACAAGATCAGGTTGTTCTTTGATTTCTTGTGTTCACTTTATGTCACACGTCTATACGAGCCTTGTTGAGTTACTAACATTTTCGCCCGTGCGGAACGAATCTGGATTAAGCTGGATAGCCTCCCGTATGGGACTCCAGTGTTAAGAAGGATCTTCCGAAATCTCAACTTTAGCTGAGTAGCCTCCCGTATTATGGGACCTCAGTACCTTCCGGTTCTGCCGGCTAACTAACACCAAATCCCTTCAGTTTTACTTGGAAGTGTGTATGACTAATATGAGGTTGACATATGACATGTAGTGACACATTAAATGGGACAAGACTTATTTATCATTAGCAAGGGATCTTAATTTATTCCTTTGGTTAGTTGTTGTTTTTGTATTTATATTTGGGTGGTAAGAGCAACGATCGTGGGTTTCTCTGCCATGCTCTTTCCCCGCAGGAGCTCTAGGTGAGCCTGGCACTCTCCTTTTATGTTTAATGGTTGTTAATGTTTTTGTTGTTCTTTCTATTTGTCACATGTTTAATTGGAATTGTATGTAAATAAAGATTAGGTGTATTTACTCTGCTTTTGTTTTATATAATTAAACCATACATCCCCTCTACAAAGTTAGTAGCCAGCGCCTTCCGGTCAATAAAAAAATAAATACACACAACGTATGACGATCACATATTTTTGGCCACAACTACGGTTACTTATTTTTTGTCGAACCTAGGGTTGTTATACTACAGTATTGTTTTAACTTATTATACTGATTAATAAATTTAGATCTTCAGAAGGAAAAGACAAAAAAATTATATTTGAATTTTAACTGATCACAGTTATTCTATTTTTCGTAAAAATAATTTTATTTTCCCGAAGCCTTTCTCTTTGATATTTTAAAATCTTTGCCCCAACTCATTCTATTACAATATATACAGGGTGTCCCATTTTAAACTACGCACTTGAATATCTCATCAGGCAGCTACCAATTCGAAAATAGCCCTTACGAAAGTTATTGGGTTTGGAGGAGGATATCGGATGGTGTTCATCAATTTGACCTTGACGAAGAAGAAGTACCTATCTAAACGTAAACGAACGTATCTATCTAAACGTAAGGGAGCCTTAAGCTCCTACCTACCAAACGTAAAATGTGGCGCTCTTTCTGAGTCCGGAGTCGAAAATAGAGGCTTCCATTAAAAAAATTAGATTTGACCTTCAAATGACCTTGAAGGTTAAGGACAAGGTCTAATTGAAGGTCCCCATACGGTGACTTCCTCCGAACCGAACAAATTTCGTAAGGGTTATTTTCGAATTGATTGATTCCCTGTAGAAATATTCAGATGCGTAATTTAAAATGGGACACCCTGTATATATATTAAGGTTGGTAGATTATGGGAGCTAATTGGGCTAAATATACATGAAAACATTGCAAATGTCTATTATGAAAGAAAATTGAATTTCTAATTACCATGCGGTCCCAAAAAATGTTTCATTTTAGGGCTCTCTTGATTTGTGTCCATTGACACTTTTGATCAAGAGGATATCAAGTTCAAAATATTGTATCAATAGTCGGGACGGGTGGTAGTTTATTTGTTAGTTCTCTGAACGGTTGGGCCAACTCAGACAGTAAAATATTTCAGTCAACAATAATAATTATTGAAAAGTTAAGGGTTTTTAAGTAGGTTTAGCGTCGCCAGAAAGTCGTCGAGAGATTAGTGTCATTTGTCATAAGGAGTAATAAATTTGCAAAACCGCCCTTCGGAGAAGGCCTCATGAAATTTAGCAACGTTTTTGAACAAGTTGACTTAGACCGTCGTTGGGGTCATGTGTTGGGCATCTAGGAGCGACGGTTTAGCCCATGGCGAAGGAAAAATCGATATTTCTAATAACGCGCGAAATACATTCGAAAAGACGTAGGAATTCCAAGGTATTTAAATAAATTGTTAGAATGTTGTGAGGAAAATGATAATAGATCAACTAGCTGGTTTTTAGACGGACTTTCCAATTGTAAATTCAGTCAACGTGATGTTTTAGGCCATCAGTTGCTTAAGAAAAGTTGCTCATTTTCGTGCCCTCTGTCACCCTTTTCAAGGAACGTACTTATTTCAGAAACACCCTGTATAAAGCTATGAATTAATTGAAAAATTTGTCGGCTAATTACTGAATTGTTATATCCCCCATTTTTTGTCAATTTTAGCTTATAAGCTATTTTAAAACCATTTTGATTTATTCCTATTAAAAAGAATAGTGAATATGAAAAATATATTCTATAGTGTTCTTTAATTTTTTTTATAGAGATGAATAAAATTAATTCTAAAATTGCCAATGATAATTTGAAATAAAAAATGGAGATAGAACAAAGTAATAATTATAATCAGCCGTATAGGTACTAGATTTTGGCTGACCCTGGTACATTTACAAGGGGACCATTTACGAGGAGAGTGTACGGGTATTGTGCAAAATTTACTTTATTGGCACATCGGAGGATTTCATGATTAACATGGGCATTAGTCGGTTTTAAGCGCGGCGTCCTTCACTTTATATAAGGGAATTATACGGTGAATTATCGGTTAGAGCCATGACAGAAACAACAACGATCTTCAGCCTTTAATGCGAAATGGTAACGTTAATAGTTGCGTGCACAAAGTTTAACTGAAACTCATTTATATTGTCTTAGTCGAGTAAAAAATGAACGTTTTGCAATTAGAACATGCATTAATATTTCTTCTTGCAAAAGCCGCGAACGAGGACGATGCGGTTTGTGGAGACGAGGCTCCCATTCACATTTTACAACCACATTTTGGTTAACTTTTATCGCTTTAAATATTACACTGGCCCACAAAAAGAGTGGTTTGTTTCCATACCACCTTACGTATTTGATATCCCAAGAACCAAATGTGCTATAAAAAATGCATTATTTTTCCTTTAAATTGACAAAAACTACTATCACTGTAAAAAAGTTTCACTCAAATTTCACTCAATTTTACTCAATAATGTATCAATTTCTGTCCACACTCGATTGAGTGAAATTTTCACTCTATTGGCATGAGTACAACTGATAGTACAGTCATTGAAGTTTTTCACCTCCGAATTCTTTGAAACTGAACCGATCGACTTGAAATTTGGCAGATAGAGAAAAGGTCAATGAACATTAGTGACGATTGACGCTTCCACCCTGTTGGGGTTGGATTTTTTTTTTAAATAAAAATGGAAATCGATAGAGAATCAAATTTTGAACAAAAAATATTCGAAGAATTTTTTCGAAAAATCAAGTTTTTTAATAATTCACGATTGAAAACTTGGAATTTTGAGTGAAAAAAACACCTTTTTAAAGTATTTTTCGCGAATAACTCAAAAACTTATGCATTTTATTAAAAAAAGTGTAATGAACAAAAATGTAGCTTATAAATAAACAAAGAAAATCGTTTTTTTAAAAGTGTTGTACGTCTTATACAAAGCGAAATATGGTTAGTGGAAGGGAACTTGTTTTGGGAGGAATACCCGAATCGATGTATTCAACGTCAAATAACGGAAAAAGGATTAATTTTACGTGTATAACGCTCCAGGAGCTTTCTTTTTGTAGTACCCAAAAAGACCTTCAAGATTAGCACTTATAAAAGTTAATTAGAGCAAAACTGAAGGAGTTATTGTTAAAAACAGATGGGTTGCTCATATTTTTAAGGAAAAATGAGCAGTAAACGCTGTACCATTTCCATCAGAATTAAAATTAATAGTAGACCCTTTAGAATTAGTTTTGTTTTATTGTTTTTCATACGATCCTGAAGTTAGACCGGTTTAGAATGCGTATTTTTTAATAATGTACGGTAAAAGTTGAAAACGTATTTTTCATTTTTAAAAAAATTGCCTTATTTATATAATAACTCTGAAACTAAGACAGATATGAAAAAAATGATAGATAACAAAAGTGTAGCTCTTTTATCAACAAATATTTTGCTTTTTTTTATTCCTATAGGAAAATAAAGGGAGATATCGCTGCTTGAAGTATCCATTTTAGTGAAAAAACGACCTGTCTCGAGTCCTTTGATTAGGGTTTCTTGTCGAGACTTCTCGAAGCGAGAATTCCCGGGAAATCTGGCCTTACTCGAGACGAGAAAAAAGTGTCGAGAAATTGAGAAATCGAGAAATTTAAAAATCACGCGCGTCTTAAGTTCTTGACTTGAGTTCGTTTCGTTCATGCGTTCAAATCGTTTCTCTACAAATAACTGAGCGGTTAAAGTGGTTTCTCTACCAGCTCATGATTTATTTATTTTAAGTTTTTAAGGCTTTAGTTTACTTTGATGTTTCTTTTTTTTTTAATGTACAGGGTGATTCACTATATTTTCACCCCCCTTTAACTTTTTTGTTTTAAGTTATAAAAAAATGTGAAATACAAAAGTTGCACGATTTTTTATGAAGTTTTCGAAAATGATAGCAGAAAAACAAATGAAGTTTAAACAAAATGGCCGCGGATGTTAACTTTGTTAATTTAAATGGAACACCCTGTATATTTTTACATATTTGGATAGAACGTTCCTTGTAGAGCATAGTCGTATAGGGTTTGTTGGGTCCATCTCTAATAATAGGCGAGATAATATGATGTTTTTTTATTAAGAAAATAAGACCTCTTGTAATTGTTAGACCTCTTTCAGGCATTTTTGCCTTTTTTCCAATTACGTAAGGATTTAGATTTATAGTAGGATCGTATTCGATGCAAAGTAAAGTAAAAAGTTGTCGGTCTTTTATCAAAGGAAAATCGTGTCATCATTTTTAGGAGGCGTACGATAAATCATTTCAAATTTAAAATGAAATTCAATGTAAAATCTGAAATACCGCTGCATACGCACTGTGTTCTGGTAGTAGCTATAGTCGCCCAGGTGCATCGAGTGTACGAACTGGTCGGTTATACGTCAAATACTAACGAGCTGGCGAGCTTTGCCGTCAATTAGAGAGCGCTTCCAAAAAACAAGTAAACAACAGTGGCGCGTACAGAGGTAAAATGTAGTACATATGTGGAATTTAGGAAACAAATTGGATTTATAATAAATTACATTTAAAATAAATAGTTTATGAGAATAAAGGAATTTTTGTAGGAACAAGGGTGCCAGACCTGAACTGATCCCCTCGTCCCTTCATAATGTATAAACAAATTATTCAATTTGTAAAACCCTTAAAAGCGTACTTCATTGGTTCCCTTGACAGACAATGAGTTATTACTTTGCATCGAATATGATCCTACTATAGTTGTAATATATTTTGACATATCGGACATTGATATAGTCCAAAATACGTATAGGTATTTTAAGTAAATCTCACTAATTAGACCATGTGAGGCCAATTACTCATGGACAATCTTATATATGGTAGGTCGTGACAGTGACAGGTAGTATTGCCATGATAACATTGTTATTGTTTGACAGTTTGTATTAATATTTAATTAAAATGGGTTACACAGAAGTAGAAAATTGAAATATTATTAGGAATTAAAATAAACTATGGAGAATATCTTAACTACTCTATCTTAATTCTTATAATGTTTAAATTTTCTACTTCTTTGTATCCCATTTTAAATAAATAATAATACAAACTGTCAAACAATAACAATGTTGTCATAATATTACCCGTCATTGTCACGGCCTACCATATAACATTGTCCATGAGTAAATAAGCCCCTCATGGACTAATTAGTGCGATTTAGTTAAAATACTTATACCCATTTTGGACTATATCAATGTTCGATATGTCAAAATATATTGCAAATAAATCTAAATCCTTACGTAATTGGAAAAAAGGCAGAAATGCCCGAAAAACGTCCAACAATTACAAAATATTTTATTTTCTTAATAAAAAACGTTCTTTTCGTTCTTTAATATTATCTCGCTTATTGTTAGAGAAGGACCCAACAAACCATATGACTGTGCTCGACAGGGAACGTTCTATCCAAATGTGTAAAAATATACAGGGTGTTCCATTTAAATTAACAAAGTTAACATCCGCGGCCATTTTGTTTGAACTTCATTTGTTTTTCTACTATCATATTCAAAAATTTCATAAAAAATCGTGCAACTTTTGTATTTCACATTTTTTTATAACTCTTAAAACAAAAAAGTTAAAGGGTCAAAATATAGTGAATCACCCCGTACCTAGTTATTAGTACAAATTTTATTATAAGCAGATACCTAATGCTGAAGTGATCAATTAATAGGAAAAACGCTTCTGTATCTTTAAATTAAAGCTTGTTTTTTTTTAAGATTTCTTCGGTTAAATTCCTTATTTACTATTTATTTAATTAAAAGACTGCATGATTAATGATTATTAATAATTATTATTGGAAGAAAAATACGATTCAAAAACATTGAAATAAACATAAGTATATTGAGTGTTTAATAAAAAAACAAGTTAAAGGTTTTTAAGAAGAAACTCAAAGTTTAATTTAGTTTTGTTGGTAGAAGTAGAAACATAAGTAATTAATAAAAATACTGAATAAATAATAAATGTTAATGATGATTGTTAAGTATAATAGCATGTTTATATTTCGCATTGCAATACCAAAATTATGACTTTTTTAAGTTTTAGAAATTTCTCGAGAATTCGAGAATTCCCGGGAATTCCTAGTCGAGAATTCTCGAGACCCGAGAAAAAAATAGGCCGAGAAATCAGAAACCCTACCTTTGATCCTTTCCCTTTAAAAAACGAATGACTTAAAAGGTTTTATATGCAAACGATCTTACAGCTCTTCAAATTATCTTTAAAATGCTTTTTTGTAGGATACTATAGCTTCAAAATTAACTGAGTTATGGTAAAGAAACCAATGACATTTTTGGAGGAAAATGTTAGGATTTTTGGAGCAAAATGTTAGGATTCAAGTGCGCGTCAGCCTAAAATTCCACATTAGGTGGATTCAAATCATAAGCCATAAACCATCCACTCGCCCAATAAGTAGGCAAATCCTGAGGGTGGAAGTGGTCCTGCAAAGGAACCTATCTGTAATTATGGTAGACTTCTTCTCTGTTTCTGTTTTTATACGTATACCTTTTTAAGATCCAACAATAATTGCAACAAAATAATATACTATAAACCACTGTACTGATTTACCAACTTTTAGGTGTGGTGTTATAATCCAATCGATTTCCTCGACTACTTATAACTATCCTCAAAGATTACAGGTATATTGTGAGTTTCATCCCACTAAATGTAAGCAATTACAGGACGTGTTTTGTCTTCGTTTGTCCAGGATATGCCTACGGATTGACTGTGTGGAGTGTCTGTGGATGAAGAATTTCATTCTAAATGAGCTCGTGTCACTCATTTGTCTGCTGTGTGGGGTGAGTAGATCTCGTTGTTTAGAGTTTGTGACTCAAATCTGCCAAACTTAGAATTTTAGTTAAGTTTTAGGTTCTATTTAAAAGTTTCGTTACAAAATGGTGGAGTTATGGCATTTGTTATAGGAACAAGTAACTTTCAGTCAAGTTTTAATTTCGTAAAATTATTCTCTTCCATTTCTACAACGTCTATCCTCACTTACTTATTTTTGTTTCTTCTAAGATTTTTTTCTTTTTGTCTTTGGTTTGTAGCAACAAACATTACTTGTGTCACTCTTCCCTTCATTATTCTATTCATATGATCATTTATAGACATTTCTATTACAATACAATTTTCGTTCTAAACCTTTCCAGTGGCAATTTAACACATTTAATTTATTCTATTCTCTTCGAACTTCTTCACGCATTATTTCCTTCTTTTTTACAAATTTTTCCTTCGTTGTCACCACTTGTGCTATGCATTGTTTGTCACTTCATCATTTCTTATAATACCCCTTCCACTTTATTTCCATATTTATTTCTTAGATCCCGAATTAGAAACAAGGAATTTACCATTAAGCAAACGTTTTTTTTTCAAGATCCTTTCGAATTCGTCACGTAGAATAAAACAGCAATAATAATGGTAGAGCAAATGCGTGTCTAGATAATCTAAACACGATAAATCTGTTGTACTATTCATTCGGAATTAATATCGTCGTAAATCATTTCGAATCTCAATAGAAAATTATTATTGTCACTTATGTGATAGTCCATAAATTTAACGTTAAATGTAATTGATTCGGACTGATAACTGATGACACATTTGGTGAATATAAATGTTGCGGGACTCTTAGTCCGGTTGTTTTAACAGACCAACCTAACGGATGACACTATATGATTGAAGAGAAAATTTTATTCTTTCGGTGGAAATTTTAAATGGAGGAATTTGATTTCAGTAGCTAATTCTATTATGTAAGTCGAAATAAGACATTGTATTGATGTCATATAACGTACAAGTACATAATATTATGACGATCATAGAGGATGTTTACAAAACTTGGAGAGGATTGTTTAATTGTAAGTAGAATACACTGGTAATAAGTAATTTCAAAAATTAAAATCGTCAAATTTTGTTGAGAACCTCTGAAAAAATCATATATGACGTCATAAGAATAGTTAAAACACCATGTATATATGTGTTGTCCATAAAAAACAGCGCAACCAATCGAAATATCTCAACAGTTGTATGTTTAATATAGTCCATTTACGATAAGTTTTCAATGACATCACAGTGCGAAATGGTACAGTGTTGCCAGGTTGTAAATTTTTTCATCATTTTTAAGAAAATTTTGATAGTGAATCCTGTTTATCAGAAATATAACCTAAAACCACAGATTATGTAGTCCATGTAAACAATTTAGGAAACAGTCAAAAAATGAATTTTCGTTTAGAATGGTGTAATATGATTCGCAATTTTGTCATAGCCTAACATTTTTGACATAATGTTTAAATATTGTTAATAATATTTACAATACAGTTCAACATTGGTGTAACAATTACAACTTACGTCTCTTACAGCGCTAAGTGGAAAAAGTGGTCTCCATTTTCACGTTTCTACTCAACATAGTCTATTTATTAAGAACCCCATCATTTGAGCACACTCGATAAAAGTTTCCGCATATTTCGAACATAAAATTAATAAAATTAAACTTTGACATTATAGTCAGTACATTCCATGTTAAAAAGTACACGGAATACTAAAGAAAATATAAATATTAGAAAATTTTCAAAACTAATACCATATTTGAAAAGCAAATCAGTTGGATACCGTTCGAAAAAGTCCAGAATTCTAACGAAAGAGGAAAATGAGAGATTTTTCATCATACTTCGTAATATTTTGTGATTTCAAGTCCAGACCAAATTAAGACATACCGCAATGCTTTACGTCCGGCAGTTGTTACAAGTAGAAAATTTTTTGTTAAATATGTCAGGGAAAAATGTGTTAACCAAGTGGTTGGAGTCAACAAAATAAGGAATGTGCTAAAAAAAAAAAATAGTAACTTATGTCAATTTGCCTCATCCGGAAACTTATACAGGTCACTGCTTTAGAAGTTCTTCCGCCACTCTGTTAGCCGATGCAGGGGCCGATATTACCACCATTAAACGACATAGGGGTGGCGTTCTAGTAAGGAAGCGGAGATGTATATAGAAGTTTCAATACAAAATAAAATTTCGATTTTTCATACCCCGTGAAAATTCCGATTTCCAGCTGTCGGACTGAAAAAACGCGGCTTGAAATTTGTCGGACAACAATACTTTTTGACTGAATTAATTATTTACAATTAGTTTTACTAAAAATTATCTATGTGGTAATTGATTTTCAATACCCTGTTATTTTGGCATGTTTCGACCGGTAGACACGTCAATGTCGGAGGAATTTCTGTTGGACAAATTTAAATCGGCATTTGCAACAAAATTTCCAGTTACTTAAGCTAAAAATAAAAGATGTGATGATTTTCCGAGTGGAAAAGCGGAGGAATCGAGAAAAGTCGTAGAGGAAAAATGTGGTAGACTCGTCAAAACGAAGCGCCTCAGGAGTTATAAAGTATGTGGTAATCAACTTTCCAGAGGGGGCCTGTATTGTGGACTATTATGTTCTAGAACGAAAAATACTTTGACATTCTAGAATATGAAAGTGACAAGGTGACAAAAAAGGCTCACTTTGTCAACTGAAAAAACGAAAATATCCACTTTTAATGACAATTTTCGAAAAAAAAAATGTTATACGCTTTCAATCGATTCCCAGCTGCCATCGAAAATAACGAAAACGTCAAATGTTTGTCGACTGTGAACCGATTAATTTTAATTACTTTAATTCAATACATTGTCGTATACGCTGTACAAAAAATTCACTCAATTTTACTCAATAATGTATCAATTTCTGTCCACACCCGATTGAGTGAAATTTTCATACTATTTCACTATTTCACTTTTCACTGAGTGAAACTATTGCATCATAAATGTGTGACTTTTACTCAAATCTCCTGTCCTGGCTGAGTCGCGCCAGCTGAGACGCACCATAAGGACATGATGATGATGAGGACATTTACTCCGTTTTAGCTACAAGTACACCAAATACGAGTTTACGTGAAGAATTTATTTAAGGAGAACCTATATTTGAGTGAAAATACTCAGTTTCAGTTAAAATATTATAACAAGTGAGTTAAATTATCAAAATGCTCAATATTGAGTGAAAATGTACTCAATAATTTCACTCGATGGATTCACTCCGAACTTTTATTGCTTTCACTCACTCACATCTTTTTTACAGTGTAGTAAACTTAAAACAATTATTCTATCGGCTGCATTTAATTACTGAATGTGACGTCATTGAAAACTTATCGTAAATAGACCATATTGTATTGAACTGAAGTTGGTAAGTCACACTGTGTAATTAATTATATCGTTAATTAAAAAAGGCTGCGAAAATTGGTGCAACGCTCCCGGTTATCGTTTTGGCACGTCCGCGAATATCGTTTTAAGGGAAATAAATCATAGTAGGCACTACACAAAAACTAAGGCTAGTATTTTCAATTGTTCTACTCACCGCATGCGGTCACACGACTAATAGATTACCTGTAACAAATGTAAAACCATTAGTCTACCTGTACACATTACTTAATGAGGTATGAACAAAAAATGCGTCATTATACCAGCCTCAACGCTTCCACCGTCGTTTTTTACGCTTGTCCGTCAGCAGAACTCATTACTGCGCGGAGGCAAATATCAGAAAAATGTGTATACAATGTAACGAAATATGTATATCGTTTTATTCTGTGCTCGTCAGCAGCTTCTCCGCAGAAGCAAACAAGGCGTGAACCGTTTTTATCCGTCCGCTAATGGCTGTAAATTATACGACAATGGGATCTGATTTGATTTGAAAATAAAAGTAGCCAAGGCCGGCCTGCAGGAACAGGCGGTGAAGAAACTAATAAATGACTTCTAGGTGTTGACGGACAACAAGAAAACGACTGGATCAAATCGAACAATTCTGCATTAATTCTGAGCGGATTGTCGAACTCATGTTCTTAGTGGTCGGATGTTTGACTCAAACTTGATTTTAGGAATATTTCGCTCCGGAAGGTCAAGCGAATGAAAATTTAGAATTGTGCTAATATTACAACCGGCAATTTCCAACTTAGCTCAGTATATGACGGTTTTTAGGTCCGAATTCTTGACACATGCACCGATTGACGTGAAATTTCGGGGGTAGCAATGAAGGCACCCATTTTAATCGCAAAAATCAATATTTTTCGAGTTATTTGCAGTTGAAAATGTTGATTTTTCATCTAAAAAGTGCATGATTTGATAAAAAACTCGAAAACTTTGCGTTTTATCGAAAAACCCATATACAGGGTGTCCGGTAAGTACCTCCTAATCTCTCGGGAGTGTATAGGGGAGGTCAAAATAAAACTAGTCCTTCCTATAATTTTTTTTCCTAATGTGCCCCCTAACGGAGTTATGGGGGGTCAAAGGGGTACCTAGAAATTAACGTTTAGGGTTATAACTTTGAAACCACCCTGTATATTTTAATAAAATTTTCGTACGTTGTATTACACATGGAGCTCTACGATTTGATGCTAAAATCAACTTTTTGCTATTATCAGGTGTCCAGAAACGGACTGGCCCTATCACAATTTTTCTCAAAATTTTGACAGAAGTAATTTTATCAAACTGAAAATATTATTATTAGATACTCTGAAGGTTTTTCTTTAAAAATGGTACTCTTTATTTATTTCGAAAAAATGAACGGTTTGCGAGATAAATCGGTTTTGAAAAAAATTGGTAACAAATACAACAACAATTAAAATTTATTTTTTTTACATATTATTTCATGCATTTAATTTCTTTAACTTTATCAAGTCCAGAAATCTTTGAACGGGTTGGCTATACTTTATGAGCAAGTAGTGACCAATTAAAAATAACATTTGAAAAATAACTTACTTACAAGACATGCAACAAAGAACATTCAACAATGAACAAAGGTACCTAAATGTTACTTCGGTAGATGTTCAAAATGAGCACCCCGTACTTCAATGCACTTTCTAATCCTACGAATGTTTTCCCGGTGCACTTGAAATAATATTCCGTGATTATTGCGGAGATGGTCACAGTTCTGTGTTAGCCTCAGCAGAAGTTCCTCTCTACTATTTACGGGTGTTGAATAAACGTTATTTTTTAAATGACCCCACAGAAAAAAGTCTAATGGGTTTAGGTCGGGCGACCTAGGTGGCCATAATACAGGTCCGCCTCGACCTATCCATCGATCACCAAAAACATTCGTCAGATGTTGACGTACTAAACGATCAAAGTGGGGTGGTGCACCGTCATGCATGTACCACATTTCAGTTCTTATTTGAAGGGGCACTTCTTCTAACAAAATATTTAGATTTTCCTCTAAAAATTGCAAATAAAGAGCACCATTAAGTCTTTGCTCCAGAATAAATGGACCAATCAAATGATTCCCGATAATGCCAGCCCACACATTCACCATAAACCTTTGTTGGTAGCGAGTTTGAACTAAAGCGTGAGGGTTTTCTTCATCCCAGACATGTAGATTATGCGAATTAATTATGCCGTCTCTTGTAAAACCTGCTTCATCGGTGAACAAAATAGATGTACCAAAATTATGATTCCGAATATGATGCTGTAAAAACCAATTGGCGTATTGAAGTCTTTTTGGATAATCATCTGGAGACATAGCATGTACTTTTTGGATGTGGTACGGGTAAAGCAATTGTTCTTTCAGAGTTTCATGTACAGCCCATTTTGTAACATTGTTTTGCGCCGCAAGCTTCCTTATGCTATTTGAAGGATTATTAGCAACGTCTTCCAATATTTGTTCCTCTACATGAGGGTCTCGTACTCTCCTCGGGGCTCCTGCTCCACCACGGCGTGGCAAAAAGCTTCCTAAATAAAGGATTCGGAAGAAATTAGTTTCACTAACGTTTTTCACTATTTTTTTTTACCTGTTTCTCTTAAACTACGATCAACTCTTTCAAAAGTTTTTGGACTCGGCAAATGTCGACCCGGAAACCTTTCCTCATAAAGTCTTCTTGCCTCCACGGAGTTGCATAATGCTTCCCCATAAATTAGGTGCATATCAGCATATTCTGCACAGGAATATTCTTCCATTTTTAAATGTTATTTCTAACGGCTTAAAACGAATACCACAATAAAATTGAATTTTTATTCTGTCACGCGCCTTTGACAAGTACTTTAAAATCAACAGGGTCTAACAACGAAAACAATAGAAAAGAACTCCATGGAGACAAGAGCAATAATAATTTGTAGATGTATTTTGGTCATAGATGTTGATTTTACAAGAAACGGCATTATTCATTCCCTTAATTCACCACCAGTAAATGTTTATGGTGAATCTGTAGGCTGGCACTAGCGGGAATGATTTTATTGTAAAAAAATAAATTTTAATTGTTGTTGTATTTGTTACCAATTTTTTTCAAAACCGATTTATCTCGCAAACCGTTCATTTTTTCGAAATAAATAAAGAGTACCATTTTTAAAGAAAAACCTTCAGAGTATCTAATAATAATATTTTCAGTTTGATAAAATTACTTCTGTCAAAATTTTGAGAAAAATTGTGATAGGGCCAGTCCGTTTCTGGACACCTGATAATAGCAAAAAGTTGATTTTAGCATCAAATCGTAGAGCTCCATGTGTAATACAACGTACGAAAATTTTATTAAAATATACAGGGTGGTTTCAAAGTTATAACCCTAAACGTTAATTTCTAGGTACCCCTTTGACCCCCCATAACTCCGTTAGGGGGCACATTAGGAAAAAAAATTATAGGAAGGACTAGTTTTATTTTGACCTCCCCTATACACTCCCGAGAGATTAGGAGGTACTTACCGGACACCCTGTATAACAAAAATAAAACTTTTGAAATAATGAATCGATTCATTTTTTGTTGATTACCGTAGATGTAATAACCGAGTTATCACTCTCAAAAGGTGATTGTTTATTTTTCAGAAAGTAAAATCGAACTTTTTACTGTAAAATAATGTCGAAAGAAAATGAATATAACCTGTTTTAAAGTGCTTGGAAAGACCTTTAAAATGCTTTTTGAAAAAATTTCGTAGCTCAAAAACTTGCGGAGTTATGATGAAAATAAAATGGTCACCTCATTTTTTCGGAGAAAAAATCAACAATAAAATCTACGGCTGAATCATAAAAATAGAAACTAAGCGTAATCCATGTACAGTTGATTTTATTTAGGTACTAATAATAGGCTTTGCAAGTCTGACGGGTTTAGAATGCCTAAATTTAAATAAAAGTTTGAAATAATGAAAAAAAATTTTTTTAATTTTTAAAAAATTCCTTTTTTTTTCATGTATTATTTCATAACCAAAACATTTCAGAGCCGCGAAAACTAATTTTTGTTTTTTTTTTCACATAAAGGGTGGATTTTAAGGGTTGAAATGTTGCTACAAATCAAAATTATTATTCAAAACATAAAAGAATGCTTATTATATTGACGTAACACTTAAATCTACGATTCTTACGTTTTTTGCAAGAAATGGTAGTTTTCACCCACTAAAAACAATAAGCACACATTATGGATATGTAACTTTTGTAAAGGAGGGTGAAATGAGCTTACTCACCAATTTTCATGAAAATCGGTGCGTATGTCAAGAATTGGGAGGCAATACTCTATTTTTACCGTTGTATACTGGACTAATTGTAATTATAGACATACCTGTAATTATTGTAAACATTTTAACTGCAGCTTGCGGTTAATAAATGCAGTTGTAATTGTAAATTTTCAAGAGTAAATTAAGCCATCAATGGAAAATTAATGTTTAGATATACTATCCTTTCCAATTTAAAACTGAAATAAATATGTAGGTGTCTCTGTAACAGTAATGTAAAGATTTGTATGAAAATATCATGGTTGTTACCGTAAAGCAGTGGCGTATTATTTTATTTAGAAAAATATGGCACCGATACCCTGTATCTCCACCACTGGATCATGTAAATTGTAAGAAAAGGCCTCAGAATTTGGACAATGTTTACATAAATACATGTGCCCAATTTAAAAATATTTCACTTACTAGCTTTTAAATTATTTAAAAAAATATTTTTTAAAGTTTAACACCCTGCATCTTTTTAACGAAGCGTCCTAGATAAAAACTTTATAGGAAAGACTTAAAATTCACCAAAGAATACGAGGTTTCATTTTTGGTCACCATTTGTGAATCACCCTGTGTATAAAAGAGGTACAAAATGTACGATGAAATGGCCTGTGTAGATTTGTGAGCTAAAACTATTTTCAAACATAATTTATAACTTCATCTGGTAACAAGTTAGATCTATGACAACAAATTTACGAATATAATTGTAAATTTACAGTTACAAATATCAAATTATCAACATTTATAAACATTTTTTATAATCTTTTATAACCTCAAATTTATAGTGGGCCATGTAAATTGCAAATACCCACTAACAGCTACGAATTCCACTTGTGAATTTCCGTTTACAACGTTGGGTATTCAGTTACGAATGTAAACTGAGAAAAACGCCTTTTATCGATAGTACTGTAAGAAACTGTAATATTTTGGCCTCTAATTAACACTTGCGTGCCGTTAACTATCAACTATCTTCCATATTATATATACTTCAAACAGCGCACCTAATTAAAACGGTCCAAACGGAAGAAAAACCTTATCCGCCAATATTTACTACCAAGATATTATTCGTAGCATAAATCAAGTTTTATCTAGCCAATAAATAACGGAGGAAAAAAGTGTTTCCACCATACGTCTTACACTTGCGGGCAATGAAAATCGTGGAATTGCGGAGGCAGTTAAATAAATTATCTGGTAACGAGTCGCATTAATAAATATTTGCTGTATCGCGCTGCGCTTAAATGCTTTTTTTTTTCAGGTTCCGCTGAAGAAGTACCATACACTAAGCTCGATTTTCAAAAGAAATGATCGCTAATAAAATTTGTTACAAGTATAATTGTAGTAGGTATCTTATAACAGAAGACATAAACAACTGAATTTAAAGGGATAGATGTATCAGCTATATGTTTACTTGATCTTTCGTCTTTAAAATGACAATCTTTGACAGATGGTAGCTGGATTAATCTCAAACATTTTTTCTTATATGAACATACGTCCGATTTGCTTTTGTTTAGAAGTTACAAGCGTTTTAAAAAATATAATTTCATATTTCAATGAAAGTAACCTGATAAAAATGATCGTGGCTACAACAATTGTAAACGGACCTCCGTTCATATAAGAAAAAATGTGAAATTAACCCAGCTACGTTTTGTGAATAAAATCGACTTTTATTTTTTAAACTTATTACAATATTAAACATTAAAATGATTATGAGATCAAATATCTTTATTTCAATGAAGGTTCTTCAGAAAGAAAGGTGAAAATTGAGTGGACCCACATTTATACAAATTTTATGTTCTATATATTCGTATACCTATCAATACGGTATGCAATGTGCAATTTTACTCTAAAATCTTTATAACTGTAGGAGGATCTAGTTATTTCGTATATGCCAACTTGTCTTGTGTATTAATTTTCTACTTAAGGAGGTATATCGCGGTCCGAGGGAAGTGAGGAGCGCAGGGGGGTCCTATGCTTTTGTTATGGGACTAAAACCCGCTGCCGATTTGAAAAAATTAAATTCTACTGAAATTATTTGCGATAAACATTATCTATATCAAGCAAAGAAATCTACTCATATGCACATAGCATACATATTGACTAATTAACAACATAAAAATATCATATTTAAGTAGTTTTTAAATTATATTTAATGGACGCATAAAGAATATGTAGATGTGGCAACAGCGCTTATAATTGATTAGCAGTTGTACACACTGCGAACCTACAGACCTCGGACATCGGTGATATTGCGCGTCAAATTCGGGTAAAGATACGTACGCGTTCAAAAATGTACTGTGGGTAAACTATGTACAATATAATTATTATATATAGCAAATATATCGTATTATCCTCGCGAAGATTTGTATCCTTTATTTAAAATCCGTAAATCATGTGAACTGGTAAACCAACGAGAATTATGTTAATTTAGTTCTAAAGAAATGAAATGACACTCCCGCCCATCTCTCGTCCAAGTCAAAGAAAATGTTGTATGCAGTTTTGAAGCTTCTGTGATAGAAATTACATTATTACTCACTGTTCGTGTTTTTAATCTCTATTTTAGTAATGTTACAAAAGTTTTGCAACAATAACTAATTTTTTAGATATAAAGTTTGCTGAGAAATATTTACGTTCCTTTGTTGTTCCGTACAAATGCTTTTATCTCAAGTATTACTAATTATATTAATCAAGTAAAGAAAACTTTATGTAACCCTAAATATTGCTGGGTAATGATTACGATGTTTTTATAAATCATTAAGTATATTAAAAGGATTCATCAACTGTATTTTTTATTCCAATAAATATATCGCAGCTTCCTAGACTTTTTTAATTAATCTAGTTTTTTAAAAACATTACAAAAAATCATCTGTTGTGGATAATTTATTGTTGATAACAATGTACATGGGATTTAGGAAAAATGTATATCTTTGAAATCAATTTCGTTTTCATCAAGTCTTTCAAATGTATTCCCTCCTTGCTGTCAGTTGATTGCGACGTTGCCACATTAATCCTCAAGTTAGACAGAAATGCAATTATTGGTTTCTGTTTCTAATTAATACTGCTGTACTATGTTCAAAACTTACATTAGTTTTACATCAAAAATAAGATAATACTGTGTACTATCTATGGAAAAGTTTCCTTTCACAATTTCTACATTTTTTTCTCATTTATGGGCAAAAAAAGAGCCGCACCGTCCATCTTCGTCATATAAGCCTATGTTAAAATGAACAAATTTCAACAATATCTCAAAATCTAAATTCAAAAAAAAATTTCAAAAAAATATTACGCACAGAGGGAGCACTGGCTAATACGCTATATAAATTAAAAGTAAATAAGTACATCTGTACATTTGAGTAAACCCGATATACCTCTTTAAACGCTGCTGGTATCTGAAAAAGATACTGCGTCGAACTGGCTAATTAACGCGGAAAAAATCGTAGCGATAGGACCAACTCCTCGAACTTAAATAAATATCTTGAGTTGTGCGCGACACGGCTACCTCCTGCGGAGTGCTGGGTGGAGTACACACCGGTGAAGATGCGCTCTCTAGGGCGTGCGATAGTTCAAATCGTGACCTGGAGACGGGGTACCCCAGAAAAACCATTAGACTGTACCACCGTAACCTATGGATCCGTTATAGTATGGCACCGTGAACCAGTGGAGGCGAAGCGTGAACAACGCATACCGATACGTAATTTTTGGAAAATAACAAAAATGAATTTTTAGGTCTCAGAAACGTTTGATTTTTGAAATACAGTTGGGATGTTTCACGTCAAGCGGATCACCGACCTGGACAAAAATTGCGCTGAACGATCGAGACGTGTAAAGGCTCAAAAAGTTCGTCTATTAAGAGACTTTCAAACGCAGAGTGGTACTTTCCAAAAATCCAAAATGGCGAACCCAATATGGCGGCCGGAATTTGGAGAAAACCAGCTGGTGTGGTTGAATGAAAAAATCCAAAATGGCGGATCCAACATGGCGGTCAAAAAATCGATTTGGTGACTGAATTTTTGAAAATCAACTTACACCAAACTTGGTATACGGGAGTTTTTGAGGTCGCTGATTACGAATCCGAGGTCAGATTTGCAAAATTCAAGATGGCGGATCCATGATGGCAGACGAAATTTCGGAAAATCAACCGATTTCCACCAAATCTGGTATATGGGGGGTTTTCGGAGGTCGTTAAAAAATGACAAATCCAGTATGGCGGATAAAATCTTTCACCATATTGGATCCGCCATCTTAAATTTTGCAAATCCAACCTAAGATACATGATCAGCGACCCCAAAAATCCCCATATATCAAATTTGGTGGTAATTGTTCGATTTTCCGAAATTTCGCCCGCCATCATGAATCCGCCATCTTGAATTTTGTAAATCTGATCTCGGATTCGTATTCAGCGACCTCAAAAACTCCCGTATACCAAGTTTGGTGTAAATCGGTTGATTTTCAAAAATTCAGTCACCAAATCGGTTTTTTGACCACCATGTTGGATCCGCCATTTTGGATTTTTTCATCCAACCACACCAGCTTTTAAGAGGTGTCCCTCAGCTACAATTTGAGCTAAAAAATGACCCGATTGGTTGCGAATTTTTTTTTTTCACAACCCTTTTTTGACGTACACTCAGATTTTGTCCAGCTTCCGGCCGCCATATTGGGTCCGCCATTACGGATTTTTGAACAGTACCACTCTGCGTTTGAAAGCCTCTTACTAGACGAACATTTTGAACCCTTACACGTCTCGATCGTTCCACGCAATTTTTGTCCAGGTTGGCGATCCGCTTGACGTGAAACATCCCAGTTGTATTCTGCACAATTCATATTACTTAGTTAAAATTGTGTAATATTTTAACAGCTGTCTAATTGTAAATTTACAATTATTTAAGTAGCAGTGTACAGTTGCAATTGTAATTAATTATTATTAAGTGTAAATATGTAGCTACAATTATATCAATTCAAGAATTTCAGTTAGAGATTTATAATTTACAAAACAAGTGACATGTATACCTACAATTACTATATTTGTAAATTACAAATAACAGTTGGGAATATAAGCATTAATTGATAAACAATATTGCTGGACTCTTTTGTTAAAAGTATGTAATAGTTAAACTGAACCCCACATTCGAATCAATATGGAAAATCAACTGAAATATTTGTATTTAACTGTATTTAACTGTATTTTAACTGCATTTAACTTTAAGTGTAACTTCACATTTACAATTGCTCAGTTGAAAATATGTAATATTTTAACAGGAGTCTATGTCTATGTCTAAATGTAAACGTAAATTTACAGTTATTTAACTATTAATTATTAATTATCAATTTACAGCCACTGTTGTAACTGTATTCAAATTTTAACATGTACTTTAATGTTATTAAATGTAAAGTTGCAGCTATAACTGTAAATTTACAACTGTAATTATAGCAAACAACAAAACAACAAAAACATGGATATTAAAATAATGCCGATTTGACATGTTCAAGTACATATAACTGATATTTGAAAAACGTTTTTCACAGTTAAAATTAAATCAGTCTTATATTTTACGTGTAAAATGTACGCCGCTGCTGTGACCTATCCCATATTTAAGTGCAAAATATCAGTTCGCGGGTTGGTATTACAAAGATGTAGCGAATCCGAGCAAGCCGTGATAAATTGATGACATTTTTGTCGGCCTCTTATACCTCACGAAAATCTTTCTTCATCCATTCTCTCACCCGGACGCGTTGTACAAGCTATTGTCTTTCAATATCCTGTGATATGTATCGATAGATTGTACAGTCATCGGAAGATTCTCTCCATTTTTCTCAAGGCGCAGCATTAAAATTGTCGGTTTTGATTCTGCTTTCGAGAAATAAATAAAGCATCAAAAGCATTTTACGTTATTACCCACACAGTAACTAAAACTAACTGTTGATTAATAGTATGTAGTAATAGAGAAATTTAATATAAGTCAGTGGCGCACCCAGGAAAGTATGGACGGGGACCAAATTCAAACAGATGTAGAGCATATTATCCATAAATTTTATTAACCATGTATATGGGGTTGTAAATAAATAAGTTTTGAATAAAAATTGAAGAGGAAAATGTTGAAAATTAGAGATTGTTTCATGAAAAAAAAAAAGGAAAATGTTCCATCGAAATGGCCGGATAATTTCTTCAGCGTGTCGTCGGCGATTGCTCTGGTTTGCTGTTGTTGTTGCTGCTGCTAAGCACAATATTTTAAATGTAAACGTCAGTAGGTATTGCGCTTTGAAAAAATGATTGACAGTTTGCTGACAGCAGCATCAACAATAAAGCAGCAGCAACAAAATGCTCAACAGCATTAGCAAGTGGTCTAACAGCAAGTTCAGTAACAGCAACAACAGGCCCAATGACCACAACAGCACTCTTTAGACAATATATCTAAAATTAAATAGCTAACACGACAACTAAGGGAATCTCTTTTTAATACTATAAAAACTGCGGACCAACATTTAAATTAAAATAGTCATAGTCGAAATGCTATTTCTGGTTTCGATTGGAAAGTTGAACGAAAATTTGAATTGTTCGCAACTTAAATCTATGTTGTTGCCACAGACAATACAGCTTCGCTACAGACCGCTACTGCAATAGGACAGCAGTTTTCAATTTCCGAATTGCCGATAGAGTACACCACCACCAGAATTTTAAGAAGAATCAAAATGCAGCGGCCCGCATTCCTACGCGTATCCTAGCAACGTATAAACAACAGTTTGGCAATGTTGGCACGCGAACTTACAGATTTATTTTGTACAGTTTTTTATCAATGCCTGTTTTTTGCGTTACTGCATTTACTTAAATGTATGATGTTAGGTATTGATAAAAATGTTTTAAAGGATCAACGAATATCTATGTAGTTTCATATGATATTCTGCAGCGGTGTCACAGTCAGGTTATTTAATCATAATTTCGTTAATTAGCTACTATTTTCATTTTTTGATAATGAAAAACTGCAGAAAATATATTTCCAAATAAACAAAATTAGTAATGATATTCCAAACAGCTTGTAACATAATTGTTTTAATATTTGATGATGATATAGGATTTATAGGTTAAATAATTAAAGATTAAAAAACTTTAAATACGAATGTACTACTTTTTCTTTATTTCTTTTGACATTAAAATATATGTTTAAAGTAAAAAAATCAATAAAAAATAAAAATGCATCCTTATTGAAATAACAAACAACGATTTTTATAACTAACCTTTACAATAACATAAAAAGAATATCTAAAATCGAAATAACATTAAAATACTCTCCTATAAACAGAATATGCAGACATTTTAACTTATACTGTAGTACTCTAGATATTTTTCATTCCTCGCTCATTAGTTTTTAAAGACTTTTAAAGGGAATTATTATTGTAAATTAACATTTTCTATTATAATAATCTTTTCTGTACTTTTATATTCAATTAGCTAAGTAATTTGTGCACATGGTTTTAGGCTATAAAGCCTGTGTTTGACCCTTCTCCATAAATAAATAAGTAAATAAATAAATAAATAAATAAATAAATAAATAAATAAATAAATAAATAAATAAATATCTACCAATTTTTACAAAGTTTCAACATGCAAGTAATTCTGACCATACACTTAAAAATATGCTTTAATTTATTATTTATAGCTTTAAAAACAAATTAATTATCAAATATTTCGTCCTGTATTTTTTATTTCAATACTTGTAAATTTTGAGGTATTTAATAATATATTTCTTTGAAGTGTCCCCACAAAAAAAATGTCTAAAGGACTGAGATCGGGATTGTTTTCTGGCCACCTGAAGTTTCTAATAATATTTTTTACAGTGTTCGTTGACATTATTGTTATTTGAATAATACAGTTTAATTATGTTTTATTTTTCATCATCAGAATAATCCTTTTTAATTTTTTTTAAATTAAAATGGGTTATTCTGATAATGATAAATCCCATGTATTTTTAAAGGAAGGTTCGTTTCTGTCATTTTTGTATGTGTGCGATAGAGATAGAGTGATTTGACCTCATAGAGGGCTTTTCTCTCTCTGCTGTCTTCAGGAGTCTCTGGGGCTTGCCCAGCATCTTCAGGACACCTTAGGGAGGGAGCGCAGAGTAGAGCGCGTGGCCTTTTTAGCCTTCGTCATCGAGCTATGATGTGTTTTTGCTCGTAACTCGGAAATGGCTGGAAATATAAACAAATCTCCCCTTGGTTCTGAGTAGAGCACTCGGTGGGATGAAAGAAAAAAACACAGTATTTGCTTGTACCTCGGAAATGACTCAAAATATCAAAAAATCTCTCATGGCTCTGATTAATGATCGAGTAAAAAACGTCCGAAGTATGTATGTCGAAAAAAAAACCGGGACCAACGGTGTGTGATATCATAGAATAAAAAAGGTCTTATAACTCGGAAATGGTGCGTTGAATCGAAAAAATAATTGAAAAAAACTCCCTTACGCCTCTGGTTCTGATTGTCCCTTCTGCATTGAATGCAAAAGGTCCGAAGTTCATATGTTGAAAATAAATTTCGGAAACAAGAGGTGTGAGGTGATATAGTAAAAAAGGTCTTATAACTCGGAAAAGGTGCGTTGAATCGAAAAAATAATTTAAAAAATCTCCCCCACGCCCCTGATTCTGATTGTTCATTCTGCGTTGAATGCAAAAGGTTCGAAGTCCGTATGTCGAAAAACAAAAAAGATAGTCAAAAATTGCAACGCATTATCCTATCTCTCATCGATTGATGATTTGTTGTTTTTCTTATTTAAATAAATTTTGGATCAACCACCTCTTGAGGTTCCAACAGTTTTATTTTATTAAATTAAAAAAATTAAGGTACTATTCTTAAGGAAATTTTACATTTTTAAATTTTTTTGAAATAAATAATTAGGTCAATTCATTAATTCTAACTTGATTTATTTTATTTAGCATTTAACACAAAAAATGTCATTTCCAAACAAAAGATAAGTTCCATATCTCTTTAATTACATAAATTGAATGCATTCAATTTATTTGGCAGTTATTATTTGGCAACAAAGCCACCGCTAGAACTGCCTCCTATTACCGAGTAGAAGAGTTTCCACGCTAAATTTTATTGCTGGATGCCGGCTAACAAGACCCTGCATCCATTTTAGGTTGCCAATTTCCAGCATTTAAAGCGCGGTCTGTGGCGATAAGCTATATTGTCTGTGGTAAGTGTAACTTGAAGCTATGGTTTTACTTTACAGACTTGCTGAGTGACAGGTTTGTCCCAGCAAGCTACTAGACATGTCGAAAACTGCTTGGAGTATGCACACTAACAATTTGCCATGCGCACTGATAAGTGTTCAAGGGAAAACTTTTAACGCGCATATTCCTAGAAGCCTTGCTAGATGAAACCTATTGTACATATTTAGTATTACTCTGTGGGTACACATGTTCGCAAGTGACACATTTTTAAGTACAATGTCAAGAGCGCCAGCGAGACGCCGCCCCGACGCACCAGGGTTCCCGGAAGACGACCCCGGCAGAGTGGCGCCAAGGACCAGGTACTTCTGCGAACGACTCCACACAAGGACTAACTCTCCAACGAACATTCACCCCGTCAACACGTCTTTTTCTATACAACTTAGTTTTCAATAAAATACTTTATTATTACCGTTGAGAGAGCGTTTTATTCTTGCTGTACAGCGAAAGCAACCCTCAACTCTATCCGCCCAGTTTTGATTTAACATCGGGATCCGAAGCCGCGAGGACGACAATGGAAAGCACCGTCCCATAACCATTACGATTTTTACACCGACCCACATTTCGCCTATTCAATATGCGGCGAATATGCGGAAGCCTGACGAACTGGGCATAGATCTGCGTTTACATACGGAATTATTGCAGTTGACATCGAATTATACAGGCGGTTGTGAAGTGAGCGCAGGGGTCATGGGTCGCACTGTAAACCTTCACGGCATACTTTTAACATAACCATCTATGTTACTACGAACGTCTACCCACACACCGTTTAGCCATTGTTATCTCTTCATCATCGTGCTCGGTGCAGGTGCTGAAGCGCACCGGACGGCCGAAACTGGATATGAGGAGGTGTTTTATGGGCAGTAATAGCCGGAGTGCGGTCGTGGGGCTACGTGGAAGAGCGGTGTACCGGATGTCAACGAAATCGCTGGACCAGTCACAACTATAGTCTGTTTAGAAATAGAAGAGAGTAATAAAAGCTCATTATGTATGCAAATCGTAAATAAATGTAGTACTGGTGCTTGTATTCAATATTTTTATATTATGTATTATCGGTATAGGATGAGGTGTACAAAAAACTTTGTGCGATCGGACTGTACTAAGTTGTAGCAGGTAGCTAAAATTTAATCCCCGACAATCCGTCTTTGTCTATGCCGCTTCAATTTCTCGGTCCATTTCTCTTATAAGTAAACAATATAAAAACAGCATTTCAAAACATGAGGCTACTTTAAGCATCATAACTGGGTTAAGAGGGTTTTTAGTAATTCAAATAAAATTATTCAATATTATTTTCAAAACATTTATTTAAATTTAATGAATAGACTTTTATTCCGCACAAAAATATATGTATTTTGAAAATTCAAATTATGGTGAGTAAATGTAGTGTTGTATAAATGTACAATAAAGAAAATAAAAAAGTAGGTATATTAAAATTCATCCTCTGAATATTCTGATGAATTATCTTCGTCTCCTAGATTGATAACGATAGGTTCCACAGTAACGTCAATTAAATTATCGAGTTCCCACATTTTCTCCTCTTCTTTTTGTACATGATGTATACATCTTTGCCAGTTATCTGCAGTTACTCGTTCCAAGGAATTTTTTAACAAAATTTTCACGTCACTTAATTTAAACGTCGTATTATTTCGCGCTACATCTCCTTTTACCTGCGCCCAGACTAATTCGATTGGGTTAAGTTCACAGTGATAAGGTGGTAACCGTAGTACCGTTATTTGGCGATTTGTTGCCATTTCATCGATAACATATTTTTTCTGATCTTTATTAAGATTGACAAGTGTCAAAAGTTCCTTTTTCACCATATTTGTTTCAAAAGAAATGTTTTTTCCGGATAACCATTGAATTATATCGGCTTTCCTCCAAGCAGTCGTAGGCGTCCGCTCGGTCTGCCGTGAATGGTAACTGGCATTATCCATGACAATTACAGACCCCGGAGGAATAAGATCCAACATCTGTGTAAAATACTCTTCGAAAACATCTGCGTTCATGTCTTCGTGATAGTCACCTGTATTTTTAGATTCAAATAAAAGTAAACCGCCATCTACAAAACCACTGGCACTACCTATATGTGTCACTATTAATCTTCGCCCTTTACCTGAAGGTGCCTTGAACCCTGTTGAAAGTCCATCCAAAAATGCTTGTCGAAAACTTTTTACATTTTTATCTTGCCATACTTTTGTTACAGTATATCCCTCGTTGACCCAAGTTTCGTCTAGATAATAAATATTCCTCCCTTCGTCACGGAATTTTCTAATTGATCTTAAGTAGGATCTTCGCCAACAAATAATTTCATCTTTATCGATAAGAACTGACTTCCTGTTCTGCTTTTCCCAGCAAAAATTCAACTCTCGTAAGACGGCCCATAATTTGCTTCTACTGATTTTTGGCAAATCGTTGTCCTCTGAAAGTTCACTTAAAATTTTGTTTAGCGTTGGTATTTCTTTTTTAAAATAAAATTAGTGTACTTTAGTCACTAAACACAAGTCGAATTTTACTCTACTGCACTAGCACGTCTTCGTATATTCAGCTCTAAGACTGGATTGATCTGTCACAATACACTGGCTCCTGCCCTATGATGTATCCAGTAAAATATACTAATGTACACCCATTACCTGTTAGCATTAGTGTTACCCGATAATTACCTGAAACGAAATATTAGCACGCCCATGGCCGGTTCTTATCTCGGGGTTTTATTACTCTCTTTCATTTCCAAACTGAGTATAGCTAGTTTCTTTATATTTTGTACTACCTGCTGCTGCCAGTTTAAAAAATTGAAAAAAAGGATTGAGATTAAACAACTTACGTTTTAAATTGAAAAAAAAATGGTTCACATGAAGGTTTAAACATATTTAAAGCCGTCCCTGGTGCGGCAGCCAGCTTTGATATCGAAGTCGCCGCGCGCCGCAGTCGAATTTCATTAGCTGCAGCAAAAATATGCTGTTGAAGATCTGCTGCAGCGACAATAGGTGTTTGGTACACATTTTATTTCGTACACCCCTAAACAAAAAAGTCCAGAGGGTTCATATCCGGACTTCGCGCTGGCCAACGTACTGGGCCATTTCGTCCTATCCACCTTTCCGGAAAGTTGGTATGTAAAAACTCACAAACTGAACGAGAAACATGGGGAGGGGACCATGCATGAAGGACATTTGGGCACGGATTTGTAAATGGGCGTCTTCCAACAAATCCGGTAAAGCGTTTGTTAAAAACTCTAAGCAGCACGATTTAAACGTGCAGGAAACACTATCGGGCCGAGTAATCTGTCACCAAAAATACTACACCGCACATTCACTGAAAACTGTTGCTGGAGCCGAGATCTTTGTACAACGTGAGGACTTACATCACACCGATAATGAATATTGTGTAAATTTCGTATGCCGTCATCCATAAAAAGCACCTTGCTTGTAAAATCCGGATCTTGTGCTGTTTGATGTCGAAACCACTGGCAAAATTCCACGCGGGGCTGAAAATCAATGTTATATAATGCCTGAACCCTTTGTACATGATAGGGGTGTAATAATGTTTCCCGTAGTGCACGCCACACGGTACTGATAGATACACCCACTTCTCGTTCAATGTCGCGAGTACTGCGCATCGGATCATCCTCAATGAGGTTCACGATGTTTTCTTCGTTGTCGAAAACATGTTGCGGTCTTTCCCATCCTAGACTTTCCCGGTATCCCGCAACATTTGAACTGCCTTTTAGACTATTCTACTGTTAGGTTGTCGTCTGTTACGGTAATGGACCGCATACAAATGACAAGTCTTATTTAAATTGTACTGCCATTCTCCGTGCATTAAGGGGGCGATTTAGTATGTATATTTTTACCATGTAACAGAGCTTCAGATGAGGACACAAATCATCGAAGAAACTAACATAATTGAATATTATTATATATCAATGTATTCGCAATGGTTCCCGCTAGTGAGTGAAATAAATTTCAATGCTCATGAGAACAGAAGAATAATTTAAATAAATGCCAAAGTACCTCAATTTTAACCATACTGTTAGTCTGCCAATATATTGGATTTACGACGGAACTAGGTCAGGCACAATAACCAAACTACTTCACTCACTAGAACGGACACTTAGGATCATTTGTATTTAATTTTCAGATTAATATTTATTAACAATTCTATAATTTGTGTCCTCAAGTAAGATGACAACATTTTACACACGACTCCATGTTTATTCTATACTTAAACCAGAATTTTAGTGATTTCTATCTCAAACAAGAATTTGTAGGTATAATTAGTTTGTATACTTTGTCACAGGTGTCGCTACCCTTGAAAATGAAAGCGAAAACACAGAGTTGG
>NW_019416478.1:1630778-1754256 GCF_000390285.2 Anoplophora glabripennis | reverse complement strand
ATATATATATTTTATGCCTATACATATTATTCTCCAAACGCAATTAGTAGCAAGATTCTATATATTTTAGTAATTAAGCAGTGTTTTTAAGTTAAAACGACTCGTCAAAGTAAAAAAATATTTCAGGTTAGGTATATATTTTTTTTACTGAAAATAGCAGTTAATTTACATTATCGGATTGTTAATGTGAAAATATAAACATTAGACTGTTGACTATTCCATGTTATACGTGTTTTAAGGTCACTTTTGAAGAAGAAACTACATGTAATTTTAAAAACCGTATTTCTGTTTTTATAATGAAGGAATAGTAATTATAAGATTGTTTAAGCTTATTAACTAAAAATTATTGCCTACTCAATAAAAAAATATTATTGTCCTCGATAATCTATTACTGATTAATAAAATATTTACTCTCTTTCCTTATAAGATTGTATGTACACAAATTGGAGCCGTTCCTGAAAAATCGGACGAATATCCGGTGCAGCGGAATTATTAGACTTGAAGCGTTGGCCGCTGGAACAGCACCTGCCGGGGTCCCGTTTCGTGACTCACGCTGGGCGATATTTTTTGTACAAAATCCCGTCCTTAACACCATATCTGTTAGTTCTTGATCAGAAAACATTTTATACGCCGACTAAGTAATACTGCAACATACAACAAAAAAACACGAGACATAGTGACCTACCATCAGATTTTTTGATTGTGGAAGTCACGTAGAACGTCAGCCAATTAGAGGAGCGCTTCACACATGTAGCGAGTCCTAATTATTTTGGTCGTGCACATGCACAAGATGCACAGGGCCGGTTTACATTTATGGTTATTTCTCTTAATTAATTTTCTCGAAAACCAATTCGAAAATTAGACCATCAGTTGTCATCATCAATAAAAGTTGTCCATTTTCCTACCCTCTATCACCCTTGCCAAGGAACGCACTGATTCTAGAAACACTCTGTAGAAGGTGTGGTCTTTAATAGCAGGGAACATATTGCCAAATAATTAACCCAAAGTTTTTCATTTAAAAAAGGGTGTTCTGAAACCTGTACAATGCTATTTGTTTGATCCCATATACAGGGTGATTTATGTTTATTCTGGATGACTTCAGGAATCGATAGAACAGGTTAAAATAATGTTAATTCATGACAATAAATTTATTTCCTAAATCGCATCGTTTCGGAGATAGAGGCCGTTGAAATAGATTTTTTTTCCAGCATTTCTCTCATAGCTTTTGAACCACTCATCTGATTGAGGTGAAATTCGGAAGACAAACACTTCTTATGATCTTAAGTTCTTAAGTTTGAACCATTTACCTCTTTTTGTGTGTATTTTGTACATTATTTCAAGACTTCAAAAAAATTAATTAATTTCGATAAAACAGCTACACACCACTTTTGTCTCAATAATTTTAAAACTTTTTCGTCTTTTGATTTTTTCCATAGTTGGCCTTGTTTCTGAGATATTCAATGAAATCCGTGACAGTGTAGCGCCCCAGCCGAGTAAATTTCATTTAACGTTATAGCAACCCATGAAAAATAAAACTCACAATGATTTGTACAAACTGACGTTTCTGAAGATCATCGTTAAAAGTATTATTTCAGAAGTATTTTTAGTGTTAAGAAAAGGTAAAAAAAATCCTTCTTCAACGCCCTCTATCTCGAAACGATGCGATTTATGAAATAAAATAATCAACATTATTTTAACCTGTTCTATCGATTCCTGAAGTTATCCAGATTAAACCTGAATCATCCTGTATACATCTTCGCCTTTCACGAAAATCTAATTAAATTAACCAAAATAAAAACCTTCTAATTTAAGTTACGACTTATTTGTTAAAACGATAGATCACAGAACACCATTGATTAGTATTTTAGACTAAACATACGCAGGGCTCTAAGCGGTTGCGCCCAGAACTATTTCTTAAAGCGAGAACTTTGAAACGTAAAGTACCTACCTAGACATTTTATTGGAATCTAACTGCTTTCTCGATTTGTTTTCACTTTCACAGTCAACGTTGTTAAAATATGTAATGAAACTATTTATCGTAATATTATTTATTCTGATAAAATAAAACAAGTAAACACCAAATTATAGAAATAAATATAAAATAATGTCAGTACTGATTCAAGTTTAATTTAAATCAAGTACAAGTGCTGCATTTGTCCCTACGGTCACGCCGAGAAACGCGATATAAGAATTTTCTCTGTAATTTTCCTTTCTACATGGTTAAAACTTGTTGCCAAGATCTATAGTAGATTAAATCATAAATAAATTAAAGCACAAGTTTACTTAATAATCTCATAAAATCATTTTGTGTATTCTTCGCATGAAATATGTAATGTGCCGTTCATTTCGAATAGTGTTCCGATATGTTCCGCTTGCGCACACTTAGTAACGTTTTAACATTATAAGCGCATATTTTCACCTTTGTACCACGTACAAAAAGACAATATTAAAAAAATAGCAGAAAACTAAGATTTGCCTATATCATCCCTTAAAGTTTTAATGCCTACTATAAGTGAAATAATTATCGAAAAGAGTATTAAAAAAAATAATAAGGTACACATTTTTATTTATATATTTTGCCTCCATAAATTTTTTATTTCTAGAAAACTATGATAAATACCCATTAAATATTTGTTTCACATTTTTCTCGACATCCTGTAGGTATAAAAAATACGCCCACCGGGCCTGTGAAGAAATATTACCATTATATGAGGAGATGGACATATGCCAAAACTTCGTAATCTTTTTGTTTTCCGCCCACGGTTATTAAAATGCTACAAAAACAAGAAACACAAACAATTTAATGAAATATCGCTTTGTTATAAAATATATTCATAACATTCACTGGAACTCCTACTCTTTTGAAATTTTTTCACGTAGATTGCTGATTCATTTATAAATAGAGTGGAGAGTGGCAAGAAAGAGAAAAATCGTCTATGTGTTTGGAACAATGGAAATAAAATAACCAAAATTACTTACTTTTTGATTTTCTCAATCAACCATTAGATGGTGACTAGAAGAAAGTCTTGTTATTTAACTATCAATGGTTATTTTATAAATTTAAACACTTTTCAAAAATATAAAAAAAATGATGATTGGACATAAGGAAATAGTATGACATACCAACGATGGAGATGAAATTATATAATAAACGCAACATTAATTTATTTGATGGCAGTTTCATAAATCAAATTGTAACATAAATTTTCCTGCATGTAAAACTGACACCGATGAGCTATTCATAAATATTATATTATGTCTTTTAAATATAGGTGTATTCGCTACGTAACCTTACACCAATGCATAGGTTACAAATCATCAATCAAACCACATCCACCACTTCCACCCTATTTGCATATATTTAATAGGACATCCGTGTTTGTATAATCACTGTAGAATTTTAGAAAAAACCTAAACACCTTAAAAATGAACTATTGCTTTGTAAAAATCTCCCAAAAGTAAATCTTGAAATACTTTGCTACAGTCTGGATGGTGATATATGAATAATTGTTAGGCAAGCTGTATAATTCTAGCGTCCTTGATGTTGTTGATGATTTCGATGAGTCTCTGTTTCAAAAAATAAGTAAAAAGCTGCAGAATTACGTTATCATCCATATATTAACGAAATTCCTGATTTCAAAGGTGAAAAATACTTTACTTCGTTAATAAGTACAGAGAAGTATTTTTTTAAATTTAATACCTACATGTGTAATTAAATACGCTTAAGCAGTTCATCTTGAATTTTGTATTTCAATCTAGACGAAAAAGACGATTCTGTAAAACCTTTCTTTAGTTTCCTAAAGTACTATTTTGTTATAGATGAAAACATTTATAGGGACAACGGTATATCCCACTTCTGATTCGACTATGTTAATTACATCATATACCGCGTTTATATTGTCAATATTTACTGACAATAATTGGTTTATCTTAATTTTATACATAACAGCCGTGCATTTTAGGGTGTAGAACATGTTTTGCAAAAAAAAAAATAGTAACAGGGATGTTAATATATTTTTATGATTTTTTAATAAAACCGAACCTGGTACATACTGCATAGCTCTTTGGTATCAATTATTGAGATCGGAGACACTATACTAGTGTAACCTGAAGGATTATTTCTTTATTTATCTATCTACCGCTGTGACCAGTATCATAATGGTAGTAACTGATAAAAGAGTTTACTATTAACTTCTCGAAAGGGAGTATAATTATTATCATTACAATTTAATTAATACGTGGGGACTTAGAAAGGTTGTATGTTCAGAGAATGAATTTCAGGCACTTACCATCCATTGCTTACCTACGTAGAATGAAATCCAGTGACTAGCTGTACAGGGTGACACTGAAGTTGGAAGAACAAAAAGAAACACCATAACTTTCCAGGAAGGAAACAATAAACAAAACCAACAAACAAAATAACGACACAACGGCTCGAACAGCATTATTAATTTATTTATTTACACGCGACAGCGTACCGAGATTCAGGGAAGCGAGGTCCATAGCAAAATTTGGAATGACTTTATCCATTATTGAATTAAACCGAGACTCTAAAACTAATTAGACTGCTCAATGTGGAGATCTCTCCTGAATTCGACACCTCGCTTCGACACGCCCATTTCTTGGGTCCAGAAGTTTCTGTTCTTATCTTACTGGCGGGAACCCTGAATATCGGAACGCTTTGGCATAACTATGCCATGTTAATAGTTATCTAATGGACTGAATTTACATTTATATAAATAATTCTGTGACTAACTGGACTTACAAATAACCCTAGCCTTCCTCTAGTGACTCCGTGTAGCAATACGGGACAGATTAGTCAATCTCATTTAATCTATTCTTATAGCTTGGAAAATCCGCCTAAAAACCAGCTATTTGATCTATTATTATTTTTTTCTCACAACTTCTAACAACTTATTCTTGTGGCCTTGTGGAGACGCTACTTGAGAGCCCTTAACTTTCGATAATTAGTGTTGACTGAAATATTTAACTGTTTGAGTTGGCCCACCCGTTCCGAGAACTAACAAATAAATTATCACGCGGCCCGGCTTTTGTTACACTGGTGTGAACTGTTTTATTTTATTTAAAGCATTTGTACAAAATCAAATTAGGTATTTCTAATTTCAAATTTAATATTCATTATTTGTGCGTTGCAATTGCATAGTTAGAGATTATGTCTTTATTATGGAAACCAGTGAAGTGTTACTGACGGGCTGTTGTTTGGTGTGTTTTCTGTTTTGTAGTAACAAACTGTTTAAGTATTTTATCCATTTAAATAATAAGGAAAACCTTAATTGCAACATTTAACGCAATTTTATACTTTATGATAGTATTTCTTTATTATGAATTTAAACTTTGAATTAAGATTAATGAAAAGTTTAATTTTTATTCGTTTTTAAAAGCAATTACTATATTTTAAACTAGAATCAGTTAAGTGTATTAAAGTTGAATTTAGTATATCGAATAAAACTGAAAGATTGATATTGGAATAAGAATTATGAATAATTTTCTTGACCCATGACATGACAATAATTTAAATGCTGTTTAATCTTGCTCTTCTAAGCGCTTGTAGCGTCCAACATCTCTCGTCGATGTCGAAGAAGCCAAATTTCTCCTGTAAAGCACCAAACGATAAACGTTGGTGACTTTTACTTTCAACGGAATACATAACTGACCGCCTAATTAAGCGAAATGGTTTTTTATTAATTCATCAGCCCGCAACAAAAAGCTGGCCGCCTCGTCGATCGCCTTCCTATTCCTTTGTTATTGTTCCACTGGGAACAAATCGAGGCTACCGGTCGGTTTAGTGTAATGGAGGAAAAATCGTTCGGTAAATAAGAAGGTAACAATGCCCGTGGGCAAGGTCGCGTGCGTATACCGAGTAACGTGTGTAGTAATAATAATTATTTGCCTATGTGGGGCAGTAAATATCTCCGCCTGGCTTTCGAAACACGGGTAAAGGCGCACCGCAACGGCTGCGGCCGGACTGACGGATGCTTTTTCAAATTGCCGTGTAGGTGTAGGGAACGCAATTAGATTGATGATATAGATAAGCTCATTTGCTCCTTGATGTTCTCGTGATGCTCTGAACTTAACGGAAATTTCAAAATAAAAGCTATTTAGTCATGATTTAATATATACTGAAATTGTACGGAAAAAAATACAAAAAAAATTATATAATTGTGGCCATGTTGACTATAATTTACGTAGAAAATAACTTTACCACAATGTTGTAAAATAAAGGATGAATTTTACATGTGTATACAGGGTGTTTGTAAATAAGTGCGAAATATTTTAGGGGGTGGTTGCCGAAGTTATTTAGTAAAAAAAAGTTGGTATAAACGTAGGTCGAAATATGCTTCGTTTCCGAGATACAGAGTGTGCAATAAAATACTTACGTTTTATTTTTTCCTCAAAAACGGTGCATCCTACGAAAATAATTGAAGAGACCATTTTCATTGAGAATTGATGGCAGATTTTAAAAAAAATATCAAAACGGGAAAAAGTCAGTGGCGTACCATTTTTTTAATTAAAAAATGCCACTGGTGCAAGTAGAAATATTCGGATCTCCCCAAAAAATGCACATTTATCCCTCCAAAGCGTTTTTCAAATTTCGAGTCAATATCTTTAAAACTCTTTAACATAATTAACAAAAAAATAAAAAATAATAAGATATTAAAATTTGAACACTCTGTTTCTCGCAAACGAAGCATATTTCGACCTACGTTTATATGAACTTTTTTTCATAAAATAACTTCACCACTCCCTAAAATATTTCGCACTTATTTACAAACACCCTGTATACAAGGGGTCTGCGAAAGGTTGGGAAATCTCGAAGCTGGAGATGCTGGTGGGCAAAATAAATCAATTGAACCAAATAAGCCTTATGCAAATGTTGTTGATTTCAAATATACAGACTGTTTAATGTTTGAATTTTATTTTAAAATTTCGCGTTGTTTGTACAGGGCGTTAGTTATGCCCTATTCTTTTGATAAATAGGGGAATTTTATTTTGCCTTTAGTATTACGGACATTGTGTTTTGGAAATATGAAAGAACGTCTTCTTTTCATGAAAAAGTTATACAAATTTGAATGCATTTCGTTTCTAAGCAACTTTTAATCCTTAAATTAAACTAATGCCACTTAACAACTAGTGTATGAACTAAATTATTAACAGTTTTCTAAAAAACAACTTAAACATAAACCGTTTAAAGAGAAAATAACAAACTAAACAGAAAAAAATGGAAATTTAAGAAATATCTACTTAGGACCAAAAATTACTAATTACTATAAAAAATATTCATAATGAACACCGCCTTGCCTAATACACTCACAAGCATGTCTAATCAGTGATACCTGTACTCTCCAAATCATTTGAATAAAATTTTTGATTTCCGGGCTATGGTCAAAAAATCCTTTGCCGCAGTTAGTGATGTTAAATTACTTGTAATTTATGAAAATGTAATTTTACTGGTAACATTTCATGTAATTTACAAATTAGCTTGTAATTTATGTAGTTTATGACATTTAAATTTTATGACATTTTAAAGTGTACTCAGCTTGTTTAGTTTCTCAGTACTCAGCTTCTATAAAACTAGTCCTGCAATTCAATGATTAAAAAATAATTGTCGATTTTTATGCAAAAAATTAAAATTTTTGTTCATATAAGTGCAGCAGTAAAATAAAACAAATCAAATCTAAATACAAATATTTAGGTTTCTATTTAAAACAGCTTTCGTTTCTTTAAGCATTTGTTTTTCTGGGACATAGGCCTTTTTTGGTAGAATGTATTACAATTAACAGTTTTTAATTCTTCGTCGTTTATTTCTGTTTCCTTTTCTACCTCTTTCTTCTATCTATTTCTGTCAGTTCGGTCTTTGCATGGTCAACCTAAATTTTAGTAAAAATTATGAACGAAAAATGCAACAACAAAGAACAAACCTTTTCAAGTGAAATTTCTGTATAACAATAACACGCCTTTTTTCATTATATTTTGCCTCAAATCCTTCTTATAGCTATTTTACATTGACAATTTATTGATGAATTAATTCATGAAGTCGCTTCATCAAGAAATTGGACAAGGACATTGGACACTTGTCGAATTTCTTGTCTATTGTCAAATAACTTCATGAATTTATTCATCAAGTTCTTGACGAATTAGAACATGCTCTAATTTTCGTCAATTTCTTCGTGAAGTTCAGAAGTACCAACCCAACAGATTTCCTGCCTCAGATCAATAATGAGGTTATGTTATTGGAATATGTAAATAATTGTCTGGCGTCGTACTAGTTTTGCATTGTTTTTACTGATTTGTTACTTACAAAAACTAATGTTTATATGATATGTGTCAAAACGGTACCGCTGTTGTGTCACTACAATTATGAGTGGAAAGGTGACATTTTTGAAGTTTATTTGCTTCTTTGATTTGTTGGTAGAACTGATTTATGCGTCAAAAAACTTGACAAAGTCTGTAGCAGTGTAAAACCACACTGTTTACCAATAAATTCGTGAATTAATTCATGAAGAACTTCGTTAATATTGTCAATGTAAAACAGCTATTAGAGCTTGTATAATCCTGGTCCTCATCCTCACTATCACCATACTCTTCAAAATGAATGCTAATATTGCTAAAATAAAAAAAGGTTATAAAACCTTAAATGTCAAAATTGAAATTGGCGCGATATTTAAAATTAAGTGTAAATTAACATTACAGTAAATTACGTAATTTACGTAAGTTACAAAAATTACATAAATTACATACGTTATCTCGCGGTGCGTAATATTACGGTAATTTTACAGTAATTTATTTAAGTAACAATTTGTCATTTTACCATTTACATCACTAGCCGCAGTTCATCTTCATTTGCCACAGGAGTTGCGTAAAAACGCCTCTTCAAATCACCCCAGACGTACAAAGGATTTAAATCTGGTAATCTAGGCGGCCAGGATACTGGTCCTAACCGGCCTATCCATCGATCTGATTAAACCCTGTTTAAGAGTTCCCTGACTCTTTAACTTAATTAACTAGGTGGGTTTCACAGGGTCTAACGACACTTTGAGTATACGATAATTCAATAAACATAGAAATTATGTAATTTTGAACAATCATTTATTCATTTAAGATAATAACTTTTAAACATTGAAATTATGAAATTACAGTAATCTACATACATTTTGGATTGGTAAAAGAAAATTACGCTGGCGTAACATTTTTCTTCAAAAATATTCAATACAAAACCTGTACAGACGCCATTGGCAAAAATAATAAAATTGTTTGTACATCAGAAAATGCATCTCGAAGAATAGAAGGCGTGTACCAAATTTGAAAAAATATCTATGGAAATCCCAAAGTTATCACAAAAAAAAGTTTTCTCATAAAACTTTAGCACCCTGTAGTTCAAAGGTTAAGACTTTTAGGACATATGTTCATATGAAGTTTTTTTCTTATAATGGACCCAAGAATAACCTCCTTAAATATTAGCACGTTATTAAGAAACACCCTGTATATACACATTTAAGGTTTATCCTGTATATTCCTTGTTCTATTTTGATATATGATACATATGTGTAATAACTGATAAGTACATACTAATAATATCCTAAAATTATGTACGAAATTGCGATTCTGTTTTATATATATTATATATTATATAATATATACATAGACATTAACATTTTGCAGCTATCAAATACCAGTAAGTAAGTAAGAACTTTTGACACTGTATTCATATATTCCAGTTTGTCAAGCAAATCTATTTGTTAGGTGATTTTTTTTGTGGAAGTATATGAAAATACTTTTTATAGATGAAAAATTAAAATCGTTGAATCTGCAAAATGGCGCTTAGTTGAAACTTATTGAGAACCCCTGGAATCGTCCCCGACTTACATACTATATAAAAAGGGTCAATAGTTGTGGTCGCAGAACAGAGCATCGTTCACTGTTTTGTCCCGTTTTTTTTTTATATAAACAGATCGATTACTAGTTCAGTTTTTAGATTATCATTAGTCTTTTCGTAACAAATGCTTAAGTGAAATAATACAATTTTTTGGATTCTTATTTTAACTGCTGATGAAAACTAGTTACTGCACATCTTCGTACAGCGATTAGTGTAAATACTTGTAAATAGAGCCGGCGCGAGCTATCGATGGAATCAGCGGTTCCAAAAATGTATTTTTATACCTAATACTGCTGTTAAGTCAGTAGAAATTAAAAAAGTTATTCTATGTAGGTACAGATTTATTTATTCTTCAAGTATCCCCTACAAGTCTGCAAACACCCTTTCCTACAATTCATTTTTCGCACTAGTGACTATAAATATTTTTCGTTTTTTTCTTAAATGCTGTAATAACTTTTTAATTTATTAAAAGCTTCCTATTAAAAATATTTTAAGGCACCTTTTACAATATATTTTTTTTAAATGATTTCGATTAAAATTCCTGCGAACTCACGTAATAAGTTAATTAAATAACATTTTACAACAGCTTGTAGGAAATTTGTCAAAGTACGGATGCATCTGAGATTAAATTTAAGACACCACCCGATCGCTCAAATAAGTTTCGTATCGAGAGAGAATGACAAATCAGTTTCGGGCATAATAACATTATATAACTGTTTCATACAAGAAATTGTAATTGTTTCGTTTTTACAAGTCCAGATAATAACGTTTTATGTACTTACATTACCAGTTTGAGAACAAAATAATGTGTTACAAATTGTCGTTTACCCGACTACTGTTTTTCGCATTAGAAGTAATTTGCATGATTTACAAATTAAGCGAAAGAATTCAACTTATTTAAATTGCCCAGAGAGTGTGACTCGCTATGGTATAAACGAATTTTTATGGAAATCGTTTCTGTTTATACAGAAAACAATTTCTTACAAACGCTTGCACTGAACGTTGCCTTTAAGGAAAAAAGTCGTTATGTAAGTATAACAGTTTGATGCAAACAAACAACTTTTTAAGGAAATTTTAGTCCGAGTTTAAAAAAATCAATAATTGGTAAGAGATCTTGATGAACGGTTAGGAAAGCAAACTAGTTTCCACAATAGTGTTGGACTGGAACATTTTCAGTTGAAACTAAACGAATTATTGAAATCTAGATGCATTTGTGTCTTGTTACATTTTTCCTTTGACTGTATAAACTGTTAAATATCTTTTCTATTCTAGTTTTACTAGGTACAAAAGGTACAAAAAGAAAAACTGAAATTGTTGTCAAGATTCTGAAAATTCATTACAAGCCCGAGAGTGTGTAGCCGAGACTGTTTGAAAATTGAACTGTTTCGGTTGCAGACAATAAAAAAACAGCTTGTCTCTTGGAACATCCTTTATTAGCACCAAAACCAGTGATTGGCAATTATTTCCAAAAATAATACGCATACCATCGCATGAGTTAGCGGGAGATTTCATTGGTTATTCAGCTGAAGGTATCAATAAACGTTATTTCACCGTTCGGGTTATCATTGCGACATTATTGTATTATTTTTAAAAAATTGACATTGTTTCCAATGAACAAATGCTAACAGGTTATCAACAAGGATTACACAAAAAAATTTACAAAATTAAAAATGTTAGTAAAGTGCATATACATATATTTTTTAAAATAATTTTTTACCATAGCCTACAAGCACGCCTCTGGTAAATTTGCACTAAAACATGCCATATAATAAACTGTCTACTCGTTTGGGAAATATTTCAGACTAATTAGGAACACCCTGTATATTTACCGTATATTCTCAATTTAATGTGAATTACATTTTTAAAAATTTGTAAAATTATATGAAAGTTTAATGTAATTTCACATTTAATGAAGGGAAACTACACTAAACTACAGAAATATGTTAATTTCCATTTAATTTAAATTATATTTACGTAGTCACTTTGATATTTGACATAAACATAAAATTGTATCAATTGTAATTTTATATTAAATATTCTGTGAAATTACATTCATTTATTAAAAATAAATAGGTAATAATTATTAATAATAAGAATAAATTTTTAATGACAATCATATATGCGTTATTATAAAACTTTTACATCTCTAACATAGGGGTAAAATAACTAGTAATTTTATTGCAATTTTTTGAAAAATATTAATATTTACAGAGACGAAGTAACAATCTCCACAATATTTTCAGCATTACCGATTCTAATTACAATGTAAATTTATTTTACCTTTTTCCAGTGCAAATAAGGTCTTACTTGATCAAATATTTGTTACAATTATCGCCCAAGTACAAAAAACAAATTCGAAGTCAAAAAGATGAAATTAAGATTAATTATTTGTTGCAAGCAAACATTCTGCATCTTCATTTAAATGCACTGTAAAACAATTGGTGTGAGTGAAAGCAATAAAAATTCGGAGTGAATCCAGCGAGTGAAATTATTGAGTAGATGCACTGAAAGAAATGCGTTTTATTCTTTATTAGAATTCTATATGCCATTATAAGACCATTGTATACTATATGTGACAGTTAAACAGGTGAATATTGGATATAAAACGCGTATTGCTAGCACAGTTGTATAGTGACTATAAACCTTATTCTTTATTAAATTATTGTATAACTAGTATACAACGTTTTTTATACCCTTTACGAAATAATAGCAATAACTGTTATTAAAGTGTTCCATATCGTTATTAGAACATCTAGTACTGGTTATAAGTTTTATAATATATTAAACTGTTGTATACTCTGTATGAGTTAAAAACATATGACGTTAAGTTTTCAGAAATTTTATTGGATAACTGTAATTACAAGCTAAGGTTCTAATGTAAACATACATAAAACATACTTTTAAGCATTATGATGACAAATCGCTCCCAAAACTGTCCAGTTTATTTTCTTAGCAACGATGCACCCGTATTTTCTTGTATTACATGAGAATTTGCACTATAACTCTTCCACCTTAAGAATGAAGCATCCCCTGAAAGGTTGAGCTTCTTTCCATCCAATTCTACTTCCTCTGATTGATTGACTTTATACCCATGCTCTTCTTAACCTTCTGTTCCTCCATCTTATGTAAAACTTAACATCAGCGGTTTCTAATAGGACCTACAAAATAATAATTTTTAAGATTTAGACAAGATTTACATTTGAAAAAACAAAACAATTACAAGCCATAAAACAGTTAGATACTTACATAATTTTCCATTTCACACAACGCGATATGATCATATATTCCACAAAATATGTGCCTATACTGACTATTTTTTATCAAACTAGATGTGTAATTGTCGTAAGTCGATGAACAGCGGACTGTCGGAAATTTTACGATCATAACCGATTATGCACCGAGAGGTGACGATCACTTAACCATTATAAGACGCGTTTTACATGTTAAAAACGGAAACATATTCAGTATAAGAACGAATAATTCTGTTAATACAATTGTTATATACAAATTCGGATACTGGTCTTTATACAACAAATCTTCCACCTAATAATGTATAAGTAATTCATTATAACTTTTATTTCATAGTTGCATAAGGTGTATTAAGCACCTTCCAGTTAAACTTATTGAATAATGGTATGGAGATGATTGCTTTTTTTTAATAAAAGTTGTATATTGGTTATAAAAGTTTTAATATGCGCTATACACATTATTCTAGATAAACAGTGTAATAAACCTATTTCTTTCAGTGTGTTCACTCAATATTGGACATTTTGATCATTTTACTCATTTGTGATTATATTTAAAACTCAGTACTTTTGCTCAAATATAGATACTCCTTATAGCCCAGTCATTATAGACACGAAACAGCCTATTTCGGGAAAAAAATACTATTAGAAGTTTATCTGCGGAATATTGTTCAGAAACCTGTTATAAACAAAATATCAAAAAATCAACTCGAGGCTAGCTGGAAAACTTTGTTTAAACAATGGTCAAAGTTATGGAAAAGTGGTAAAAATTTTTGCCCGAAAGCTTAATTGGTTTGGCGTTGGCGGCATTTGTTATCTAAGAAGATGCTATTCATTTTCAATTCACTTTTCCCAAGCTTACAGGCGTTGTAGAGTTTCGATCATTAGTTGTTTTTGTACCTAAGTAGTAGCCTCTATAGTTTAGTTAGTACTATTTTTCTTCGAATTTAAAAAAAAATCGTTGCTCTAAGTTGATTAGAAGCCAAGATAATTTTTTTTTTGTTAATTTAATCGCAGTGACCTTAATTATTAATATTAAGAGCCGAAATTTGGAGAGAGAATACATTAAGAGCTATATTTTCATGTCCTACATTAACATTAAGTGAATTCAACTATTTAATTGCAAAAAGAAGATAGCGGCGATGCGTTCTATTCCTTAGTCTAGCGAACGAGTGGGGAGAGCGAGGCGGAGCATGCGCGCTACGCGCCTGGTCACGGACAGGAAAATGATCGAGCGGCTTCAAATCGATGGAGCTGGAAAAATTTGCCATATTTCGGTTAATAATGAACGTATCGAGATGATTCTTTTTTAATTTGGGGTAGCGCGAAAATTCATGAGCATTGAAGCTATTGTATTAACGAAATTAACATTATTTCAACCCGAGATTTAATTTTTTATTTAGTAATTTGAGTTTGATTTTTTTACAGTGTGCAAGTACATAATTGCCTACACTGCAAGAAGTTTAAAAAATATATTGTATTAAATTACATTCGCGCAATTCAATGTAATTTCTCCTATAATGTATGGAAATTACATGAAACTTGCAGTTCATAGCAAATTTTCAATTTGTTGCAATTATTTGTGTATAATTACATTTATATCTGTAATTTAAACGTAAAATTATATCAACTAGTATCTTACACAGCTCGTGTAGTAATTTCAACATTCTTTCCAGTGTAAATACGGTCTTGCTTCATCTAATATTTGCCAGAACCATTACCTAAATACCAAAAAAACGTTTTCGGTGAACTCAAAGAGATGAATCCGGGACTAGCCACATTATCATCACGCGCAATTAGGATCCGATTGCGAGACTTTCTTTATTCGCATCCTATCCACATTAACCACCGGAGATCTATGCTTTTTTGTGGCGACGCGTATCGTTAGAACCGCGGCAAGTAGACGCAAAATTATTGCTCATCACGCGAGCAACAATAAAAATAGCAGCTACGGATACATCCAGTCAGTTTCATGACCATTTTAGGTTGTTAAAAATGATTACGTCTTTTTTTCTAAACGGGAATGAATTTTATGGTTTTAGTAGAGTGTGCGTAATTACCCGATAATTGTTTTTAGTAGGTTACCACCCTGGCATTTAATGTGTGTTAATCTTTACTGTATTAATCCCGTGAGACTTGATACATTGTCAGATATTTGTAATTTTTTCTTAAAAATACGAGCGAGAAACCGATGTTATTTCACGAATTCTACTGTCAGTTTTGTAATACTCTCCCTTTTTATATTTAATTATATCTAGCGGTACAACAGATATACAGTGTGATTATAAACTTTGGAACAAAATTCATAAGTTTTATACTGAGTGATTTTTAAAAAAACGCCGAGACAGGTCGATTTTTGTTCTCGGGAGGAGCATCTTTTAAGATGATTCAGTTGTATACAGGATGACCCTGAAAAGCTGGACGGCCAATAAATTTGTCTTTTCTTATGGAACACCCTGTATATTTTTTCATTACGAATACAGTGATGTAAGGTTTGATGGGTCTATTTCAAATAACAAGCGAGATATTGCGAGAAAATGACATTTATTTCATTTTTCATAAAAGAAATTCTACTTGGAAATCAAATAAATGCAAATAATTAACTAAAAAAAAAACGAAAAAAGTTTGCAAGTTTAGCAAAAAAAAATTAGGGATCTTTTTGTTGGCACTCAGGTCACTGATAAAAATTATTAAATTTCGGTTTTTGGTCGTTGCTTAGAAACAAAAACACCACTGTTGTAGCGTGAGATTTTCACAAATCAGTACGTTATTTATAACCTTAATAAACTTCGCACAATCACTTAAGTTTTTGGAACTTAGAAGGAATGACACTTTTAACTGAACGTGAAAGGATAGAGATCTTAATGATGGTTGGATATGGTGATAAGCTACGAACCCATGCGGAAGCATGTGAGCTGTTTAATCAGACACATGCTGACATACCACCAATTGCACGGTCTATGGTGAGTAAATTGGTCGCCAAGTTTACAGAGACTGGATGTGTAAGATATAGGACACCTTAAATCGCTGAAGAAACCAAGTTAAATTGATTGCTGGAAATTGAAGAAAATCCCCATCAGTCAAGAAGACAACTGACCCCAAACAACAACGTGAACCAATTATATGTTGTAAAGTTGATTCGTACAGAAAAGTATCATGGATATAAAGTCCAGCTAATACAGGAATTAAATGAGGAAGACCCATACCGCCGGTTGCACTTTTGTGAACAATTAATGTTACGGTGTGATGAAAATCCAAACTTTCTAACCAACATATTTTTTTCTGACGAGGGCCACATTCTGTTTGAATGGCTCAGTACATCGCCATAATTGTAGATATTGGTTAAATGACAATCCTCTTTGGGCGCAAGAATTCCACAATCAGCCAAGGCAAATTAAATGTATGGGTGGGAATCATAGGAAGGCGATTTTTAGGTCCTTACTTTTTTGAAGAAACGTCACTGTTGCTAGATTTTCTGCATTTTGAGTTAGTGCATGTAGCAGTTCTTTTCCCCAACGCTGCAGACGGCGATATACCCCATGCAAAAATTTCGGATTCAACAAGATGGAGCTCCACCTCACTTTGGCTTAGAGTATCGGCAATGTCTTGATGATACATTTCCTCCTGAAAGATGGATAGGGCGGAGAGGATCCCTTGAGTGGCCCCCGCGTTCCCCCGACTTGACTCCACTGGATTTTTTTTGGGGTTATTTAAAACCTAGGGTATAGTTTTGACCAAACAATTTAGCAGATTTACAACTGAGATTCGTGCTGAACTGGAAAGAATCAGCCCAGAAATTATTGAGCGTAGTGTGCAAAGTGTTTACACTCGCTCGGGTACCTGCCAAATTGTTGATGGAGGACAATTTGAAAATTTACGTTAAATTTCGTTAATTATTTGCATTTGTTTCGTTTCCAAGTACAATTTCTTTAATGAAAAATGACATTAAATAATTTTTAGAAATAAATGTCATTTTCTCGCAATATCTCGCTTGTTATTTGAGATAGACCCACCAAACCCTACATCACTACATTCGTAAGAGAAAGCTTTATCCGAATATGAAAAAATATACAGGGGGTTTCATAAGAAAAATCAAATTTATTGGCCGTCCAGCTTTTCTGGGTACCTTGTATACAGCAGAATCATCTTAAAAGATGCACCTTCCGAGAACAAAATCGACCTGTCTCGGCATTTTTTTTTAAATCACCGTATAAAAGTTATGAATTTTGTTCCAAACTTTATCATCACCATAGGTAGATAGAAATATTTCTGTACTTAGTACTTTTCTATACAGTGATTCAGAACTTATCCAAAAAAAAAATCTGGATGTACAGGGGACTCTTACAAATACAATTTTGTAAAGAAAAAATCAAAAAGGGCAATTCGAAAATTATTTCACCGACGTGTAAACACATTTGTGTCCGTCTTACTCAGTTTTCTCGGAAACTATAAGGATTTTACAAAAATTTTGTTTACAATATTGACTTCATTTCTCATGCCGCATCTATTCCCAATTTTTTTTGGATAATATGTATGTATGTATGTATGTATGTATGTATGTATATAATTATATTCAAATATCCTTGTCACAAACGTTTTTTCTTTATGAAAGAAATATAGTCAAATCGTCTCCATCTATTCCATGCTGAAATAAAAATAATTACGTTTGGAACTGGTAAAGTCCAGATAATTTATTTTTATTTTTATTTCATGCGATTAAATACGTTAAAATTAATGAGCAGGTTAAACACAGTTATAAAATTAATAGCAACGTTGACAAGCTGACAGCTTGCAATCAATTAAAACAAATTAGACGGAGGTACGTGCTGTACTAAACCTGGTTGTGAAGATTTTATGAAAAACTTATTACCTGTTTGGACATCAGCAGATATTAGTTGAGATTCCTTAGCGTTTTGACAGTGATGTATTTTAATTGTAGTTTATTTCGTTTCAAATTTCATATATTAAAGGTCTTTAGTTCTACTGAACATAATGTTATTTCTCCCACTTTTTTGTAAATAACATAGGCGGTTTTTAATAATTTAGATTTATGTCCTTTTTTACAAAATAAAGTGCATTTTAATATTTAGGTCGATTGTCCTTAGTCTTGGGCATAAAACATGGGCTCTTACATATAAAATTTTGTAAATAAAAAATCAAAAAAGACAGTTTGAAAATGATTTAAAAATACACTTCTGTACGGCACTGTAAACTGGTCCACTGTAAAACCTGACCTTACACAAGGCGAAGTGTAATAAAAAACGGACGCAAGAAAAGAAATAAATAGAATTTTTGTTATATCAGCACATTCAACTGCTTTTGCCGCTATTGTTATTATTTATTAATCAAATTAATTTGCAGTTTTACTTAATAAAATAATTTGACATACCTGATGTTACTACTGTCAAAAATTTTGTCCACCCACATGTAAACACATTTAGGCCTGTCTTACCCAGTTTCTACGAACTAACACAAATATTTCACCATAATATAAATGTTGTCTTGCTTCACCATAAATTAAAACGATATCCATCACCTCCCAGTTGCTATGCACGCAAGCCAATTTTGGCACTAACTACTAAAAAACTATTGTAAACACTATCCCAACGATTGTAAAATCGGATTTCAGTATTCGGAGTCGCTGAGGCCACGTGGCTCTCCACGCGTATTGCGAATGGCGCTAGAGACTACAGTTGTCCGGCGATATAATACTTACTACTACAGCTTCGATAATTTTTTTCTTAGAAGCTATAAGGATTTTACAAAATTTTTTTACAATATCGACTCCATTCCTCATGTCGCATCTATTCCCAATTTTTTTTGGATAAGTTGTGAATCACAATGTGTACGTCTTGTGATACCGAGGGCGAAATTTTTTATTCGGAAGTAACAGACACTCGAAGAATTAAAAGAGCACTCCCCGAAATAATTATTGAATATTGAATGTACTGACTTGAAACACACATTAGAATAGCCCTGTGGCACTTCAGACCTAGCCTGAATTTCGAGTAGTAGTTATTTAACTGACATAGGTATACGATTATACATCACATTTCAATTTTTCTGTTATAAATCTGTCTCCACCATTTTCTCCGATGTGACAGACGCCACCGCCTATTTTCATCACAATCGGTGAAAGTTTTGAATACACACCCTTTGTCATTACATTACATATTATTTATGTGAAGTCGTTGATGTTTAGCAATTTTTGTTGTACAGGCCAACGACTTTCTAGTAATTAGTTCCTACCTTATGGGAGGGTCGGGGCATAAATCAATACATTTAAAAAATTCGACACATTTGCTTTTTAGGGTAAGAATTTCAAAAATAGTTTGCATTTTGTGCTTAGCGGTAGATGGCGTTAGTTATACCTTACTGATTGAGTGAATACAAATTATCATAACTTTATCCAAATTATAGATGTCAATTGTCAACCGTGATGTGAAAATAGTTTGATGTGCTTACGCGCATGTGATGACGTCACTTGAGAGAAACACTGACAATTGACAAATTACCCAAAACAGGTAACGTTAACCGCGTGGTTTTGACAACATTTACCGATATTCGTTCGTCCTATTCTAGACTCAACAATAAAAATAAAAAATGTATATATGTCTAAACTTAATATAAAAATATACAGGATGTTCCATTTACCATGCTACATTTGTTGAGAACATCCTGTGCAATCGTAAAAATCATCAATTTATAGTTAGTATTTTTTTTTAATTTAAAAAGAAAAGTAATGAGGCAACAATTGCAACCAATAAACTCTGTACGTTTTAAATACAGTTATCTCAGTCTTGTAAACAAGCATATCTGTTAAACTATTGTTGAGTGTTATACAGCTGTTGAAACTGACTTGTTGAAAAAACACATCTATCTATTCATTATGTAAAGTTAACCCGTTACCTTGTTCAACTATATTTAGACATGTATAAAACAGCAGCAGGAATAGTTGTAAAAGTTGACGTTATAAGTAATAAATATTGAAACAAATATACAGCGGTATTTATCTAAAAAATCTCCTTTGTTACATTTTTTGAAAAGTTAGAGAGATATACGTAAAAGAAAAAATATTTCTTTTTCATGCCAAATGAAAAGTTTTTAGGAAATTCTTTTTGATTACATATTTTTAGTAATAAACCCTATTGCGACCAGCTGAACAACAGAACATAGTTCCTGCGCAAAGTGGAAAATAGGAAACCCAATAACTACCTGCCACGACAGACTGCTTTCTGTATGTTGCAGATTTAAGTGTATACTTCTGATCATATGCACATTTATAGATAAAAATGCAGTTTAATTCCAAATAAAAATGAAACTAATACACGGAAGTTACCAATACCATCCACAAACTGGACACTCAACCGCAATCTTAATAAAATCAATTAATTTTTTTATCTTGCCTCAAAACTAATAATCTTTTTAGTGGCGTTTGCAAATAAAATCGGGATTATTTAACGTGGATACACAAAAAGCACACTAAAAATCTGTCACACTTCCACACCTTGTGTTCTAATATATAATTAATCAAAACAAACACTGCGGTTTGTTGCATAATTTTTTTAATCTGTAAAATAGCTTGTGGTTTCTCACCACTTGTAGGTAAACAAAACATAGTGTAAAGTTTAGCATTGTTTCGAATAGAGATTCAAGTCTAATTATCTGAATATTGCTGCGTTTTTTTCTGCATTTAGAAAGCAAAATTATATAAAACGGATTCATTTCGGTAACGCTTTTGTTATTTCTAATACAAACGATATACCAACCTACACAAAATGTATTTGTTTTTTAAATGGCATCTCATAAAAACATTTTTAGTTTCGTGTACGGTTAGCTCAATTTGTGAGACAAAGATTATGAAGTCTAAAAGCAAACTTGTCAGCTCTTTTTAACACGTCAATTCAATCAGAATATAGTATTAGACAAAATTTAAAAATGTACTTATCCAAATAAAGTCCCATTTTTCTCTATTTTTTTTTATTGGAAATGCACCTAATATTGTATTTTCTGCTCTTTCTAATACGAATGATGCACCTATCTATATAAAATACAAGAATTGTTCTAAAAAAATATTCTACAGAAACGTTCTTTGTATCAAAGAACACGTTTTTAGTTTCGTGTACGGTCAGCCTTAGGACACTTTGTCGTTTCTTTCTAAGAGGTTATTCTAGTCACATATTCCTTTAGTGGTATTTATTATTAAACAATTTTGGAATACAATAAACGTTATCCGCTTTAGCGCTATCTTAATGTTTAAACAAAAATTTCTTGTACCTCTTTACAGGTTTTTAGTTTCGTGTGTGGCCAGCCTTAGGATAGTTTGGATGTCATTGTTCTGTTTCTACTCGACCAAACTTTGCCACCAGGATAATGGATTTATTGTCGATTTGCTCGCCGCGTGCGAATGCGCCTTTAATGCGACTACCGAAGGAATACCTAAGTCATTGCACCTAATTTTATCCTTTCTATTATTTGAATGTACATTTTGTGCCGGACGAGTCCAATCTGGGAAAACCCAACTCAAATGACAATCCTAAATCTTAAATTAACGATCAAAAGGCCGGTTTCGCATGGATTCCACTACTTAAAAATGTAGCTAATTAATTGGGACCAGCCTTCGTTATCTATTAAAAAAAAATTGAGGGTATAATCAGTTTTTTCTTGGTTGATTATAATTTTTCGGCTATAACGTTAAATATAGATACTACAAAGCCGGGAGAATAATAATTTTTGATAAATAAATTTGAATAAAACTACGTATAAGCACGAGTTCATGGGTATAGGAGCGTAAGGTCAATTTCTATAAAAATTTAAAGATAAAATTATACAAAAATTTGCTTATCGCGTAAGTTATATACATATTTCATATTTTATGGTCGGACGGAATATTTCCGATGAAACTCCGCAATTTTTGGTGGAGGCGAAAGCAATAACGAAGAATTAAAACGGTTTTTTTGGTATAAAGCAGATCACGCACGTGTTCGACATTATTTTGAGACAGCTAAATGACTAGTATTATACAATTCTTCTAAATATTCATATTTATAGCACTTCTTGCTCGGATTACTGGGATATACAGTGTGTCCCAATATGACTTTTCATATTAAAAAAAAAAATCGCTGAAACAGGTAAATTAGTCAAAAAAATAGAAAATATTGCAGAAAAGTTACAATTTTTATTTACTAATTGACCTGCTTCAGCGATTTTTTTAAATTTGAACTGGAAAAAAATATTAATTTTGTTCCATCATCTTGGAACACACTGTATAGTAACATACACACACTCAGCATGTTCTTTTGGTATCAAATTCAGGTCCGTGATAGAGAAATACTCTGCGGCACAATGCTCTCCTAAAATTATCGAAGCCAGTGGTGCACATCAAATTACAGTTGTTTGAAAAAATTATGCGTTGCAAAAACGAGAAAATAAACAATCTACCACAAATTTATGACTAAATAAGCAATAAAACGTAGAAAGCACGTTGTCATAATAGCGTTTCCAGGTAGTACGAATTTTTTCGTCCAAACCCGCGAAATTATCGAAATTTATTGTTAATTTATTGTGAGCAAAGAAATTTTAGCAAACCGGCTTTTGATGAATTCGATTGTGACAGGAATGCGTAAAGTAATCTATTTCGAAAATAAATTACTACAAAGATATAGATATACAGTAATTTTATAGTTACAAAATATTTTCAATATTCAATGCTTACTGGTTTGATATGAAATATTTAAATTCACTAAAACACAATGAACATCAAGATATATTGTGTGTACCAGTGTACACCTCATCATCAGGTCAATATGCAAGGCTGATTTTTTTTAATTTTTCACTTAGGTGACATCTTTTCTGCCAGGGGTAGAATAGTAATGTGCCTTGTATAAATGAAGCAGACAAATGAAAGTACAAAGTTTATTAACATTAATATTTGATATGTACCTAACAATAATTTGCTTTAAGTTAATAACAAAAATCCCCATTTTTAAAAACGAAAGTACAATTTGAGAAGGAACCTTTAACAGTAACACCAGAAAAACTACCTAAATTTCCTTTGCCATCGAATAAATGTTGTTCATTTTCTCTCACAATCAATTCATAAAAATTGTCATCACTAGTTCTTTCGACTCCTGCTATTAAACGAGATATTTTGTTCTTGGGGGTTATGCCATCTTCTACATATCCCGATGCTACAGTATCAGTATCTTCCATTTTCCATGTCTTTTCAATGTTACCATATCTGCAGCTGCATCTACGAGAAGAGTTGTCGACGTACGACGCAAACAATGACCCGTGTACATTTTAACATCTGCGTAGGCGACATATTTTGCAATCCTGGACGGTATGCTACCAAAGGTATTTTTGCCTACTGGTTGCGCAGTACATCGACCATTCCGATATGTCAGAAAAAAACACCGTTCTTTAATTTCTTTTGGTCGCAAATATATATACTGTCGATAGAATTGGAGAGCGTGCATTTCATTTTCTTCCACAATCGTAGAAGATTTTGGTACTCCAGTTTTTGTATCGTTAATTTTTATTTCAACAACGATTCCTTTAACATCTATTCATCTAACGAGAGCTTTACTAACTCATTTCTTCTGAATCCTCAAAAACAACCATTACTAGAACAACCTACAATAACAAAAACCTATGAAGCACCTGCAATAATATAGCCAACTATTTCCTATATTACCTTTTTGAAAAAATATGTATGACTTGATGTCTAGAAGATATAAAAATATAAATTATCAAAAATTATAAATATGTCTTTAAAGTGATAAAAGGTAATACACACCAGTTCTTGCAAATATCCCAGTAATATAGTTTCACTAACAGCTGTCACTGAATTTCTGCTTGTCCAAGTCTCAAAGCGTTTATATTCCTTATCATAAAGTAATTTAGATTTCTTAGGAAGTAATTCTTCATTGGCTTTATTGGCTCTAACAACAACTATTACTGGAATATTATTCATTCTGCTTTTTCAATATGTCTCCTCAGAGATCGTTTCCTAATATCCAGAATTTGTAGTTGTTTACAAATTGACATAAAAAAATAATAAAGTTCTGGCAATAATTGAAGACAACAGGGGAAAAATATGGTATGTCACAAAATATCGTGAAGTCGGTTTAAACTGCGATATGATGAACGATATTTTGCCGAAGGAATAACATACTGCAAAGAGGTAGTACAGTGTGCCAATGTTCGTGTTTGAAAAGCAAAATTATCCGGCTCGAAGGACCAAAAAATTCAACTTGGGTAAGTAAATACATAGATATTTTTTTTCTCGAGTGTCATTCAAATAGAATTAAATAGGTATGTCAGTGTTATTTTCTGTAAAACAATCCGAGTTTTACTGCAACAGTCACCTCTGAGAAATCACACGCATCCGCCGCTCGGACGATCCTAATGATATGTGCACACGTGACGAGAGATCATGCCGCTCGAAGGCGATATCGGAAAGGTATTGACAATAGCAACGTCCCGAGCCGATATAAGTAGGCTGCTCATCTTGTAGCGACGAGATAAAGCGGGCACGATCCGCCGACCGGGGCCCTCAACACATCAATATGGCAGGGATCATCCTTTACAGACACACAAGAAACGTGTGTCTTGCGTGGGAGAAAACTTTATGCCCGCCGGAATGTTTTTTATCGACTGAGGATGCCGTCCACTGTAATTCACCAGCGGCTTCTAGATCTTTATGGCGGAGTGGTGTCGTAAATGAAAAAGCAACGCGTACCCTCTTCAGAAGGAAAAAAGTTACGGGAACTGGCGATTTATCGCGAAATTCTTCGGTGTTTTCATGGATCAGGTCATTGGTAATAGCCAATCATTTGTTCTTAGTCAAATGTGTTTTATTTTCTTCTTTTATGTGGGTCAAAAGCGACGTCGTGATAAAAAATAAAAAACAGTTACTAATGGTTTTCAACGGTGGTACGTGAAACTAGTTCTTGAAATGACTCAAGAACCAAGAAGAACAGAATCCAAACTAGGTAAATACTTATGTCTTATGCAAAATTTGAACAGATAGTCGGCAAAAATACCCTTTCTATCATTACTAATAAGATTGCACACTTTTTGAAACTAGAACATCCTGAAACATATACAGGCTATTCATTCCGAAGAACATCGGCAACGTTACTGGCTAATTAATACAAGAGTTGATGTATTAGCAATCCAGAGACATGGTGGGTGGGAATCAGCCACAATTGCAGAAAGTTATGTTGCTTGTCAGTTTAAGTAACAAAAATTAAATAGCCAACAGGATTCTTTACAATGACACTTCAACTCCAAGTTCTAGTAGTACGTCGCATCATGCTGTTTTAGTGGAACAGTCAGATAATATTGAGCCTCCGGTGACTGAAGTGGAGCGGTCAAATCATTTCGAGAAAAATGTGACAATTAATAAACGCGAGGGGAATAATTATCCAGATTTTATAAATGTTACTAAATGTAATAACTGTACAATTACTATGCTATATTAATTCACAACAATTAATAAAATGTAATGTTCATCAAATATTTCTATTTATTTGTTCATAAAATATGTATTTATAACTCGAAATCGCTTTTTTCCCTAGGAGGTAAGTTACCTCACTTACCTCCCGTTGTCCATACCAACTTTCACTTCTACGGTAAAATCCACTTACCTCCTTAAAAACAATGTATTAATAGTCTATTTACTATGGCGGGATCAGATAAAAGAGGTTTAAGAAGCTCTAAATATAAAAAAAACTATCTAGCGTTACGAGTAGTGTATAGTCTTTCCGATCTCAACTAAAGAACCAAGAGGTTGACAGTATGTAACCAGGTTCAGTCGCTGACGCAACAACTCGGCATTGAAATATTTGAAAAACTTGTTCCCATATTTATTTAGCTATACCCATATACAGGTCTGGTCGTCCAGTTGACGAATAAGCGCGCGGGCAAACGCGGCACAAACACAGCCGCACTGGGCTACCTGGCCATAAATTCAGTTGTAAACAAATAGCCTAGCAGTGCAGCGCAGCAATGCGGAATTTGGTGTGATTCAGAAAATTTTAATTTATTATAAGCACCTTCTATTTAGTCATTCATATTGCAATTGCGAAAGGGAGAAACAAGAGGGATATTTTGTTTACAACATGGCATTTTGGAGATCTTTTAAAACGAAACAAAATGAAATTTACCATCAATATAATAAAATTGTTTGAAGGCATAAATAATTAAAATATTTGTTGGTCAAATGAATATGTTGTTGAATAGACATTTTCTAAACATTATATATAAATTATTATTAAAATTTTTTACCTTTAGCAGAAAACTTTTTTAGGGACGCCTATGAAACTTATTAAATTTTATTGGTAGGAGTTTTTATACATGTCAACTAACTTCGGAAAGACTTATCTCATAGTGTTTTGACATATTGAATTCGAATTTAATATCTCAAATCAGTTCGTGTTTTGAGGATAGCATCCAGAAACTACTGCAGAAAGACTTTTCGATATTTGAAACTGACTTGAATAGTCAGTCAGTGATTGTAAAAAGATTGAAATTCATTGAAATCTCGAAAACCTCTTTCTAGGGAAGTTTCTTGATGTTGGGGTCAGAACACGAACTAGTCCGAAAATTGTGACTACATTTTGTAGGGCCAAAACGCTATAGCATACACTGGTTTGATTCTGGGCCCAGCCCACTTTTTTTTTTATTTTGGTGCCGTATTATCAGTCAAAATAAGAAAGTTTTTATAGAGCAAAATAATATTAATCGATTCATCATTTACGTGTACCTTTACTTTTCTTAATATTCATTGAAATCATGGCATCCCTAGGCATAAATGTAATCTTTTTGTTGTGGCTTTCAAAGTTTTTCATAATATTGTAATTGTTATAGGGTTCCTGAGGCAGAGACAATAAAGTACTCGAAAGCTTGAACTGAATACAGAGCGTTCTTTGTTAATTTTGACTGACATATCCGACTAAATCCAAAATTCTCATTACTATTACCTATATTATTCAGGTAATCATATAAATATTTGTAGCAAATTTCACATTCAATTATATTTCTATCAAATATTCGTTTTTATATTAATTCATGAAAATATCAAATCAGTTAACATTGTTTTTAAGAAGTACCGGTCAAAAATGGGGCTGTTAATGGAGAAATAACAGCAATTTTCACCGGACATAGCTAGAATTAACTGCTGTAGTTGGTCTATTGAACCATGTAATTTGTTTGTATAAATTTAAATTTAATTGCAAACGTTTATTAAAAAAAAATGGTAACAAATAATTTACGAACAAATTTATAACCTCATTATCAAGTTTATTGTGTTTCAAGGGCACACTTTTCAAAACTGAATTGTACAAATAAATAGTGTGTCTTTGCATATCAGCGTCAGCAAACAGGTTGATATTTCATTATCATATAAAAAACGAATTATTCAAATACTTATACCTGTTGATACTTACGACAGTTAATGTGTTTTAATTAATCACAAATCACGCGGTATCTATTTATTTAAAAAATCAAATGTCAAATTTAATAACAGTCGTTATTTCCAATCAGTTTAGGTGCTGTATTTATCTACATACCGTTGTTCTCTAAAAAATTGACAGATAAATGGTTAAATATTCCCATACTGACTTCATCAATCATTTTTCTGTAAAAAGGAACTAAAGTTAACTGAAACAGTTATGTTATTTAGTATTAGTATTTATATAGAGTGTCAGAAGTTTGACTGCCTTAGTTTTAACAGACGATGGAATACATTGAAATACACAAAAAAACCTTATATGCCATGGGTCCATTTCCGAGAAAAAAATTGTCAAAATCTCCAATTTGATATATAAAAGTTCGATTAATTAAGATATTGACATAACTGCATGCATAGAATACCATAAAATATAATGTTCTACAACTTTATGTTTAATTCTAAAAAATAATTAGCGTTGTAATAAATTTAAAATTCGATAAAATTCATATCGAGCAATGTGACAACGGCGCAGCGGATAACACGAGGTACTAAGCTGTCCAGCCAGCGATACGCAATTCAGTTGGTATCTGGAATTGGACCGTGTCTGAATGTTTTTTGCGTACCACTACTTCCTTTTCTTTGAGATGTTTTCAAGTGAGTGCGCGAAAATTGTATTCGAAGGTGTCGTGCGTGCGTCGAACATTTTGAGCATATGTTGTAGTTTGTTTTGTACTTATGCGTTTAGAAATTACTGACTTTTGCTTTTTGGTAAGTACCTAAATTATTTTTAAAACGTATGATTATTTGGACGACATGAATCTTTAGGTACTTTAATTAAATATTTTTCAAATTCACAATTTGACTAAAAGTTAAGTTCCTATTTTAAGAGATTCATAATTATTAAAATTCGAGCTAAAATATAAGTACAACACTATCTTCGGACTACAAAGTCGATACATTTTATTTTATTTATTTAAAAACAGGAAAAAATTGTCTTGAAATTTACTAAATGTTTCACAATAATAGTTGTTTACATTTTTTCCGCAGGACAAGTCTGCCGCATGCACACCTGGTATGCATCAGCTGTGTAGCGTTAGGTTAAGCGCTGTTGTCACATTGTGAAGAAACTCCCCAATATTAATACTCGCTGTATTTTGAAAACTGTTAATCTTACGTTCTTGTAATATACAGGGTGTCCCTGAAAAGGATGGACAACGCTTGACCACAGGTTCCTTGAATAAAAATAAGACTATTTAGCCTAACTTACCTATATACAAAAGTGCACGCCTACCGAGATATAGCCTTCTAAATATAGAATAGATAACCTAGTTTTTTCAAATAATTTGAAAACTATTTTTCTTAGAAACTTCAAATTTGATACACTTATTTTTTTATGTAAGGGCAAGGTAAATATAGAATTTGGTGAGAATACATATACAGGATGTTCTCTTTCTAGTGCCTGTGCGCTACTGGCTATCCCGTAACTTTTTTGTGTGTGCGCCAATGACGACAGAATTTATATTTTTAAAAATAAGCATTAGTTTAGAAGATTTTTTTGCTCTTACAAAATTTTGATATCGTTTATGGATTTCGAGTAAAACTGGCATTTTTTACACATTAAATATAGGCAAAAATTCCGATTTGTAAAAAATAATTTATAACTGCAGCCTCAAAACAGGGAATAATAATGAAAAAACGTCACATTAAAAAAAATAACTACACATCAACACTAATATTTTAAATAAACAGTATCAACTAATAATGTAAGAAAGTCAACATTAACATTTTAAATAAACCTAAATTGATATTTGTAATCACATTAAAATAATATTACAGTAAATGCTCAAAGTTACTTCCTTGTTCTTAAACGCAAGCATTAGTTTTTCGAAAATGAAAATGAATTTTATCCAATAATTGTGCGTTACCTCTCATAACACTAATTTCATGTTGTATTCTTTCCCATTATTCGTTTTCTGTATTTACTGAAAAGTTATAAACTGTGGTCTGCAACGAATCCCAAAGGAAATAATTACGTGGGTTTAGGTCCGGGGATCGAGGTGGCCATTTTAAAGGGGCATTATTTCCTATACCTATCCACCTGTTAGTATAATAGTAACCTGTAATAACTGGTCTTTTAATACTCTATTAGCGGAACTTTTTGAAAGTCAACCTCTGCCGCTAAACGCCTCTTATTTACTTGAGGAATTTCTTCGACCCTTTCCAAAATTTGATCCTCGAGCTGAATAGTTTCGGCCGTACAATATCCACGATTTAATGTTACAGTTAAAAGTTGTGATTTGGAATTCTTCGATTGGGAAGACTCAGCATATGTTCGAACAGTAGCACAACAATTTCCTTCACAATAACCCAAAACTAATAACATATCAGTTTGTTCAGCAAAAGTATAAATTGCAGTAAAAAACAAAGTAAACTAAAATTAAATCACAGCTAGCTTGACACTGAACCTTTTAATTATTGTTATGAATTTGTTTCTTTGTTATATGGCACCTCGTACTAGACTATTTTATTTATCTTAAACTAATTTTATATTCATTATGTGTAAAAAATACCAATTTTACTCGAAATCCATAAACGATATCAAAATTTTGTAAGAGGCAAAAAATCTTCTAAAATAGTGCTTATTTTTAAAAATATAAATTCTGACGTAAACACAAAAAAAATTAAGGGATAGCCAGTGGCGCACAGGTACTAGAAAGAGAACATCCTGTATATGTATTATCATCTAATTCTATATTTACATTGCCCTTATATAAAAAAATATGCATACCAAATTTGACGTTTCTAAGAAAAACAGTTTTCAAATTATTTGAAAAAAAACGGTATCAACTTAATCATTTCAATTACATTTATTTAATAAAACAGTATAAAATAACGCCTCATTACCTTCACCTGAAAACCTGAAAAGCGGCTATTTCTAGAGCCTAAGCAGCACAGAAAGATTTTACTATTACTATTTGATAAATTCCCCCTTATCTTTTACGACAGGGACATGTAAAAACAGCAACAGATACAAAACGAGCGAACGAACAGCGCACACCGACTTGTTTTGAAATCGATAGTAAATTGAAAGATAGGCAAGAAGCCAGTTATGGTTATAAACATACTTGGTTGTACATTTACAGAACACTAAATCAATAAATTGCTATTGTTGGAGACAATAGACATCATTTGTCGACTTCTGTTTAAACATTAACAATCTGTAACATTTATAAGGCCTATAAAAATTCCTTGTCACTTGACAACATATTTTCTTCGAACCCGTACATGTCCTTCTGAGAAAAATTGTGATAGTTTAATCGATTTACAGGGTGGCTACGTTTCGGAAGGATTTTCTCCTTCAAATCGATTCCACAGAAAAAAATATACATTTGATTGGAATATTTACCTCTTATACCACTCCTGCGAGGATCATCTTCAATTTTTTTTATCTATTTTTAGCTTTGAAAATACCAGCATTTTTCACTACAAATACACCCACCTTAAATAACAAAGAAATCGATTCCTCTGATAGTTGTGTTAACTTTTACAGAATAAGATTACAATTCAAGTAAACAATGATACTGATTCATGAGATATTTTCGTCAATAAAAACCCACCACAATCCAATCCAATTGAAACACAATACCGCTAATTTCGATTGTGTCCGGCAACATCTCGTGACCATACGTGGTAGAATAAAGACGATAATAAATGTTTGGATACGCATTTTAATCAAATACGTCTATTGAATAATAATTAATCACAATGTCCCGACTATCTGATTTAGTGAGTTGTCATATTCGTCAGTTTCACACGCCTCATCCGACATTAATTTTACTTTTAAAACATGTGAATGCATGAATACTGACGAACGATTCGCTGTACTTGTGATATACCGATCATAGGCGTTACAAAACCAATATAGTGTCGATCATAAGAGTGCGTGTCTTGCTTTCTTTATAATGCAATTAGAAATATAAATATTTTTAAGCAAACATGCTGTTTTTTCAAAACATCACTCATGCCTGTAGTTTTTTTTAAATTTGGGTTAGATTAGAAAACTGTTTGTACCGTCACTGTTTCTTTAACTCCATCATCAGTTTTAAATATTTCTTGTACGAAAATTCACGCAAGATTTAAATTTGGCGCAATTTGTGGTAGAAATGTTGCCAACAAAGAAAAAAGACGGCCTGACAGCTGACATGTGGTTTCAACGAGGATCCCTGAAAAAATATGGGTGGATATAAGGTTGTGAAGGTTAAAACTGCTTGTGTACCATTTCTACGCGTAGATAATGCTGTATTCTATATCTCGTAGGCAGATCACGTAGATTTGGATATAATTGCGGATGGCATAATCAAAACGCATATTTAACATATTTTCGTACAATATTTGCTGTTACTTTACGAAACACCCTCGTAATGAACGTGCATGCCACTATTTTTATGCCATTCTCCACACGTGCGTGAGCTGTTAAATAAAATAATGGAGCGACTGGCCTTCTAGTTCCGGTAACCTTATTAATTCCGTTTTTATTGTAAGTGAATTTCAATTTCTATATTTCTCTATTACAGAAATAGCGAAACAATGGAATTGCTCGGTATTTAACACATTGACACGTGTATGAAACGAAAATGTGATTTTTATAAGGAAACGAACTATGTTTAGTCAATGTCACTTTAAATGCAGTCTGAACAGTGCCTAATGTACCGGGCGCCACCAAACAAATTCTGGATCGAGCAGTGATTAACAATTTTTTTATTCATGAACCAAATTTCTCTGTGGCAGTAGATTAATGATAGAAACCAGATTTATCGAAGAATATTACATATAGAAACTACATTTTTATGAAATGAGAATGGGAAATAAGTTTTCAGTAGGGAAAGTCATGTTAAGTGCAACAAAATAAAAGATTAAACTCTAAAAATAAAGAAAATTGTGACAAGGTATATTAAGGAGGTATATCGGGGTCCGAGGGAGTGAGAAGCGCAGGGGGGGTCCTATGCTTTTCTTATGGGACTAAAACCCGCTGCCAATTTGAAAAAAATTAAATTCTATTGAAATTATTTGCGATAAACATTATCTATATAGCAAAGAAATCTAATCATATGCACATAGCATACATATTGACTAATTAACAACATAAAAATATCATATTTAAGTAAGTTTTAAATTATATTTAATGAGCGCATAAAGACTATGTAGATGTGGCAACAGCGCTAATAATTGACTAGCAGTTGTACACAGCGCGAACTTACAGACCTCGGACATCGGTGATATTGCGCGTCAAATTCGGGTAAAGATGCGTACGTGTTCAAAAATGTATTGTGTGTAAATTATGTACAATACAATTATTATATATAGCACATATGTCGTATTATCCTCGCGAAGATTTGTATCCTTTATTTAAAATCCGTAAATCATGTGAACTGGTAAAACAACGAGAATTATGTTAATTTAGTTCTAAAGAAATGAAATGACACTCGCGCCCATCTCTCGTCCAAGTCAAAGAAAATGTTGGATGCAGTTTTGAAGGTTCTGTGATAGAAATACATTATTACTCACTGTTCGTGTTTTTAATCTCTATTTGAGTAATGTTACAAAAGTTTTGCATTACATAAGTAATTTTTTAGACATAAAGTTTGCTGAGAAATATTTATGTTTCTTTGTTATTCCGTACAAATGCTTTTATCTCAAGTATTACTAATTATATTAATCAAGTAAAGAAAACTTTATGTAACCCTAAATATTGCTGGGTAATGATTACGATGTTTTTATAAACAAACCATTAAATATATTAAAAGGATTTATCAACTGTATTTTTTATTCCAATAAATATATCACAGCTTCCTAGTCTTTTTTAATTAATCTAGTTTTTTAAAAACATTACAAAAAATCATCTGTTGTGGATAATTTATTGTTGATAACAATGTACATGGGATTTAGGAAAAATGTATATGTTTGAAATCAATTTCGTTTTTATCGAGTTTTTCAAATGTATTCCCTCATTGCTGTCAGCTGATTGCGACATCGCCACATTAATCCTCAAGTCAGACGGAAATGCAATTATTGGTTTCTGTTTCTACTTAATACAGCTGTAGTATGTTCAAAACTTGCAATAGTTTTACATCAAAAATAAGATAATACTGTGCACTATCTATGGAAAAGTTTTATTTCGCAATTTCTACATTTTTTTCTCAGTTATGGGCAAAAAAGAGCCGCACCGTCCATCTTCGCCATATAAACCTATGTTAAAATGAACAACTTTCAACAACAATATCTCAAAATCTAGATTAAAAAAAAAAATTCAAAAAATATGACGCACAGAGGGAGCACTGGGTAATACGCTATATAAATTTCAAGTACATCTGTGCATTTGAGTAAACCCGATATACCTCCTTAAAAACTGTTACAGAGAGAAATAAAGATATATTATATTATACTGTAAAAAATTTTCACTCAAATTTCACTCAATTTCACTCAATAATGTATCAAATTCTGTCAACATCCAATTGAGTGAAATTTTCACTCAAGTAGTATGAGTACAACTGAGTGAAGCTATTGCATCAGAAATGAGTAAGTTTTACTCAAATCCCAGTTACTGCTAACTGTCAATTGAGCGACTTTTGAATGAAATGTTTTGCATTTCTTTTGGCACAAAACCAAAAAATAAAAAAGACGAAATACGTGTTAAATACTTATTATATCTTTTGAATAGAAATATTATAAAAAAATAATGGGAAATGGAAAAAACAACCAAAACTACAGCAGTGGTTACTCATAAAACATCATCTTCTACTCTTTACTCTCCATTTCCTCTATTTGTTCTTCAAGCTATAATTCTGTAAGCGAGAAGACCTTTTTGTCTATTTTATATCTAACACATCCTGACAACTTAGCAATTATAACGAGTTTTTTCGTAATCATAATATTTTACTACCCAAACTAGTAGGCTAAACTATATTATAAACATCTTTACAACCGTCGTAATCACATGTTACTATAATTATTTTTAAGCTTCAGATGCGACTAAGATAATTGTATAATAATACACGACAAATAAATAACTTAAATGTGCCTAACAGTAAACATAAAATTATTATTTCCGCTAAGGTTTTCTCTTATTTTTTATATGCAGAATTTAGTAGGATCTTTTGGAAGATGCTAGGCTTTTTCTCCATTTAAGTAACGGTCGAAACCATTATGTCAACATGCACAGTTTAGTGTGCTGTAGATTTTTTTCTACGTTATAATTGTTATCTTCCACTTATATGAAAGGATTAACGAGGGTAAGGCTGTTAGAACTCTCAGTTTGTTGATATATGATGCTGTAAACGTCTTCATTTGTATAATTTCGCAATCTTTAGGAGAAATTAGTAAAAACAGCCTCTTAAAATTGTAAAAATAATGGATATAGTTGAATTTTAATTGGTTTAATGACTATATGAAAACCCGTAACGTAAAAAATAAAAACATAATATTCCGAGGTACACTGACAAAAATGTTAGTTAAAATCGAGGTTAAAAACCACCTTTTTTAGATGGTGGGGATTCAAAATCTAAACTTAGCTGAAGGGGTGATTTTTTGAGTAATTTTAAACCAAAAAATTATACAAAAACATGAGTATGCAAATTAGTAGTTTTCAAAATACAGGGTGTTAAAACTGTGGGTACACATGTTCGCAAGTGACCCATTTTCAAGCATTACATCAAGAGCGCCAGTAGGACGCCGCCGGACGCACCAGCGTTCCAGGAAGGGTCTACGCCGGCGACCAGATGCTTACTTATATACCTACGACTGACTCCACACACAGGGACTCTCCAGCGAACACTCACCCCGTCAACACGTCTTTTTCTATACAACTTAATTTTCAATAAAATACTTTATTATTACCGTTGAGAGCTGTACAGCGAAAGCAACCTTCAAAATTTATCCAAAATTTCAATTTCTTTTCTTAAAAAAAGGAAGTAAGTACCTATTAAATAGAATAGCAAAATTTAGGCTTACTTATCTAATTCAAAAAATTAATAAATTCATTTCCAATATATTTACGTTACCAAGAACGTCATTAAACCTAACATGACTTTAGAACTAATCGTTTCGCAAATAAGGTGACATTAATTTTTTTTAATATTACGAGTTTACAGTATGATCATGAATCAATCATTTTAAAAATTTGACATGTTTCATTTTGAAACTTATTTCGCCAAAATAAAGTTGGCTTGACAGGTAGACATTGTTTTGTGGTACATGACATATTTTTAATGGTTCTTAATAAAACATAAAAAACAACACGTTCCTTTCACTTTAGTAATAAATGAGACATTTAATTTTTGAATTCAAATATTTACCTTTGCAATACAATTCACTTGATATTACTAAAATAGAAGGAAAGTAAGTTTTTGTAAAAAAGCGATGTCTATGGCAGTTTATTAAAGATTCTTATTAAAACATAAAAAACACATTCCTTTCACTTTAGTAATAAAAAAGGCATTTAATTTTTAAATTTAAATATTTATCTTTGCAACACAATTCACTTAGTATTACTAAAATAGAAGGAAAGTAAGTTTTTTGTAGAAAAGTGATGTCTATGGCAGTTTATCAATGATTCTTATTAAAACATAAAAAACTCTTTCCTTGCACTTTAGTAATAAAAAAGGCATTTAATTTTTAAATTCAAATATTTATCTTTGCAGTACAATTCAGTTAGTATTACTAAAATAGAAGGAACGTAAGTTTTTGTGGAAAACCGATATCTATGGCAATATATCACTGATTCTTAAAAAATCATAACTGCAATCAAGTAGGCTATACGTCACGTTGACAGTCATTTTCTCTAGCTTCTAATTGTTTACAATTAAATCATGGCAGTGAACAACCAAAAAACTAATTTAAAACCTTATAGTATATGTAATTCTTGGCCCAAAATAGGGGACATCCTTATGTCTCATAAAAATTTAAAGTATTTGCTATATTTACTGAAAAAAACTGGAATCAGTCCGCATCAAGAAAACCTTTTCGCAGCTATTCAAAAGATTGCTTGGCAGGAGGAAAAAAATTTCCGAAAAATTTGAAGTGGCAACTGTCGAAATTACAGTATATAATTGGCTTAAAATGACAGGTGTAAAATTTTCAGTAATATTCTAACTTCTCTTAGCACCTATTAAAGTTGTCGTAATTCGTAGGTAAAGTTTTAATCTGCATTTAGTTTTCTCAGTGTATACGCGCATGTACAACTATTGTGACTTTGAACAAAATAGCACACCCCAGACACAATAAAATTTAATAAGTTTAATGTTGTGTGCCACAGAGAAATGCGCTTTAGAGTGAATTATCTCCAGTGACAACTTTTCTCTCTGATTAACCACGTTCCTTGTGCAAATGCCTGGGAATGGTACCGAAATGGTAAATAGCTATATTAAACATGATTGGATCTGGAGATAATAGAAAATGCAATAAATATTAGCAAACGCATATGGACTATAATAGAACATTTGAATGTATCCCTTGACGTATCTATTAAATCTCTGTTCGGAGATATACGTGATACGATATACGCGATTTTAATCTGAAAATTAATTAGGATCTCTTTAAATAGTAATATTCCACGTTGGGCAACGGTTTTTGTACGAGATTATTTCGGTTTACCTTCACCAATGAATATCAACAGGTCGGTAACTTGTTAGTTTTGTGACTGAGGCTTCGATACCAACGGAAGTTAGGAATATAAAAATTTTAACACTAATCTTAAAAATAAAAGTGATGTCGCAATGTGACATGCATTTTAACATTGATAAAATCCTTCAAAATAACCTACTTTTAAGGTGTACCTATTTTATACAGGGTGACTTCACTTTAAATACAGAAACTGCAGAACTAGATTAGTAGCCCAAAAATAAGTAGAGTTTGCTCTATAAACTTTTTCCTGGGGGACACGGTATTCGAGATACAGGGTGTTCAAGTTTATAAAAAAAATTATATTTTCTGTCATGCCTTCATAATGCGCTGAACGATTTGAATGAAATTTACTACAGCGTATTCACTTAATTAGACCTTTTATTGAATGTAATATTAACCATATAATATAATAAATGGCGTGCTACTGAAGGTGCCGCTCCATTGTTCCTAGAAGAAAATACGCCATTGGTGTTTTTTTAAAATTAGGTTAGACAAGGCGAAAACCTCGCATTCGCGGGAGTAATTTTCCGATTCGATTTTTTGCATATTCAGATTCGTGAAATGTTCCTTAATATGAATCAAGATGATGCCGTCCGGAAATCTGGTGCTCATTTGTTTAAACAACCTTTTTTGAATGTTATGTTATGTTATCTTATGTTCTTTGAATTTAGCATTCAAAGTACTATTACTACTCATAAAATAATGTAAAAATTGATTATTTCATAATTCATAATAATTTTATTTAATTAATTCAAAATTGTACGAATGCAGAATGCAGAAAAAAAAAATAAAAGGGCAATAGTATCAAATACATTTGATTTTTATTAAAGAACATTTATTTAATACTGAATATTATTATTATCACAAATTTATTCAATCATAAGAATTCTCACACTGTTCCATGTTACAACCACATAAAGGTATACAAGTGACATAGTTTTTCCTACAAGAACAAGCTTTAGTGTTACAGTTTTTTGTAATAATTCACCTGTTTCATTTTGATATCCAAAAGCTGTGAAATATTGAGGAAAAATGGAACTTTTCCATTTGTATGTACGTTTGTAAAGAAGCTCATAGCACAATATTCATTAAAAAACAAGGCTTTAAAACAATGAGAGTTCCAAACACTCTTGAGCATCTTGTAGGGGGATGTTTAAACTTTAGTTTAGGTACTTGGCAACATCAAAAATAACAATTTTTAACCCGGAAATTTGCCGTTGAAAATTGTCATTTTCGCATTTTTAGCAACTTCAATTGTTTATAACTTTAAAACTATCAAATTTAGAGGCATAGTGCATAGGAACTTTTTTGTTTATAATGTGCCAAAAAACCTAAAAAAAAGTCCAGAGTGAAAAAACAAAATGCGAGATTTTCGCCTTGTCTAGGTATTATTATGTTAAATAAATAAATATTTCTTGGAGTTTTTTAATAGCAGTAGCCGTTTAGGCTGTGCATGTGCAAGATTTTATCGATTGCATAGAAAATTCCCTTGGCAATAAATAATTGTTTATAGAGTAAACTTGTAAAATTAAAGAAAAATATTGTAAATGGTTATAAAAGTGTAAAAATAGGTATTTTTAGTATTGATCATTGTTTATTATGACAAGTATCTCCAAAAAATTGTGTGCCCTTTCTAAACCTTAATTTAAACCCACGGTACGCGATAAACTTTTTGAAATGTTCTTAATTAACAATCCTGTCAATTGAAAACCACGCCATCGATCGTTGCAAAATTTTTATGGTAGAATTGATATATGTTTTACTACTTGTTCACAAAGTTTCATCAATATTTATAAATATTTACTTATTGCTCCAAATATACATTTTCTACTAGTTTTTGTCCATTGTTACTGCAAAATTCAATTTTTTTATTCGTAGTTGTTGTAACTTTATAGAAAATCGTCAAATAAACAATAAAATAAAGAATGACTTTTTTATTTAGGGCTTACTTTCAATGTTATAGGGAAAAATATGTCGAAAAACGGGTAATTTTTCGTTCTTTTTGTGTTTGTTGTTCTCCTAAATTTAGCAATGGTTTTTTGGAGTAGGCAAACTCGGATTCTTATTCTACATAATATTTGAGATTTTTCTGTACAACAAAATAGATGACTTCCTAACTTTAATTGGTTCTAATTTAGGTATTATGTATTTTTTGGTGACTTTTGAGCATATTTAGGTCTTTTCTCAAACTAGTAGTTACCAATTTTAATTGAATTATGCAATTTCGACACTTGTTGTTATAAATACGGTTTTGAAAAATATACAATGTGTAGCTAAAATAATTGAACAATGTTTAATGGAGAATTATACGTAATAATAAAATTAATGAAAATAATCCTATAAATACGTGTCCCGTAAAGCTTCATTTTCGAGGCGCAGGATGTTAAAATTAAAAAAAATATATATTTTTTTAATTACAAGAAAAGAGCCTAACGGTTTCAGTGAAATTTGGTATGTAGATTTAGTTTTTGATTGTCCACAAATATCGGGTGTTGAATTTTGTGCTATTTGTGTGGTAAAGTGTTGCCAACGAAAAAAAAAGACAGCTGACAGTTCAGGGTTATTAAAAATGAAGCGCTTTAACACAAAACATCGAAGCAGTTCGTGAGAGTGTTGCTGAGAGTCTAGGAACATCAATTTAGCACGGTGGTCAAGAACTGGACATGTCCAGAAGCTCTCTATAGCGTATTTTCAGGAAAGATTTGCATCTTCATGTTTACAAAGTTCAACTGACTCAAGAACTGAAGTCTACGGACCACGTAAAGCGAATAGAGTTCGTTGAATAAATTGTGGATGCTGATTTTTCGAACAAAATTATCTTCAGCAATGAGGCTCATTTTCATCTTGATAGCTTCGTTAATCGACAAAATTGTCGCGTTTGGGGTTCAGAAAATCGACGAGTAACAGTTTAGAAACAAATGCATCTACAACATGTCACTATTTGGTGGGGATTTTGGGCTGAAGGCATCATCGGACCATTCTTCTTCGAAAATGCAGCTGGTCAGGTAATAACAGTTAGTGCTTTTTATCACAATTACCTTTTGCGTGAATTCTTAGACACCATTTATAAGACACAAGTATAAGAGAGTAACTTCAGGGGAACACATAATAATTTTTAAATTATTGCACTTATTATAATAAAGTACTACAGACAAATGTGCTTGGTGCGTGCTTGCTGTTTGTCGCTAGGTAAATAGCAAAATAGAAGTTACTGCCAAAGTGTCATATCATCAAGTTATTCTTGAAATAATAATACTTTAAGTAACTATTTTATCTAAATGAATAAATTCATTTTTCTGTTATAGACTTTGAAGTTAGTGATCACTTTGACCAATAAGTTGACCAATTTATTGAACATGTAAAAGGTACCTACCACAAATATAGTGAGTTGTGGCAATTGCTTGAACAATTTATTGGGTAAAAAATTGTAAAATGCAAAAACCTCAGATTTCGTGATACCATTTCTGTTTCAGACGTATTTAACAGAAAAACTGACTAAACTGGAGCGATACGTGAAACTCAAATGCACTTTTTCTCCTAACTTTGCCTACGAATCGAGTACTACAACTTCGGTATCGGAGAGAATGTAAAAAAATACCAAATATATACGTACCGACCAAAATACCTCTAATTAAACAAATACTTTGTCCATTTCTCGGTTTGTTAGCAATCCGTCCGTTCACCGTTCTCTGCCCATGAGGGCAATAAAAAATATCCAATTAAAAAGCCGCCTTAAATCGATTGGAATAAAAATGCAATTAATAAATTTCAGCGCCGATACGAAAGACAAACGGCGAAAAATAATTGAACTGAATGTACGAAACCGAGGATTCCGATGGAAAACGAAGTATTCTCCACAGATTTGAACGTAACATTGTATCGGTACGGTTCCATGCGGAATACTAAGTTCGGTTGTGGATACGAGGGTACCACGATTCTATGTCCGACCCTAACACTGTGTGGATCAAAATCGACATCTGAAATCAATAACGAGAAAAACCGTGTGTGATAGTGAATACTGTTGGTCTTTAATCTCACTTTTACCAGTATTTGGATGCAAACTTTGTAAAAACTAAATGTACCCCATTTATTGTGTATATTTCCTAGCTTTCGATTATGTTCAGAAAGAAACAAAAACTTAAAATTTTTGTTATTGTGAGCACATGACAAAAAATTATAAGGTTGGAAATTACATAACGTCAGAATTTGAAACTAAAGTTCATGAAATCAAAAGGATGTGGATTAATATCACGCTATGATTAGTTGTCGTATTCATAGTTTCAAAACGTAAATAAATTTTCGTTTATGGATGAAGTTTTTAAGTATACGAGTGGAAAAAATTAATGGATCAAAAAAAATATAAATTTTCGGCGATTTTTCAAATGGCTGTATTTTTGATAAAAATCGTATTGGAGTAAAAAAAAGCAATTTGAAGCTTGAAGTTTCTAATTTTTGGATCTTGCAAAAAAAAAATTTCAAGTAACACGTATCGCGCAATCTTAATGAATATCACGAAATAAAAATTCATCATTTTCTCTTTGTTCATCGATATCTCAGAAACCAATGGTTGCACAGAAAATCGACGGTGGGTTTCAGAAACTTGAATGAATTCTCTACAAGGTCCTGGCACGGTTTTTTAGAAAAAAATTTTTTTATCCTTAACATGACTGAAAAATCGTAAAAAATAGGACTTTTAGGGGTCTTCTAGAAAATCACGTGCCACATTGAGAATATCGGGAAAATGACTAATGTTAAGTGTGCCTTTTACAGGTCATTGTACCCCTAAAAGCCCTATAGAGTTTCGATTCGATCCATCAAGCCGTTTTTTTGTTTCATTCTATTGAATTTTTTAAAAAAATTAAAGGATCACGTTTTTTTGCCCTTTAAATGCTTATAATCTGTAAAAAAAAAAGAAAAAAACATATTTTTCCTGATTTTTTTACATTCTTATTGCAGGAAGCGTTTGAAATTATTAAAAAATTTTTTTTTTTGAAAAACAAAAATTTTTTTGAACCGATTTTCAGAAATTTCGCAAAACCGCCGGCATTAGCGTTACCCAAAGCGTACTATGTGGAGGTTGCATGGTCGGATTTACGCTTCTTTTACACACGTGCGAAAAGCGTTTGAAGTTATGACAAAAAAAAAATAAAAAAATTTTTATTCAAATTTTTTTTCTACTGAAAAAAAGGCGGTTTGAAAAAAACTGTTTGTTTTAGTGTTCTGTAAATTCGGAAAAGCGTTTTATGAATTCAGAAGTATCGCAGCAATAATCTCTGAAAAGGGTGTAGATCGAGGTCAATATTCGGTTAAGGGCATCAACTTTTTTAAATTTAATTAAAATTCGGCCAGCATAATCACGAAATGAAGTAGGGAAATCGTGTCGAAAATGCTTGGGGATTACTGGGATAAATTTTCTGGAGTGAATCCAACGAAAAAATTTTTCTTTTTTTTTGTCATAACTTCAAACGCTTTTCGCACGTGTTAAAAGAAGCGTAAGTCCGACTGTGCAACCTCCACATGGTACGATTTGGGTAACGCTAATGCCGGCGATTTTGCGAAATTTCTGAAAATCGGTTAAAAAAAATTTTTTTCGAAAAAATTTAAAAAAAAACATTATTTTTTTCATAATTTCAAACGCTTTCTGCAATAAGAATGTAAAAAAAAAATAGGAAAAAATGTTTTTTTCATTTTTTTACAGATTATGAGCATTTAAAGGGCAAAAAACCGTGAGCATTTAATTTTTTTAAAAATTCAATCGAATGAAACAAAAAACGGCTTGATGGATCGAATTGAAACTCTGTAGGGCTTTTAGGGGTACAATGACCTGTAAAAGGCACACTTAACATTAGTAATTTTTCCAATATTCTCAATGTGGCACGTGATTTTCTAGAAGACCCCTAGAAAGTCCTAATTTTTTCAAAAAAACCGTGCCATGACCTTGTAGAGAATTCATTCAAGTTTCTGAAACCCACCGTCGATTTTCTGTGCAATCATTGGTTTCTGATATATCGATGAGCAAAGAGAAAATGATCAATTTTCATTCAAAGTCCGATAGCTCAGCCAGAAATGGTCGTATCGAGACCAAAAAAAAGAAATTGAAGCTAAATGAACAACCTATCTAACCCATAAGGTGGTTAAGTTGGAAAAATTTTTTTCAAGTGCGTGCACCAAAAATAAGATCGAAAAAAATTTCGAAACATTTGTTTTCATGATATTCATTAAGATTGCGCGATAGGTGTTACTTGAAAAAATTTTTTTTACTCCAATACGACCATTTTTATGAAAGATACAGCCATTTGAAAATTTGCCGAAAATTTAGATTTTTTTTTTGATCCCTTAATTTTTTCCACTAGTTTATTAGAGTTAATAACACTAACAGTCCCAGTCGAAAAACCAATATTTGACCTTTTTAAAAAGTAACAAAATCGAGACACAAATGATCGACCACCCTGTTGCGGAAATCACCACCATACAATGTTAGGTGGATATTTGTAAAAATTTCTGTAATATATCATTTTCTCTCTTCATAACATCTTTTCTATCTTACAGACATCTGCTATGCACTAAGCACCTTAATTTGCTGCAGGCGTCAGTTTTGTATTTCTGACAAAATATTTTCCCAGAAAGCATATGCAACAACTCAAATCATTATTTTCTTTATGTCTAAACTTTGTTAAACGTAATTTAATAATCGCTACTTTGCGGAGTCCCCCCGTACGAGTGCGACCCTATGTGGAATAGGCGGGCATTTTTTCAACTATTTCACTAGATGAAAGAGAGAAAAATGCGGCCATAAAAATAATTTGAATGTACGTATGGTCACACAAACACTCTATAGAGACCTTGATACACATTATTTGCTGTTCGACAGTTCGCGTTCTACAGTTAGTAAGAGGCAGTGTTTTATTGCTTCACATTATATTTTTCAGTGTCATTTTTACATTCTCGTAGCTGGGTCCCTTCGTTTCATACAGGGCGAGAGAAACCTCGCGACCAGAACACAAGGTGTAATAAATTTAAGAAGTAATTGGTCTCATCAAAATAAATAAAGAGGATAGATTTTGTGTAAAACGTTTCCTAAAACCTTAAATCTCCAAGAAATAAAATGTATAGTTTTTAATCAACTATTCAATAATTATTAAGTATTTAAACTACAAACTTGGTACAGCACAGCTCTCATAGTAACAAATTGGATTTAAAATTTGAGGAATTTGAGAGATATTTTCAATCAAAACTGTTTTATTTCTTGATTTATCTAAATGTAAATGTATAATTTTGAAGGTCATTGTAGAAACGTAGATAAAAGTGATGTTTTTGGACGACTCCAGTTATACAATTTTGGAGACAACAAATTTGTTTATTTTACTTTATTTAATTAGCAAAAGGATCTGATCAATTTCCATCTATTTTGCTAGAAGATGGTTCAATATGACGACTATCTTTAATAAGATCCTTTAAAAGTCAACCACTCCTTATATTTGGACTACAGTTAAGATCACCCTGTGATAACGGAACACTTCATTGAATTTGCAATTTTATATCATATTGGTCATTTGTTTGATGTTATTCTACATAAATTATGTAGTTTCATGATAAATATGTCAAATTTCAATTTGTTAACATGAGTTCATGGCTGATGGATGCACCTTAACATTTCTGGAGCACCTCAGGGTTCAGTTCTTAGTGCACTATTATTTAATATGTTTATTAATGATATTTGTGATAATCTTCAAACGAATGTTCTTTTATATGAGACAATTGGAACCCAATATATGTTCATTCATTATATTTGGAAAAAGATCAGAGGAAATTTCTTAAATTGGGACAGATACTGTGCAAACTAATTTGTTTAGTTGAATTGAGTTTTATTATTTTTAGATTTGCTTAGCGCTAGCATTTGTAATATTAAGTTCAATATTTTTTCAATATTTCAATACACGGTTTTGAAGATCATTACATGAACTATCAATATAAAACATTCTGAAAACAAAAGGTTAATCCTTTCTTTAATTGTCTCTAAAATCCCGGTCCCATACGTCAAATAGTTAATTAACAATTCACGTTATATGTACAGGGTGTTTCAGAAAGACCTCCCGTAAATACGGAGGGTGATAGTACGACAAAAAATAAGAATGTTTTGTCTTATGAACTATCTCCTCTTATTTTCGATATACAGAGCGACAAAATAAAATTTTTTAAATAGAATTTTTACGAAAATTTCGAAACGGTGCGAAATATTTTTATGAAATTTGGTATTCCGGAGGTTTTAAGGATGCCAGATACACTGATCTAATTATTTTTTGTATATTTCATAAAGGGCACTAGTTATCCTCATTCGTATTACATTTTAAGTTTTAATTTTTTTAAGGTTAGGTTTTTTACCAATCGGGCGTCTAATGTACAATTTTATTTTCTAAAATAATGTGCACTGGTTAGAACTTCCTAATGTGGACGGTTTTCAAGTGACTTTTCTCAAAGTAGGCTTATGTCAAAACTTATTGATGGATGTCTCACAATCAACGCATATATTAACTTTATATCAAAATTTACGGGAGGTCTTTCTGAAACACCCTGTATAATCTATCTTGGGGACAAAAAGGGGTAGGTGATTTATTTTTTTTCAAATTACCGTAAAAAAATAAACTTTATTTAATGCAAAAAGAGCAAATTCTCGAGCGACTTTTGCCTGACCTTGGAACAATTTGTTTATAACGCTGTTTTGCACGTTCTACGTTGTTAGTTGTAAAAGGCTACTTAATTTAAATTTTTCTTTTTGGATACGCTTCTTTAGAACCTTTATTTACGATATTAACTTCTATAATCAACGTTTAGTAATCAAACAATTAAATGTTGGTCATTGGGTTGACCATCTTTTCCATAAATTTCATCAACATCCATCGCTTTTTGTAATAATAATGCGCAATTTTCGAAAACTGACTTTTCTGCGTTCAATCTTTATTCTACAGTTAACAAATAGGTGAAATATGACTTAGAGATCCCTTAAATTGTAGGTGACTTTTCGAAAGGTTGTCTAGATTTTCGTAGGTAGTACCAAAGGTAATGAAAACACATAAATTTGCTACTTATTTGCAATTTCGCGTTACTTGTTTGATATTATCATTTCACATATCTTCCTGACCTGAATGTCAGTATTGTACCTACGGTATAGTAGAAAAGATTAACGTGCACCTTAAAATAATCAACATTTCTCCATTACTGGCACATTTCTGTGATGAGAGCATCGTTATCATTAATTAAATCTCACCGACACTTTAACCAGACCTTCAAATTTTCAGTAAGTGATTTATAATAATAGACTTTTTGAAACATCCGCAATTTAATTACATTTTAATCGCACAGCTAAACCATCTACTAAGCTTATTTAGACTTTTACAGGATGTTACAATTAATTTCCGTTAATTAATATCAGAGTTAATTTATAATCCTTAATTGCAGATAATCTCTGGCTATTTATGTCATAATCGTTTGACAAATAAATGCTCAACGATTAGCGTTTTATAGGTATATTGTCGATAGTGGTAATAGCAGAAGGCATAAAGTTGGATATTAGCAAACGCGGCGGCAATTTTAATGCGCGATGTGTGAAATGAAATGGGCGTAGTAGTGTTTAAATTGAAATAAGATGGAAATTATCTTAAAAAAAGCAAGTACTGTTTGAACCAAATTTAGTTAAAAATCGTCCAGATTAAACTCATATACGCATCGTTTAACAATTTACCAAATTATCATTGAATACTTGCCATTTCGAAAATTTAGAAGGCCTTGACGACAACGTGACGTCAGATATGACAGCTGTCAGTACTGTCACCATGACAAAATTAAACAATTATTTCGTGTGAATTTATTTTCCTATAGCTAATTTCACTCCACTTAAATAGCTATATCTGTTTAGTTCCTATTGAAGCTAATGTCAAACCAGTCACAAAAAGATATATACAGGGTCCAGTGACTCATTATTTAAAATTACAAATATTCACAGAAATATTGTGTACGGTATTCTCATATTACATTTTTGACAGAACACTATATACTTTTACATTTTTGGATATAGCGCTTCTTTAACGTTAGTGATATAAGACTTACTAAGTTTATCCCTAATAATAAGAGAGATATGGCCAAAAGAGTCTAAAAAGTCTATTATTAGCATACTCCTTTGGCCATATCTTCCTTATTATTAGAGATAGATCTAGCAAGCCCGAAATCATTGTAATTCTATCAAAATATGTGTGTATTTAAACTACTGTAAGTTGTAATCAGAGTATGTATTTAAATATTTATACAGGGTGATTCAATTTATAAATTACCTATAAACCGTTATCTTTAAAGAAAAAAAAATACTCAAATATATTTTTTTTATTGGTACCCTATTTTGCTTATTTAAAGCACGCCCCGGAGTGTTTAAATCCAACTTTTAAAAAAGCGCGTGTTTTAGAGTTACCATGGCAACATCAAGAACCTGAGAAACGTCAAGTCTAAATGTCACCTTTTTAATTATTGATCTGACAGAAGTACCTTGTAACGTCAAATAAAATATTACTAACAAATGTTTCAAAAGCTTTATTCAAATATTTAACATCTTAATTATTTAAATGAATGTGAAATGTGCAGTTGGTATTGTTTGAAATATTAATACTTCGGTTTTTTAAATCAGATGAAATTATGTTCAAATTAATACATTTGACATTTTCTGAAGATAAGCAAGCACAACTCGTTCATCTGTATTTGTTACCTTTTGCTCTTCCATCCTTTGATGAACTTGTCGTATTCTTTTCTATAAGCGATTTTTGCGGTATTAATCGCGATTCTGCTTTACTATTTAAGTAATCAATGTTAGAAGTCATTTTTAAACAATATACAACTAGTAATAACTGTGGTGACAGCAATTAATTATGTGCCAATACAGTTACAAATTAATTTTTGTTTTCCGTTTTCATGACAACGAAAGGTATACTGATGTAACATCACAAATTCAACCATTTGACATTTTCTTATTTCCATTTTTTTTAGTATTAATACAATATTTATGATTTCAACGCGTATCAACTTGCTCTATTTCGAGCACTCCGGCTGCGCCGCGCCGTCGTGCTCGAAAAATCGCGCGTGTTTTAAAGACCTTAATATCCACTTATACTTTAATATACTATTTTAAATAAACCTAATAGGCACATAATTGAAAGCTATAATTTTTTTAACATCTAATATGCTCCTACGACTTTTTTCAGGAAAATTGTGTGACTTCTTATCCAAAATCTAATAGTATATCAAGTTATTCTATACTCATATTCTACCAATTTTCGTGGTATCTAATCATTTTTAAATTACAAAAAATTAAATTAAAAACTTTTACCGCATTTTAATTTCTGTCCATAATTTTTTTTTTATTTAATATTTCATTAATTTAATTTCTTCTGAATTAATGTTGAAAAAGCAAAGAAATTCACACCAAGAAAGTTGTAATGTAGGTATATGGCGAGAAGTGTAAATTAAATGTTTAATTTATTTTGAGCACTATATGTCCTAAAAAATTATATTCTTTTCCTCAGACTGTGTCAAAATTGCGAACCCTTTACGATTAATAAAAAAGACATTTCAATCAGGTCATTTTAAAACGATTGGATCTTAATAAATCTGTAGCAGATATATGATTTGCAATTTCGAAGAAGTTGTAGTTTCCAAATATGTACGTTTTTAGGGTTTATTTAAAATTGAGGTAGCTCAATCGGTGGAAGTAATTTAGCACCAAAAGCACAAGTAATTAGCAATATGGCTGATTTTTTTTACATAAGTTCTTCAAAGTATGCAGATTAATTAATTAATTAATTAATTAAGAAATAGTTCACTGGTCTATCAATCCCAAAGTTCCAAAAAAATTTTAAAAACGTTTTCATATTCGAAATTCTTTCATATTTTGTATTGGGATCAAGATAGAAAAAAAAATAACATAGTACCTTATAGAAGAAGTTTTTTCCAACAAAAAAGATACTTTGCACTTTTTTCGTCAGAACTATGGTTTGTCTGGAAAAAATATAAAATATTAAAGCCATGAAGTCATCTTTCACGGGCAAACAAGCGAATAAATTCATTCTTCAAACGTAAGAATTGTCAAATTTCCCTCAACTATTGAATACATTAATATGTAGAAATGAATGAATTCAACGCAAAAAAATAAAAAAATAAAAAATTTCAAAAAATTTTCAAAATTTTCGAAGAAAATAATTTTTTTTTAGATTTTCTTCGAATATACTCAGGGTAGTATATACTAAATACAAGGTAATATTTACATATTTTTATTACAAAATTATAGAGAAAAAGTTAAATACATAAAATACAATAGTTTCATAGAATCATCATTTTCACGTATACTGTATTTCCTACCTGTATACTTTCATACTTGTTGACTATTTACATTCTACACTTTGAATATTCGTCTTCATCTTGTAACAATATCAAATTTTATATTAAACGATCAAAGGAGATTTACACCGGGAACCAGAAAAATTGCTATTTTTTTGTAATATTCCAAAATCATTAAAAATGAAAAAAATTTGTGCTTAGAGATTCTTAATCTGTGTAATTCCTTCAACATTTTAAAAAAAGTCTCATTCAAATTAGTTTAGTTTTAATAAACCTCAGGAGGTTAAATGTATACATATATTTTGCCGAAAACTCAAGATTCTTAAATTTTTAAAATAACTACAAGGGTCGTATTTCGTAATTAGATAAAATCCATTACCCTAAAATTTTATTTGTGAAAGAGGTCACCTAAATAACAATTCCCAACGTTGAAAAACATTGTTCGAACTATCCTTATGTTTAAGTACACTTATTCGTCATTGAGACGCTCGGTTTTCGATTCGAATATGTACATTTTTTTATTGAAAATAGACTTCCTACTTGAAAATGGGCTATCACAATTATTAATCCAATACCCTATAACAATGCAATAGTTTATAATGTAGAGCGTCGGGCTTCAAAAAATATGTTCTCAAGCGACTGGCCGAGCTTCGCGCGCGCGGAATGATACCTGCTTTATTGATTTTTTTCCGGCAAAACCATAGTTCGGACGAAAAAAGTACAAAGTACCTTTTTTTTGGGAAAAACTTCCTTTAAAAGGTGGTATTTTTTACTTTTCTCCATCTTGATCCCAGTCCAAAATATTAAAGAATTTTGAAAATCAAAATTTTTTTTGAACTTTGGGAAATCGATAGACCAATGAACTTTTTCTTATATTAATCTACATAACTATATTGCGAGTTACTTGTTTCTGTGACCTCCGTGACTGGGCTAAGGGATTATTTTGCTAACTTAAGTTACTATTTAATGACAATTCAAAATTTCACTACAGAAAACTTAGAAAGCACGTAGTAATATATTTTCAACATAGTCAGTATTGCCTGAACGTTAAACTTCACAACGTGTTTTCTTTTAAATGTATTTCCTTAATATTTACAACTTGGTATTAACATTGATTTGCACCATATATGTGAAATATTCATATTTACATTAGTAAACTGAGTCCGGTTCTGTTAAAAGCCACGTATTCCCGAACTCTACGATGATTGTTTCTCGCACGCGACTGGCAACACAATGTTGACGTATTTTTGTCGATTTGTCATTTTCACGAACGGCGTTCTTCTCGTTGAGGAGTTGAAAATAACTTTTGAACAATTTGTTTATGCATTTACAAATTTAAATGCCTTTTTGTTGAAAACGGTTGGCATTAAAGATATTAGCGAGGTATACCTTTTTAAGCAGAAAAGTTGGGGGAAAGATTTTTCCAGCCCAAAGTGAAATACACCGTGGCACAAAAAAGTTTTGGCAGTTTAAATGCGTCCTAATGGTCGCTTGTGGCACCCTCTAGAAGATACAACGGAATCGTCCATAAATTCGTATTTCATATCCTAAAAAAACCCCCGGATACGAAATTTTACGAAATTAACTCGAAGTAGTTGAAAGATATTAAAGAAAATGTAATTTATTTTCGAACTTGAACACCCTGTATCTCGAAAACTAAGCGTTGATGAACAAACAACACTGTATATTACTTTCCCGCATTAGTTTTCGTCGTAGAATCTACGGTAAAGTTTGGCCTATTCTTTAACGGACACCCTGTACAAGATGTAAGAGAATTGATTTTTGTATTTTGTATAACCTATAATTTTTCTTCGACCGTGTCCCCCCGTATCGTGCATGGCGATTTCGCCGTTCACTCTACACAAAATCATTACTCTCCGTATCTAGTTCATTATCAACGGTGCCCGGCCACAATACGACTGTCCTACAAACCGACCAAACGACATAAATTTGTAACTCATAACATTCGTTATCAACAATCAATCTTCTACACCCACGCATTCCTTATACGGACGGGGAGCAGTAATTATTCATATCCAGCAACAACAAATGAATTACATTGTTTTGATCCAATAAAATATTATTTATACGCGGAAGAAAAACGCATACGAGATACCACATTAGATAAAATCAAATGTGCCCCCGGCCACTTTTTTATTGGATTATTTATTGTCGTCTCGGACAGCTCGGAATTATGTATTATATGGCTTGATTTATTTTACGACGCCTAACGCAGCAAATAGGACGTTTCGGAAAGCCGTGAGGGCGGTCGAGGGAGTGCAATATCCAAGTTCGAATGTTCGAATTTTACGGTCGCTTAACGAAAGATTTTTTTCGGCTTCAGTAACCTTCGTTCGTCAATAAAAACTCTGGAAAGAGAGAATAGCAAGGGAATACCAATTATATTTTCTTGACGTTTGAAGAAACTTGGAAATTTTTGTGATATAAATACAAATAGGTATACCGGGTGTATTTTTAACCAGAAACTTTTAAATATCTGGAGAAATAAGAACTTTACGAAAAAAATGTTCACAATAAAAATTTAATCAGTTCACAGAAGGAATATATTAGTGTCAAAATTAGTCCCTCTCCCGGGGGTAACTTTGAAATCTTAAATAGTAACCCCCATTTTTTATTGCAGATTCGGACTCAACGCATTTGTTTAAATTCATAATAGACTGTAATCGACGAAAATCAATTTTTTCAATTTCTCCTACCGAACCTATGCATACGATTCTACAATACGTTAGCAATAAAAAATGCCTCGCTTTCGCTGTAAATAATCAAAATTAGTCATAAAACAAATTTTATTGCTCAAATTTTCAATGAGGAAGTTGCATCAAATTTTCTTTTGAAACAAAATTTATTTAAAGTGCAGAAAATTACTATAAAAGTATGTTTCTATCTGTAAAACCCCTTTAAACTTAACTATTAATATGTAATTAATTATTAAAATATTGAATATAATTAGGTGGGCGAAAACAGTCCCTAATTGGTCAAACAATTTGTGACGTCAGCATCCGGTGTTAAGACTGTCAAGACGCGGGAGGCTGGCGCTGTCATTGCATTGCTGTCATTTAATCTTGTGTCTTGTGTTGAATTAGTTTGTGTTCGCATTGAATTCTGAGTAGTTTTGAGTAGTTAGTTTAAGTGTATAAATTTAAAGACAAGTTTCGTTAATTTTCATAGAGTCTACGACCATTTTCACAATATCTACCCAGGCAGCTTTAATGCGTGGCGGCTTCAGGATCAGAATTACAACACGAGAACGTGAACAACATATCAGTGTGAATATAAATATTATAGTACCCATGTCGTGTAGTTCCACAACAATAACTGCCCCCAACAAACTATTTAAGGTGGCCATATTCCTGGCCGAGAAATAGTGAAATTTCTGGCGTTTTTAGGTACTGAAATCTTTAAAAGTAAAACGTGTAGAACAAAAGTAAGCACAAAAATAAAATCCTTGATGTTTTGTTTATTCATTGTTACCATTTAAATTTACTCAAATAAAATAATAAGTAAAAAAAAGCGTTTGTAAAACATGCTTTTGCTGTTATTCTAACCCCTCATTTTAAGAATTATTTTCACGTACTTATAAATAAAAGTAAACAATTTTATATGTAGGACTAAGCAAGTAAATGTTATAAGAATATTTACATGTGGAATTATATATAAAAAAGTTAGTATTTTCGTAGGTTTCAGTACCTAAAACCTTGATGGTTTGATCGTTTTTTGCACCTGTTTAGGTATTCGTTTTACTGCGGCGTCTTTGAAAATACTCAGGTGGCATGACATAACATTCTTATTATTTGATAAGCTTATTATTCAGTTATTAAATGTTTGAAATTATTTGTCTTTCCGGAAAACACTATTTAAAGAATATGGGGCCATTAATGTACCAAAGGATGTGAAAATGAGGAAGAAATCATGCAAACATATTTTATAGAACATCTATTTTTAACAAATTATCAGATTGCTCTTGGACAAATCCAGCTTCTGTAGCCATAGAATGTACAGTTTTTAAAATAATTAACAATGTTTTTTGTATTAAGTAAAAGTAAATAATATAAAATCTATCCGGCACACGTAGTTTGCATAAACACAAATGAGTAAGAGTGAGACAGACTACAGAACACGACTCTATACGACTCGTTTAATTTGGACCGATACCGGATCGTGACGTAAGAGTCAGCCGTCTTTGTTGAAGACTGTGTTTTAGTGCATAGAAAATTATTTTGAATTTATATATTTTTTATAGGAAAACTATTAATAAAAATTTAAAATTTATGTGGAAAATGACTTTTTACGATGAAAGGTATTTAATAAGAAAAGGAAAAAAAACGTGAAACTTCCCCATTACTGAAAAATGACTATCAAGATCCTACTATTATTGTAATCCAGGAACAGGTCCTTTTTGGATACTTGGTCAACGCGCTTTTCTTCGCCTATGACTTATCGGAGTGCTTGATTAAATATGCTTTCAAATGAAAGATTTGTTTTGTATTTTGTTTCAAAGATGCCATTTCTTTTGTTAAAAATAAGTGTTATAATTATGTTTTATTGCATTTCATAGCCAACTTTTGAATTTTTAATGGTTTTAAATAACATCTACAATACGTATTATTAGTTATTCGTGTTTTTGTTGAAAACGACAGTGTTTTGAAAACTAACAAAAGTAAGAAACGTTTTAGAATTAAATTCCCCATAAAATAATGTAATAATTTTTTAAGTCCGCTAACGGGTAAAAAAATTTTGTCACATTTAATGGTGCATCATCCCTTATCAACCTTTTAAAATGCATCAATTGAACTCTACTGTTTACCAAATTTGTTTTTTCTAAGCTCAAGTATAACCGAGATATTGATTTTTCTCGAAATTTGAAACTCCAGTCTCAAGGTCTATAACTTCTCAAGGGTACAGTTTAGTATAAAGGTAAGTTGCGTTAAATTACCATATTTTGGGTTTTCCTACATGCCCTGATCTGTGTCGGTTCTTATGCGAAACACCCTGTATGTTCTCGTCTGGTAGCGCTCTAGTATTTTATTTTTCAGGAACATACCATATTTTGATAACGCTGAAAAAATTTTTGCTTATCAGACTTCCTTCTATTTACTTTTCTATAATTCCAACTGTTTACGACATATTTTTTTAGTAGAAGTAGGTAAAGAAAATTGCTGTACAAAAAAACTCGATGAGATTCCCTTCAAAATAATGCGTTTTCAAAGTTTTTGGACTAATATTGACTGATTGTGAGTTATAATCGGTCAAACTTAAATATTTTTTAGATTTTCGTCGTTTTTAACATAATAATGTTTATAATTCTTATTATTTTTACAATAGATTGGTTCTTTACTCAATAAAAAATTATTACAAAAGTTTTATTTGTTATTTGACTTAAAGTCAAAAAAGTAAAGAAAATAAAAAAATCCTATTTTTTGTTTTTTTTAATTGTTTATTAAATGATTTTTTGCATAAAATTTTGTTTTAAATTTTTTAAATAAGCCATTTCGATGGGAAATTTAATTCTCTACAAAATTTTTCCTAAGAACTATATCGAAATTTTGCTTCGTTTTGGTGCTATATTTAAAAAACTGCAAAAGTGCATTTTAACCCCTATCTTCAATTTCAACCTTCTAATTTAATAGCACCCCGCGGTTTTTTCATTTTTAATGACCCTTCGAATAAGTCATGTGATGAAAATCCTTGAACGTCTTATTTCCTTTTTTGCAAAAATGAGAATTAAAACGTATAAGGGTAAAAGCGACAAAAATCGAAAAATTGGCTAAGTTTGAGCGGCCATAGATCAGTCAATTTTCATCCAAAAATACTGTACAACCTTTTTTTAAGGAAATTTTATCTACTTTTTTTTATGAAGCAATGCCTAAACCTATCATTACTCAAAAGAAAACTAGAGGCAAAAAAGTAAATAAAATCAGAAAATCGAATTTAGTACTTTTTTCAAATTGTTTATTAACGATTTTTTTCATAAAATTTTCCTTTTACATTTTTTAAATAAGTGATTTCGATGGGAAATTTAATTCTCTAAATAATTTTTCCTATGAACTATAGTGATATTTTGCTTCGTTTTCAAGCTACAATTAAAAAACTGAAAGGGGTGTATTTTCACCCCTATTTCCAATTTCCACCCTCTAATTTAATAACACTCCGCGGTTTTTTCGTCTAAAGTGACCCTTTGAACGATTCATGCAATAAAATTGCTTGAACGTCATAGTTCCTTTTAACCCTGTTTTTTTTTTGGATATAATCAATAGCCTATTGGCCTTTCCTGTTTCATTAACTTTCTCTAAAGTAGCTTCGACCTCGAAAAATTGGGTTACTGTATAATCCTCTGAAATTTCTGTCTAATGTTTTCAAAATCAGGACATGCTCTGTCTTGATTTGGTATATAACTTTTTTGTTGTATGTAACTTAGTACACCTTCCGGGTGACACTTTCAGCTGAGCTTTTTCTCACTGTTCTGGTTTTTAGCACAGCTTTTGTACTTATATTAACGTTTTTTACAAGAAAAAACAAAGCCGACGTTCAAACCTCCTTCGGAATGATCCCGCCAAGTTCTGAAGTGATCTTCCGTACGGTTTCAGACATCTGATCTCTTTAGATTTTGGCAATCTTTCAGATGAATTTTATTATTCAGTACCCCACCCCTCAGTTCTTCCCCTAAATCAGGGGATGATAAAAACAGCTCCTGAAAAGGAGTTCTTTGTTTTAGTGATGATTTTATGCGTGTTCAGTGACAGCAAGAACCTTTTATACATATTTTCTTTAATTTTCATTTTTCCACACTCTCACCCCTAAAATAGGGATGAAAATATTTTAATTAATTTTTCCATAACTTGTTTCAATTGAGCATTTATTCCACCAAAATGTGTCTCAATTTAACTGTATTTATCGAAGATATAATATTTTTGGAAGAAGAAAATCGATTTTCACTTTTTTCACCTATTCACCCTTCATTTCCACCCCCAAAATAGGGGATGAAGACATCCGCAATAATTTTCCCTAAATCTGCACCAAATAAGCTTTAATTAAAAAAAAATGTAAAACGATTCGTTAATTCTTCTTCGAGATATTTGATTTTGACATAAAAAAATGCCGTTTGACCGATAGTATGCCGTTCGCCTACCTTTCGAAAGGCTCCGCCAGCCGGTACGCGCAATTATCGCGACCGCGATAAAACCGTGACACTAAGATAAATTGAGACTTCCTTTTCAATATTAATAAAATATAATTGACATTGCATAAAGCGCGAATTGAACAATTTCTGCAATTAATATCGGGAGAGCGCCCGGCCTGGCTCCGTTGTGTGTGTGTGTGAGCGTGTCATAATTTATTTATGAATTAACTGACAGTTCCCATTATACACCTCAATGGCATTGCCGTTTTAAAATATAGATTGGCCGCAATCATGTGGTGTAAATTATAGACCGAGTCGGTCTATGAAAATTATTTTAATGCTAGGTTTGGGTCCGTTGAATGCGAGGCGGAAACGGGCCCTTTCGAAAATGGGTCGAACTTCAGCTCGTGGAAAAATACCACGATAATGATAAGTTAACAACTTTAATTGACAATTTTGTATTTAAATATATATTTTATTCTTGTACTTTTACTACTTCTAGTTTTAATAAATTTAAAAGTTTCCTAAAATGTGTACTACTGTAAAAAAATCGGTGTGAGTGAAAGCAATAAAGGTACGGAGTGAAATTATCGAGTACAATTTCACTCCATATTGAGCATTTTGATCATTTTACTCATTTGTGATAATATTTTTACTAAAACTGAGTATTTTCACTCAAATATAGGTACCCTTTAATTAAATTCTGCAGATAAACTCGTATTTGGTACACTTGTACCTAAATCAGAGGAAATATCCTCATTATTGAGTGACCCTACTCTATTCTATTGTTGTTGTGCGTTGTCTTTGTTTATTCCCATCTTCTCCATTAGATCATCTCTTGGCGCGGTGTATTGCGTGTAGTGCTGGACAAATGTCCGTTAATCCGGTTATTTTGGTGAAAATTATGTTTAATTACAATAATTGAAAACAATAATACAGGGTGATTACCAAACGGTGACCAAAAATGAAACCTCGTATTCTTTGGTGAATTTTAAAGGGAGTCTTTCCTATAAAGTTTTAAAGTGTTAACAATTTAAAAACTAGTAAGTGAAATAATTTGAAATTGGGCACATGTTTTTATGTAAACATTGTCCAAAGACTGAGGCCTTCTCTAAAATTTAGATGCTTCAGTGGCGGAGATACAGGTTACCGATGACATATATTTTTAAATAAAATAGTACGCCACTGCTTTACGGTAAAAATCATGATATTTTCGGATTCGTCTTTCAATTTTCTACAAATTACTACTCTCTTATGTTTTTCGAAAAAAGCCTGATTTTTGAGTAAAACTTAAAAAACGAATTAAAAACATCGGACCTCAACCCACTGGATTTTTTTTCGTGGGGTGCTGTTAAATGGCTGGTATACAATGAACAAATTAATACACCTGATCAGTTAGAAGAAAGAACATCATATTCAAGCAATAATAAATTTCGAACAAATTACATTTTCGTTAATTTTCATGTTTGTGGAAATGGAGTTATTTTTGAGCATTTACTCACGCAAAATTATTAAAATGCTGACTAATGTTATTATTTTCTTGATTCGATTAAATAACCGAATGATAGTGTTTATCATGTCATTTAAATAAAAGTGTTTTCAGTTAGTTTTTTAAGTTTTACTCGATAATCAGGCTTTTTTCATAAAACATAGGAGAGCAGTAATTAGTAGAAAATTGACGAATCCGAAAATATAATGATTGTTACCGTAAAGCAGTGGCGTAATATTTTATTTAGTAGTTTTTAAATTATTTAAAAAAAATTAAAAAAAATTTTTTAAGTTTAACTCCCTGTATCTTTTTAATGAAGCGTCCTAGATAAAAATTTATAGGAAAGACTTTCCTTGAAATTCATCAAAGAATACGAGGTTCCATTTTTGGTCACCGTTTGTGAATTACCTACTGTATATTGAGTCTCGATTAATATTTGGTTAAATAAACGGATAGTTAAATTGTTACCTATACTTATTACGTATCTGTAACATACAATATAGGATATGGCAATCTATTCGTTCGATCAATTCCTTTAATCTGTGTACATCAATCGATTTAATTAATTTTGGACCACTTTTTAGGTTAGGTTGGTGTTTGTGGAGCTTTGAGAAGAGATGAGCTACTAAAGTAACGATTATACAGGGTGTCCCGTTCATGTTTCAAAACAACTTGTGTGCCAGTTCCTCATGGGAAAATAATAGGGGTCATTTATGTAAAGTTTTTTCTTAGATGACCTGTTTTCGAGATACAATGTGTTGAAGTTGTTACTTTCCAAATAATTTTTCTTAATTATCTTTAAATCGGCTAAAGATAAAAATATCAAAATTTGTACACGAGTAAAAATCAACTGTGCGTTAAAAACAATGTACAAACGGTTTCTTTCTGAAACGCAGTATTGCCGATACAGGTAATTGGAGGGTACAATTGAAAAAAAGAATAAGTTAAAAGTCAAAATCTGTTACATTTCTAAACGGTTCTGTAAACTCTAAAGCATGCTACAAAAAAAGGTATACCTTGTGGAAATTCGGTAGCATGTACCATTTTCGAGAAAAATGAAGTTGCATAGAAGCAAGTAGGGGACAATTTCAGCATCTACTGTAGTATTTCGAGTTTTGCTCATTTATTTAATTATGCAGCTGTTTTGTTCTGTATGCCTCCGAGTCTGTTTCCTAATATTTTTCTGTTCTTATCACTTTTTTAAACATTCATGTCCATCAACAATTCAGTTCTTTCAACAATTGTTTATTTTAGTAGTGGTAGTGTAGTAGTTTTCAAAATCTAAAATTAGTTATTAATAGATAATTAATTACCATAATTTGTTTATTTTAATTTACTTTTATAAATGTTAGTTTACAAGCTAAAACTTAAATTAAATTTAATTTTTTTTTTTTAGATAATAAGATGTTTTACAATTTAACTGTTTCATAAGATACGTAAGAAATTAAAATTACAGTCTTAAATGCAAATACTGTTGGTAGCGAAATGTCTTCAGCTCATTCAACGGTAAAGTCCTCTTTAAATTTAATACATTGTTAATGTCCTTGTGCCGCTTTATGTGAGCAAAAAAAATGCAACTTCATTTTCTTCGAAAATGGTGTATTCCACCGAATTTCGACAAGTATACCTTTTTTGTAGTATGCTTTAGAGTTTACAGAACCATTTAGAAATGTAACAAATTTTGACTTTTAATATATTTTTTTTCGATAGTATCCTTCAAATTACCTGTACCTGCGACACTGCTTTTCAGAAAGAAACCATCTGCACATTATTCTTAACGCACAGTTGATGTTTACTCGTATACCAATTTTGACATTTTTATCTTTAGCCGATTTAAAGATAATTAAAAAAAACATTTGGAAAGTAACAACTTCAACACACGGTATCTCGAGGCTAGGTGACAAAAAGACTCACTTTGTCAACTGAAAATTTAACCAAAATGTCGACTTTATTATCAACAGTTACAGTGGAGTTATAATTGCATTTCTGAAAAAAGGAAACACATTTTGAAATTAACTTGTTTCAGGCATTAGATTTAACATAATTTTCATTACTTTTTGACGTCTTATCTCAACATTCTATATATTCAAATGTGTTTTCTTAAACGCTCCACAAGAAATTTAATTAGTACTTTAAGTCAATTAGTAAGGTAATTGTAAATCAAATACGACTACGCCACACCTCTCATACCTCTAAACTGTTATTTATCTGTTTAGATCTGCTGCAGGTACTCATAATTAAAGACATACTCTCTGCTTTATTTAACTACCGTGATTAGATAATATAGATTTTTAATTATGTACTAATTAATGTTTAAATCACTTAGCGTCACACCGACAGTCGTTGCGTTTTAACAGTAGTTTTTCAGCTAGATATTTTTAAAACTTATCGATATCGCAAAAATTTAAGAAATTCCGATTGCACTGATATTTATCTAAATTAATTAGTTTTATTAGATTTAATTGACTTGATATACAATCTTATGATATATTTTTTTAATAAACCAGACTGGTTGAGATTGAGGCAAGGTTTTGCCTGGGCAATTAAATATGAAAAAAAAAATTGCACACAAATTTCAAAATATGCAAGGTTAATGCTAAGGTGGGAATTTTCTCATTAGTTATTATAAAAATGTTATTTATGGAGCAGGTGTGTAAAATAACACATTTTTTAGGATTGGGAATTTTGTCACATTGAATTAAATTTAGTTATAAATCATTATTATTAAATTCATACACATATTATTTATTAATTCAGTTTTATATTACTTACAAGAGATTAATTGTCAGCTTGACAATTTGGAAGGATGGCAAATTAAAATAAACAATTAAGTATTTTTCACATTGGTTTGTAAATTTCTGACAGAAATTGTTTTACCATTCAAGTTCTGACCCTTTTAGAGAAAAAAAATACTCCACAACTTGCTACAAAAGTCTGTTTAGCTTTCGATATCATAGAAACGAGCTTTTTAAATTCGATTTGTAAGTTTGAAAGTGTGGATCTGGGCGTTGAAGAGTTAAAAACAAAAAAAGCAATTTTACGAGAAATTTTGAAGGTAAAAGCTCGATATGAAGAGAACAATATTACAATGTATGTGAAGTTGTTGTGTTATTTTGCTGAAAAATCTCAAAAAATGTGACTTCTTCGACCTTATAGAGCTTATAATCCATTCTACAATCCATGTTGGCCACAAAAAAATGACAGCAGGTTTTTCGAACTAATAATATTTATGAAAAAGAAGTCTTGGTTATAAGGCGTTATAAGTATATTTAAGATTCTTACAAGAGAACACTTTGAAAACCTTTTCGAATAATGCTCCGGACAGTAAATATGCTTAAGGAGTGCTGAAAAGAAAAAACAAAATAAAAATTGGTTACAATAAATTTTAATCCTATTTTAGTTCTGTCTCAGCTACACACTCTCCGTATTTGTAATTAATTTTTATAATCATTCCATCCAAAACAAAGTTGATATAATAGCAACAAAATATGAGCAGGATGCTCCAAAGAAAATGTACGCCACACCAATTTTGTTAGTAGAGGCACCTCCATTCAGATGTCTAACGGTTACAATTGTACATTTAACATAAATATTTTAAAATAATTGTATTTGATCTGATCCAAAATTCAGAGAAACTGACAATCCTGAAAAAATTGCCTTTTAGCACAATTTATAATGCTTTTTTTAATATATTTTATCTTAATACGCGCACAGTGTTTGATAAACGTCTTTTTAATAAATTAAAGAACTGAACAGAGATTTAAATCTAGCCATTTGGCAAAAAATGATTTGAAAAATTTTTCGGAATTTAATATTAATAAATATCATATAATTTGTCCATTTTTTGGTTTGCTTTCCATTTTTATTTTTCAAAATAGCTGCTTCAAACTGTTATTGTGCCTCATTATTTTGTTTTTAAACCTTCAGAGAACAAAAAACATTTAAATTGTATTTTGAAGAAAGAGACTTAACACTTGCACTTTCCACCATATGACTGCGCAATTATATATGGGCAAAAACTGGTTAGAAATGTTAACAGGTACGCAATTATTGCCCGATAATTATTAACAAGGCAAGCGGAAACAGGGCGTTCCTAGGAATTATAGAAATATCCTATTTTTTAATTTGCTTCTAATCGGTCTCTATTTATCCGGCAAAAAAGTTAAATCAACAATTGTGTTGTAAGGAAGTGCTTTCTCTATTTCTGTAACAATCACGTTAAGCGTTTTTATTCTAGAATACACTTTTGCAGATTCACTTTTTATATCTTCGTTTACTGAATCAGATACTTAAATATGCAAAGTCAATATACCTCATTTAAAACTTATGAAATAAACATATTTCTCAATAAATTTTGTTTAATAGTTATTACAACTACGTGGATAGTACAAACAGTTTTCAATTTTATTCATTTTATTTTTAAAATAATGCCTTTCAAATTAAGGGCACATGCATTTTTTAAAACTAATTTATATGTAATAAAAATGTTAATATCACTGTTAAAATAAAACGCTAATTAACACCGCTCACACAATCGTATATTTAAAATTAATTAGAAGCTATTCACGTCGATTAGAATCTAAATTATGAAATAGAAGAAATAATTTTTGAATAAAATGTAGGCGCATTTCACGACGCCAATTTGTGTCTGGAAACTTTCTCACAAAATAAACAACTCAGTTTTAAGGTACAGCAAAAGTTGTTTAGCTCCCAGTTGATGAAACTCGTCAAATGATTGGCTTTTATTGCAATAGTATGTATAAACTTTATTTTTCACTGTTGCATTGTATTTTTTTCTTCGCTAAGATGCATTCATTACTTCGTTTAAAATATAACCAAAAACAATTGTGTAACCACATGCTTAAATAAAAGTACTGAAAATATTGAGGATGTACTTGGTAGTTTTGCGTTTTTATTCCTCTGTCTACGCAGCTTTGATTGAAACTAAATTCAATCTTCATCAATATTGATAACATTATCTACTATATAAACTAAAACTAATGTTTCATCAAGATTTCATTTTATAAAATCATCGTAGAACAACCCAGCCTAAAACTCGTCAGAACGGTTTATGAAACTTCACTGAAGTTAGTGTTTCATCAATGGCATGTCTCAAGAGAAACTAGTTTTATAAAATGCATTTCATGAAACTGCTTTCTTAAGACTACTCTTAAAGGAGAATATAAGTTCAGGCAAACAGTTTCATCAAACTAGTTTCATGAAACTAACCTCCTCCGAGATATAGATGAAACATCGATTTTAATGAAAATATGAGGTAATTCTCAAGGCTATTATGAAACTAGAATTTCAAAAAACCTACTTCGATAAGTTTCATCAAACCAAGATTGAGCTAAGGTGATTTCGTGAAATTTAATCTTCACCAATATTGATAACATTACTATATACATTAAAACTGATGTTTCATCAAGATTTCATGTTATAAAAATCACTGTAGAACAACCTATGCTGCATGAAACTCATCAGAACGGTTTATGAAACTTCACTGAAGTTGGTGTTTCATCAATGGCCTGTCTCAAGAGAAACTAGCTTTATAAAATGCATTTCATGAAACTGCATTCTCAATACTTGTCTTAAAGGAGAATATAGGCTGAGGCAAACAGTTTCATCAAACTAGTATTATGAAACTAACCTCCTACGAGATATAGATAAAACATCGATTTCAATGAAAATAATAGGTGATTCTCAGCGCTATGATGAAACTAGAGTTTCAAAAAAACTACTTCGATGAGTTTCATCAAACCTAGATTGAGCTAAGGTGATTTCGTGAAATTTAATCTTCATCAATATTGATAACATTACTATATAAACTGAAACTAATGTTTCATCAAGATTTCATGTTATAAAATTACTGTAGAACAACCTATGCTGCATGAAACTCATCAGAACGGTTTATGACACTTCACTGAAGTTAGTGTTTCAATGATCTGTCTCAAGAGAAACTAGTAACGACTTAAAGGAGAATATACGTGGAGGCAAACAGTTTCATCAAACTAGTTTCATGAAACTAACTTCCTTCGGGATATATATGAAACATCGATTTTAATGAGAATAAGAGGCAATAATGAGACTAGACTTCCAAAAGAACTACTTCGCTGAGTTTCATGAAACCAAGATTGAGCTAAGGTGATTTTGTGAAATTCAATCTTCAACCTCTTGTGTGCAGTTTCATAAAATCACTTTTCTCGGTGCGCTTTAATCGTCCTACTTTAGACGACAAGATCTGTTATTTTGCAAACCTTCATAGTAGAACATTTTTATGTATCAGATGGAAACGAATGGTAGTAAAGTAGTGGGAAACGTTTAATTGTTTAAGAAGGGGGTGGAAAATGTCATTAATCAGCTATGTTTAACAAAGTTCTCTACAAATAACTCTCGTAAACAACAGCCACCGGCCGATCTCGGACGCAGTGCATTTCGTATTTTAATTAAGTTTTCCCAGCGGTCGTCATAAGTTGCATGATAGATCAAGTTGCAATGGCCTTTATGGCGCATTACGCCCGTAAATATGCATACGCGAGCACGGACGAGTTAGTGCTGCGGCATGATAATAAATCGCTGCGTCATGGAATATTGGATATGGTATCCCCTACTGCAACTAAGTAGTACATAACGTTCGTCATGTACCTTGAGAGTAATCAAAATTATAAATCTTTCAAATCTTTCCAAATAGTCGCCAAACTTCCCTCTGAAATGATCCACGAAATGCAGAACACCGAAATGGACAGTTAACGGACGGGGGACTGTTAAGAGAAATTTCAACACTCTTTCGAATGACGACCAGGAGTCACAAAACAGCCTCAGCGAGAATTATATGGACGTGGAAATTTGTTCCTACCTTTCGAATTCAACCGGTGGTTTATGTTTAATATACTGCGATACCAGCGAGGACTGCGTACGAACGTCTATCCTTATAGTTCACTGAATATTAACCATCAAGACACAAGTACCTGGCCAGTTGCGTACATTAGCTTCCAAATGGAAGTATTGGATGCGATCAGTCACAGAAACCGTTACGGAATAACTCACAAGATGGTCATTGTCTTAGGAGTCTAGCTCGAGAACAATGGTTTGATGAAACTCATCGAAATAGTTCCTTTGGAACTCTAGTCTCATCACAACGCTGAAAATTGCCGATTATTCTCATTAAAATCGATGTTTCATATGTACCTCGAAGGAGGTTAGTTTCATGAAACTGTTTGCCTTAGCGTATATTCTCCTTTAAGACTAATCTTAAGAAAGCAGTTTCATGAAATGCATTTCATAAAACTAGTTTTCTTGAAACATGCCATCGATGAAACACCAATTTAGTGAAGTTTCATAAGCCATTCTGACGAGTTTCATGCAGTGATTTTATCACATAAAATCTAGATGAAACATTAGTTTCAGTTTCAATAGTAATATAATCAATATTGATGAAGATTTAGTTGAGTTTCAATCGCAGCTGCATAGATAGAGGAAGAAAAAATAAAAACTACTAAATTCATCCTCAAGAATAATAAGAATATAATATAAGCGAAGAAAAAAGTACAAAAGAACAATGAAAAGTAAAGGTGCTTACACTATTTCAATGAAAATCATTAAATCATTTGACGAATTTCATCAAATGGAAGCTAAACGACTAGCTACGGCTAATCTTCAGTAATAGTCCAGTCATTATAGACATGAAATAGCCTGTTTCGGGAAAAAATACTATTAGAAGTTTTTCTGCGGAATATTGTTCAGAAACGTGTTATAAACAAAATATCAAAAAATCAACTCGAGACTAGTTGGGAAACTTTATTTAAACAATGGTCATAGTTATGGAAAGGTGGTTTTTTTGACTTGCGTAAAAAAACTGTTATTCATAGAGAAAAAAGGTTTATACACAAAAAGTAGGTATTAATAAACCTGTAAAATGAGACGTCCGATTAAATTTCCATAATTTGTTTATGCGCAAGAGCTCAAAAATGGTCGAAAATGGCCAGTTTTTCAGTTGGTAATAATTAATGCAATTTTCATCGTAGACACTTGTAATTCAGGATTTTCAAGCTCTTTGCAGCCTTAATAAGTGGTAAAAATTTCAGCCTGAAAGCTTCATTATTTTGGAGTCGGCGGAATTTGTTATCTAAGAAGATGCTGATTTCAATTCATTTTCCCAAGCTCACAGGCGTTTCAATCATTAGTTGCTTTTGTACCTAAATAGTTGTATTAACATATGCATTTACTGAGAATTTAATTTTTCAAATTTAATTTGTTTAAAAATTACTGAAAAAATGTTAATGTTTATTAAATTGTTAAGATAGGTAATTATTATAAAATGAAATAGTAACCTCTGTAGTTTAGTTAGTATTATTTTTCTCCGAATAAAAAAAATAAATTTTCTAAGTTGATTAGATGTTGACATATTTTTTTTATTTAATCGCTGTGACGTTAATTATGACTATTAAAAGCCGAAATTTGGAGAGAGTATACATTAAGAGCTATAATTTCATGTCCTATATTAACATTAATATGAATTCAACTATTTAATTACGAAAAAGAAGATAGCGGCGATGCTACGTTTTCGCGTTTAAACATTCTTGCATGTATAAAATGCTATTTAAAACATTTAGGTATACAATAAATAACTATTATTTTACTGATAATTATGACAAACAGATTTTTTGAAAAGAGGGATAAGACTGGTAAGTGAACAAACTGGAAAAATTCAGAGATTCGACAAGCAAGTGGTCAAAAAACATGTTAAATTCTTTCTGAATAGTTTAATACCATATTTTTTACTTTTCCGAAATATGCAAAAGCAACAACGTTACAGTAAAATTTAACTCGTTCTTGCGACGAATATATATTACGAAAACTTAAAATTCTCATTACTTTACGAGTATAAAAATTAAATCATTTTTGCCAATGAAATTGTAATATCAAGGTTGTATACTTGATATTTGCCTGGACATGAAAATGACTTGTCTTTATCAATTAAATATATTCACGTCACAAGGATTCGAATGTGACATGAAAATTACACAACTACGATAAGAACCGATAATTTCTGTAATTAGTTCAACAATTCTACGTAATTACTTCCACACAAATTAAACACATGAATGGCGCTTGAACCATTACACTTAATAAACTGACATATTTTTTGCGGTATGAAATCCAAAACTCTCTTATTTAGCTAACATTATTGGCTAAATAACAATAAAATACAAAAAAAATAACAAATGTAGAAATGAATAAGGTTTTGTTATGTTTAGTCTTAAATCTTGGATTATTGAGACAACCTTATTTCTTACTACTCTCATTAGATTGGAGCGCGTCCAAAAGTAGAACGAAAAAGTATGCCAAAAATTTAAATAGCTAGGAATAAGATTATTATTATTGATTAATTCAGGAATAAATTCGCTGGCGAATAAAAATCGACATTGGAAAGGCCGGCACAAAAGACAGGCCTCAATAAAACGGCACTTTTGAAACGTTTTATGTCAATAGTTAAATACTGCACTGTTTAATTAATAATAGGCCAATTTAGCTCTAATTTATTTGTCATTAAACAAGTAAAGTGCCATAAAAGGTATAAACAATTAATAAACCATCCTCCATTATTGATAATAAATTAAGATTTAGCTCTGCCCGTACCTTTCTAATTAATAAAGTATCGTGCTAACATTTAATAAAAGTCAATAACTTACAATGTAAATCGTTAAGTGTAAATCAGACACGGTTAATTGTATTATTATTATACGTACGCGCTGAGCTATAAACCTTTCAATATGACTTCAACTCTCTAAAAAAAGACGCAGCAATGATTTATATCATTTTAACAACTTTTTTCTTTATTAGAAATAGACCTTTTTAGTAGTGATGTCACATGCGCCACATAATAGGCAGCCCCATAGTACAAATTATCATGAATAATTTCTCAATATTTTTATTAGATCGATTTTGGACATGTGTCAAAAAATGGTTTCTTAGCCATGACCTTAAATATCGCGATATTCTGGAAATATTTGGAATATTTAAGAAGTTTCAAACCCCAAGTGACAAACTAAAAGAATTATATAATTTATATTTTTAAAATAAATCAATATTGACTTTTATAGTAATTAATAAATTAAAATTATATCAATGTTACTGAGCATGCACATTAAAGGTAATTTCATGTAAGCGAAGTAGCCTCACAACAGGGTATCATTCAAGGAAAGTTTAGTTATGGTTAAGAGTACGTCTATACCACTTGAAAGAATACACTCGATAAACACACTGACACAGCACAACACCAAGAAAAACAATAAAAATACTTACAGCAACTAGAAAATGTCAAGATTAAACAAATGAAGAGAAAATACGCTAATGATGACAGCGATGACATATCAACAAGATCTCACCTGCGTATGAGGCTATTCTTTCCGAGTATGAGCATTAGGATTAACACGGTTAATGTTAAATTTTTACTTTATTTAAAGGACCACGCAATTTCTTTATGGACCGGAGGTTAAATTGGTTGGAATTTTGATATGTTATGTATTTTGTCCTTCTGATCAAATGACTCAATGGGCAGAAACTCCTATCACCTCAAAATTTTAAGATACAGCTGGCTGAAGTTGGAACTATCCTGCACTGGAGATGCGTTCATATGGGTCAAATATGTGCCATTTTTTAAGTTGTAGGTGTTCAGCGAGGTTTGAAAACACCTCGCAAACTTCGTTAGCAATTAATTATAGTTCATTATCATACTCCTGATAGGTATATATGTCATATGACGTCATGACATGTCATTACGCGTCATAAAACGTCAAAGTTCAAAGTACTTTTCTTTCTGTTACTGGACGCCTCACATTGTTTTATAATCTAAAAAGCAGCATTAACGGTCTCATCCTGTCACGCATCGTGAAGTCATTGCAGGTAAGTTTTGGTCATCCAGTGTCATATGACGGCATCTCATGTCACACAAGGTAATAGTTCCTTTTGAGTAAATCAGGTTTTACTGTAAGTTAATCTCTGAACATGTATCGATTCGTAAGCAAATAATTGAAATATATTATCAAATTCCTGATGCGTAGCTGTGTCATAATGACGTGTCATGACGTCATGCAACACATCTACGTATCAGAAATATGCATTACAATTAATTGTTTACAAAGTGATATAATGTGAGCAGATATTTAACTCACCAGTAAAACATGATTTGTTCAAAAGGAACTATTACCCTGTGTGACATGAGATGACAATGTATGACCAGAACTTGCCTGCAATGACGATGCATGACAGACTGAGACTGTCAATGCTGCCTATTAGATAATAAAACAATGAGAGGCGTCCGATAAGAGACAGAAAAGTACTTTGACGTTTTATGACGCGTAATGACATGTCATGACGTCACATGACATATATACCTATCGGGAGTATGAAAATGAACTACAATTAATTGCTAACGAAATTTGCGAGGTGTTTTCAGACCTCGCTGAACACCTGCAACTTAAAAAATGGCACAGATTTGACCCATATGAACGCATCTCCAGTGCAGAATAGTTCCAACTTCAACCAACTGTATCTTAAAATCCTGAAGTCATAGGAGTTTCTGCACATTGATATATTTGATCAGAAGGACAAAATACATAACATATTAAAATTCCAACCAATTTAACGGAAGCCCATTTTCCATAAAGAAATTGCGTGGTCCTTTAGGAATATTCTTTTATATCGTTTTTTGTAAGTTTTAAGCAAATAGTGTATCTATTTTACCAAACATGTGTTGGTTGTTCTTAAATACATCTAAATCCTTGTAAAAATAAATTCTTTTGAAGTTGTTCATTTTCATAGTATCTATGTAAATAGTACACAAGGGTCAGATTCGGTCTGTACAGGGTTAGTCACTATAATCTGACAACTTATTGTGAATTTATTATTAAAATTACAAAAAAGTTTTTAATACAAAAGTTTTAGCTTTTTTTATGAATTTTTATAATACAGTATTAGAAAAAACAATTGAATAACGGAAATCACTAAATTAAAGATTTTTTTAATGGGACACCCTATATATTAGTGCACAATTAGCTTCGTTAAATTTTTTTCTTTTCAAAAATATATAATATGTTACTGTTTGATTCAGGATTTTTCGATATATTTCAGTTTAAAACTATTTTTAAAAAGACAGGAGAGAAATTTATGTCTGACGGATCGCAGTGGCTATGGCCGAGGCACGCGAAATAAACAAATGACTTTCACAGAAGTTTATTTATCGTCATTAATTTATTTCCTATTTTACTAAACTATTTTAACAAAGAAATAATATTTAGTGAGAACAAAAAATTTGAAGTTATCTGTTTATTTTATGATAATAATAAAAATCATTCTTAACTTTAACAAGTCTTAACTTTAACATAATTTTAATACTTAATTAATAAAAACCAACTAAAACACAAATGGTCATAGATGCTCAATGAGACCTCCATTGTTATTGATGCACTTCGTATAATCCTCATTAATTTTCAGAACTTCATTTAGTACGAAATGGGAATTAAATTCACTTAAATTTTGTATACATTGATCAACTTTATGCCTTAGTTCATATAAGTTTATACTAGTTTCCTTATAAACCTCGTTTATTAAGTAATTCAACAGAAAACTGTCCAAGGGTGTAAGGTCTGGGCTATTTGAAGGCCATTGTATATTTCCTCCATTTCCAATCCACAAATCAAACCTATTATTTAAATAATTTTCTACTGCTCTGGTTCCATGCGGAGACACACCATCTTGGTGTCAAATTAAATTGGTATAGTAGATCAAAGCAGGTCTTCCAATTTGTTTTTTATTTGATTTTTAAGAAAATGCAGGTATCTTTCCCCAATCAAAGCACCTTCATAAAATAGTGGGCCAATGATTTTATTTCTCAATATACCGCACCAAACATTAAACGATGTACGTCTTTGACTTGGAATTTCCCTATTACACTGAGGATTTTCATTTGCCCAGATATGAGTATTTGTTTCCGTTATGAATGCCAGCTGTTGTAAAAGTCGCCTCATCAGTCCATAAAATCTTTTCAGAATAGTTCAGGTCGCCATTTTTCAAGCGCAGCATTTCTCTGCAGTACTCTAATCGCTGATTTTTTTTATTGTGGGTGAGTTTTTGAACCGGCATAGTTTTATAAGTGCGGTATTTATATTTATGTAACGTTCTAATAATTTTACTTTGGCTTATTTCTAACTTGAAGCATTTACTGTGGACTCATTTGACCTTTTTACAATAATTTAGTATTTGAATTTACCATGGTAAACTTCGAATTAATATTTGCTTACCTTGAAAATATAGTAATATAGTTAGCTCTAATTCTTCATTTGGAATAATTCTTCGTTTCTGTCTTCCAAGAGATTTAATTTCTCTAAAGCGTCGCTCAATGTCGTAAAATGCAACTCGAGATTGAACTGGAAACCCGGGATGCAAACGAGCATACTCGGCGCGCGCTGCATTCACATTATTATTACTCTTGTAAAATAAACGAATAACTTCAAATTTTTCGTTCTCACTGAACATTATTTCTTTGTTAAAATAGTTCGTTATAGGAAATAAATTAATGATGATAAATAAACTTCTGTCAAAGTCATTTGTTTGTTCCGCGTGCCTCATCCATAGCCACTGCGATCCGTCAGACATACATTTCTCTCCTGTTTTTTTTCAATAATAGTTTTAAACTGAAATATGTCGAAAAGTTCTGAATCAAACAGTAAGATAATATATAATTTTGAAAAGAGAAATATTTAACGAAGCTAAGTACGAAGTAGTAAAGAGTGCAGTTATAGCAACGGTTGGGTCACTTTTTGTTTGAATAAAGTTACATACAATGGATCCCAGCCTAAAGCCAACCCTGTACCACAATGCAGCCACCCAATCCAATCTTTAGTTATAACAAACAAAGTTTGCTATTATTATATCTTGGTGGTTACTGCTCTATTTCAAGTTCAAAACCGGTCTATGTCTGGTAGTTTTACTGAAGAATGATATTTCGCACTGATTTCACCTTGTGCGACACTAGTCTTGTTTTCTTGATGCATACAGATTAGTAGGTCGCTCTTTGCCAGTAGGTACAAAACAATACCTTGTACCAGTAATTATTCAGTAACAGTGACACACTTTGGAGGTTATATCTCACCCACACTAAAAGCATTAAAATATATTTGTCCCGTAGCTTATATCTCGAGAGATTTTCACTGAAAAAAGTTGTAAGAGACGCTAATGATGAAATTGACTATATTTTTGCAATGGTGGGGTACTAATTTGATTCATTTATAGTTACAAAAGAAAACTAGATTGAGTGAGAAAGTTCTAGAATGCGCATGTAAGAATATTTACATATTAAATACAATGACTAACCGGTCCACTAGTTCCTAGAGTCAAAATTAAGAAATTAAGTACCTAGCTCCTAATTCAGAGCATAATAAAAAAATATTACGTACGGTAATTGTTATGTATACGCGAGACCTTGCACATATTAAGGAAAACGGCCATAACGCGTTCCAGTTTCAGCAAAGCGAGACCTATTTTTCGCAGGCGTCGCTATTTTAAGGTTATTTCCATTTGAGACGGCTGCGGCGTGGGTAAGGAATTATCGTAACCGCGGATACTATTGTACCAATAAATAAACAATAGGCCCGCATTCAGCGCCTAACAAGTCGGCCCTACCTCACACCGCCAACGTTTTATAAGTAATGGTCTCCGCCGGAATTGACAGATATTAATCGGTGGCGCTGGTGCCGGAAACGAAAGACAGCCTTTCAACGCTTTGCTCTCCTCCAAACTGGTAGAGTTACCTTTGTTTTACAAGCGGCTAGAAAAATACTTGAATGTACTCGCACCTAATGAATATTCGGGAAACAGCAGCTAGGAAAGATGAAAGTAACTAATTTTAAGAAAGTAGTTGTACAAAACACATATTGTCGCTATTGAAGCAAAAATTAATGCCCCTTCAAAGGGCTATTTCAGCAAATTGCTTTGAAGAAACCAGGTTATCTGCTGTACATTTTTCTTGGACACTTATACAGTAAAACCTCTGTTAGTGACCAACTGTGTCAAGCGACCACTTCTACACAACAACCGATTTTGAATTCTCTGAATTTACAAATGGAAATCCCCTTGTTTCTGGACCTCTCAGTAAAGGGTATTCTCTTAAACGACAGCGAGCACAATGTACTGGATTTTCCAGCATACAACAATGCTAAAACTCCTCCCATTAAAGGGCAATAAAGTACCCTCATAATAGTAGGTAGAATATTATTTAATGATAGTGGGGTTTCCAAAATTTATTTCTTAAACCGAGAGAATATGGTTTTAAGTTTAGTTCTATTTTGAAGCCATGAAACGTGGTTCACTGGTTTGATAAAGCGAAACCAGTTCAATTAAAGATCGAGCTCGTAGAATTTATTTTACGAAAATGTATTTCACGAAATTAGTCTTCACTGAGGTTGCATTTTAATGAAACATTAGATTCAGTTTTGATGTCATCATATGATGAAGGGGTATGATTTGGTGGTGGTTTAAAGAAGAAAAAGTAACAAGAAGTTTATTGTGTAACGAAACGTATTACATAAAACTAGTTTCCTTTAATTATTGAAACATAAGTTCTATTTCCAATGACAATGGTAACGACAATGAAGATCATTACTGCCTTGGTGATGGCTATAAAAATCAAAAAGAAGTGGAAAGGGAACGATGTAATACAAAATACATCAGATTACGAGATGTCAGGAAGCCACAGTAAGGCAAGCCTTTTTCAAGAAACTCGTCGAAACGGTTTTATGAAACTGGAGCTTCACCAAAACAATGAAACCCATTTCTTTATTCTATTATTTTTTCATCACATTCCCATTTTTTTGTTTGAAATATACCTAAAATCCTAACTGCTGAATCAATGATTGCACTTTATCTCATTTAAATGAGAACGAATCTAGTGGATTACTTTCATTTTCATCTACGTGGCCACAACCAAAGCGCAGTAATATCATCATCGCTGTCGATGTTAAAATTAGTTTAACTTGTTTTTACAACCTAATGAGACGGGATTGGGATTAGTAGAACATGGTTACCTCTTCTATACAACAAGCAACGGTGTGAGAAAAGAATGTGTGATTTATCACCGTGCAGATATACGCAACGTTACCGATGATACCACAGACGAACGTGACACCACCCCACTCGGCAGATCTAGAAGCGCGCCCAGCTTCAGTCGCGGAGTAACATTTCTCCCCTGAAGATGCCGGTAGTGAATAACGGCGAAAAGTTTGGAAGCCTTAAAACCATTTTTCCTTGAAATTGGCTAACTTTGAGACAGCACATTGACGAAACCTTAGTTTCAATTCAGTTGGGCTTTAATATCGATGTGTCGGATGATGAGAGTATTAGAAGAAATATAATAAAAGCAATAAGAACTGCAATAGTTTTCTTGAATGATTTGATTGTTTCAGATCATAAAAAATCGAGTTGCAGTTTTTTCTACCACCCACGGAAAGACAGACTGAAACGATAAATTCTAGGGCTTCGATAAAAGCGTCGAGACAGATTTAAATACAGGGTGTTCCAACAGGTCGTTAGAATGTGAAATGCAAAAAAATATGCAAAAACGAAGTACCTAACACTTAGTTTTGTCTAAAAAAAGTTTAAAATTTTATTAAGTTTTGAAAAAAATAATTAATAACGCAGAAAAATGACAGCATACAGGGTGGTCCGTTTTTCATGGCTCACCATTGGTATCTGGGAAACCGTAAGATATACAGAAATCAAATTAGAGAAAAGTTGCGCCTTTTCAGGGCCATTAAAATAAACCTGAGAGATGCTGCCGCTCTTGAAATATTGTAAAAAAATTGAAACTAGCAATTTTTAGAAAATGACATCTAGCGTCCTTATTTCACAACAGAAAGAGCTGAAATTTAGTGCTGGGGGATAAGAAGATACGAGGAATCCATGTTGTCGAAAAAAATTTCTACGGCTACTTGTTTCAGTTATACAACACTCAATTGGTTTTTTTCTTATGGGCGCCATACTAATTTATTTAAAAAATTAATAAAATCTAGTTGTTCTTGACGTAAAACAAAAATTAACAAACATTTTGACAGATTCAATATTTGCTAGCGCTTGCTGCCTTGTGTACATTATTTTAATTGAAATTATGTTAAAGTCTTCAATTACAGAGAAGAGATAAATGTACGAGTTATACATAAAAAATAATAAAAATTCTAGAAACTACTAGAATCAGTTATATACAGAAATACTCCAGCCTCATCGAACGGTATTTTTTAAAAATGTATAGAAATATGGTAGAATTTCGAAGTGTGGAGAAACCTAGACGCAGGTATACTTACTTTTTATTTGTTTTCAGAGATAATTTTTTCCAAATTACATAAATGTAGGTATCAAGTAAGACGGGAATCCATTCATGAAATAAATGTCTTGAGACAAATTAACATAGACATAGAGTTCTATGAGGGTAATCGCAAGAGAATGTGTTACTTCACGGACAACCATTAAAAGAATTTTGAAAAAATATAAGTACCATGATTACAAATTCAAATTCAAACCAGTACAAAATCTACACCCAGGAGATGGGACACGAAGAACAGGATTTTGTAGATGGTTTCAGGGATAACAGAAAATATATTGTTCGGCAGGAAAATTATTTGGAGAGATGACACTACGTTTACAAATAAAGGCATTTTTAATAGAAAAAATAGGCATTATTGTGCCATAGAAAATCCATTTGATTCAAGAGACTAGCCACCAAATTAGATTTCCCCTTAACATTTGGTGTGGAATATTAAATGAACGTATAATAGGACCGTTTGTTACTGATGGTAACCTTACTTCTGAGAAGTATTTAGATATTTTAAGGGTAGAAATGGAGGATGCATTGGATAATTTTCTCTTGTATTACATTAGACATTTAGAAAAGTTTCAGTAATATGGCGTAGGGCCTCATAATTCCGCAATGGTGTTCCAATATTTAAATCGATGATTTCCAAATAATTGGATTGGCACTCATGGACTTGTAGCTTGTAGATTTGTGGCCTCCGCGGTCTCCATGTCTCAACCCTTTAGATTTTTTTCTGTGAGGTTGTCTAAAAGATAAAATTTAACTCTAGTTTTACATTGTAAACAAAAAAAGTTTGGTATACGAGCAAAATTTCATTTATGTATATTTAAATGTTTCGGAACTGAAAACCATCTTCAGAATTCAACTTTGAACACCCTGTACATTAAAAACTAAGCATGATAAGCCACATGTTCATATGAAGTTTCCTTTATAAAAACGCCTTAGCGACCGCTTCTCAAAATATGTGTATGTCGTATGGGAACACCCCGTATATCTCAACAAATTACTATAACCGTTGCGGCGCTCGACGGCCGCATTTTCCGCTAGCGCGCCCGTTTCACCACCGGCCGATCCGGAGAGAGCAGTGCCGGCGACCCACCTCGCGCCTCTCCGCTAGTTCAATACCGTGGGAACGCCGCCAACTTCTCGCCGCGTTCGCTACCGGAGTTACGCGGCCGCACCGGTCGTGAGTAATGGCCCAAACGAACATTGTTCCTAGCCTGGTCGTTAATCCGTAAATAATAGTCGAGCCAAATAGATTACCCAGTCGCAAATCTCGCAAGGCGGCCTCACGCTGCGAAAACTGTATTAGAACAGGCGCACGCGAGCACCGATAAGCTCCGGGACGAAGACGTTTATGGCCGGGTGAAGGCGGTGGGCGCAAGGGGATGCTAACACAGGATTTTCGAAAGATCGGTTAAATTTTTCGTATATTTGATCAACACTACATTTTATTAAATATTATGAATTAATATTTATAGTAATTGTAGATACAGTTATTACATTTAGTAACATTTATAAAATTATGGATAATTATTCCTCTGGCGTTTATTAATAGTCACTTTGTTCTCAAAATGACTAGACCGCTCCATCTCAATCACCGGAGGCTCTCAATATTATCTGACTGATCCGTTAAAACAGCATGATGCGACGTACTACTAGAACCTGGAATTGAAGCGTCATTGTAAAGAATCCTGTTGACTATTTAATTTTTGTTACTTAAACTGTCAGCAACATAACTGTTTGCAATTGTGGCTGATTTCCACCCACCATGTCTCTTGATTACTAATACATCAACGCCTGTATTAGCCAGTAACGTTACCGATGTTCTTCGGAATGAATATGTATATGTTTTAGGATGTTCTAGTTTCAAAAACTATGCAATCTTATTAGGAATCATAGAAGGGGTATTCTTGTCAACTGGTTGGTTGTAACCTCTACCTGCTTGATAACGTATAAAAAAGTGTGAAATTTCAGTTTTTATTTCCAATCTAATCTTGATATAAAAATAATACTTACCTCCTTCATAGTGTAAATAACTATTTCATTAAATGTCAATTTAAACCAAAATTTGGAATCAAACAAACAACAAAAGTGTAAAATAACAATAAGTTAAAATGAGTAGTAACTCAGACAGTGACGAAAAATTTACAAATACTCCATCGGACTTGCAAGAGGAAGCTAGCAATATTTCTCTGAATTTGTTATTTACAAAGTCAAGACATCGATACGAACAGTATTATGAATTGTTCAATAACTGGAAAAGCAAACAAAAAGCCGAAAACTTAACAGAAAATGTACTACTTGCTTATCTATCAGAAAGATCAAAGATTGTAAATGCAGCTGCACTCTGGTTTGAATTTTCAATGTTGAAAAGCACTTTTAAAGTTAAGGAAAGTTCGAGCATTTTTCAAACAAAATTCTGTAAATTACCTGTCCAAAAAGTCTAAAAGTTTGACTCAAGAACAATGTATTATATAAATTTTCTAAAGAACCACTTAATTCGGAATATCTTATGGTCAAGGTAAACTAAGTTGAACTAATTATGTTTTTTTTTATTAGCATTGCATTATAGGTTTCTCTTATTATGGGACTATAAGGGCATTGTCATCGAAATGAGTTGTTGAATATGAAACTTGACAACACAGATAACAGATGAGACATATTGATTGTTACAGTTCCACAAACAAAATATAATATTACAAGAACGTTTACAGTCACAAACAAAACGGTTGATGAATTGAATCTACTTACAATATACAACAGATATGTTTCCCTTAGACCTACCACACACCTCATAATCGTCTGTTCATTTATTACAAGAATAATAAATGCATAGTGCAATCAATCGGAAAATATGTATTTCGCAAAATTCCAAGCAAAATAGCCACTTTTTTAAACAGCCTGAACCTAATACATACACTAGACATTGCTTCCGCCGTGGTTCCGCAACCCTACTAGCTAACTCTGGGTGTGATTTACTAACACTTAAAAAAATATGGAGGTTGGCGTTCTTCTGCAGTTATGGAAGGATATATAGATGACTGCTTATCAAATAAGATTTTTCAAAAAATCCTGACAAACCCAAACGCATTAGTAGCCTTTAGCTATCAGTAACCCTCTTTTCACTTCGCTCGCTCGGGCAGCTATATCATTTTCTATCCTTGTGACACAATATACTATAAATGCAGTAAATAATATTGGCAAGCACGTAATTTGTCAGATCTGAGGGCATCGATGGCAATACCCCCTGGATCCTGGCGACCTACAAAAGTGAAAATTTGTGGGCAAACATCAGCTCGTACTTTGACATATCTGATAGGTGTTCCTTCTAATATTGGTTGGTTGATTGTATAAAGAAACCAATGAATCACAAACCAAATGAACGAATAAAACCAAATAATCGTTAATCAAGAGCAAAATAGGTAAGAAGTCAACCTTTAAAGTCTCAATACGTAAAATATTTAACACCTACAAACTACAATGATCATCACAATCAAGGTTTTACCTTCCGCCTGAACGAAGATTAGTCCAGTTGTCGTGACAGATCATGTGATGATGATAAAAGTGTAGGCCAGCCTCATATTAAGATATCTAAGTCGAATTGATTGCTTGGCATTGTGAATCCTTTCCGAGCTTCACCAGCTAATGGGTTTTGAAATAAAAATATACAGACGAAATTATGCGCCTTAATCTGTTTCTACAATAAACTAATGACAAGTCGAGTAAAGATTCAGTTTCAATTAGTGGATCAATAGTGCAGTTAGGCCGGTATATATTGAGTAGTGATGAATTAAAATCGACAAAAAGAAATTGGACAATCGCGAGGTGTTTAATGTAAATACTATAGGTATCTCGAAAATTTGGAAAATATCTAAGTATATTAAAAACAATTAAAGCAAAGTTTTCCTGAGAATCCTTCTGGGAAATGTTCACGATTATATTTTTTTCTTGAATGTGAATGAATCTATTTTGAAATATTAATAATAAAAAGGATGAAATAATTAAATGTAATCTGCGAAGCGATACAGAGAACAAAGATCTAAAAGAACAGGAGTTGCAAGATCACCTGATTGAATAGAGCAAGACACAACTTCTATTACAAAAAAATAAGTAAATAGTAAATACTCCCGTCACCATTCAAAGTTCAAGAAAGTTTTATTAATTAAAAATCAGAGGAATACTTAGAGGTATGTTTGCTAATAGGCATTTATCTCATTTATTTATCTCATAACTTCGTTAATGTTGTGTTTAAGAAAAATGACCAAATGCACAATTTTTTATTACAACAGATTTATATACATATAACTCATCAAAATCAACAAATTTCGTCTAATAATTTTTGAAAACGCTTATGTGAAAGAAGAAAGAAGAAACGCTTATGTCAGTTAATAATAAACAAAGAATACTAAAAAAAATGAGAACTGACTAGTGGTAGTACGAGGCACATCCGCAAAGTAAGAGTACTGAGTCTCCGATGCTTTGTGGATTTTGTTTTAGATAAAGTTGGCAATGCATTCAAGGCCAAGGTGTTGGGAGCAGAACGCGCGCTCATTTGTCGTAGTCAGTTGAGGACTGTTGTTATAGTGGCGTGTTGAAATGAATGCCGCTATTCCGAATCCCGCCAGCTATAAGAGTATTGAGACTCTGATACTGTGGTTTTAGTTTTCGACAAAGTTGGCAACACTATTTTCAAGACCAAGGCGTTGGGAGTACTAAGCGCGGCGCTCATTTGTCTGTCAGTTGAGAACTGTTGTTGTAGTGGCGTGTTGAAATGTGTACCGCTATTCCGAATCCCACCAGTTGGGAAGAAGAGGAGGAGCGTAATCCGGTTTCTTCTTGCAAAGGGAAAGCCGCCGTATGTATTTTTAACGATATCAAAACTCATTCGGATGGAACATTGTCAACCGTCCCGCTCACAGCCCTGACCTGACACCTTTTGATTTTAATATATTCTTTTCACTGAAGGTGTTTATGGGTGGAAGATATCAGAAAGCTCATCCCTCATCTCACAAAGTGCATTGAATTTGAAGACGACTACGTCAAAATATAGTATTTTATTAGCGTTTACAGGTACAATACAGGTACAATATACCGCGCAATTTTTTTTTTTTTTTTGAAAAAATTTATTAGACAAAAGTTGTGACTTTGCACGACTTAAGCACTCGGTTAAAATTTTGGCATTCATTTTTGAGACACCCTATAACTTTGAAAATGTAAAAGGCGGTCGAGTGAGTGTGCGAGCGAACGGTTATGGCCTGTTATAATTGGAATGCCCTGTACAAGAGATCTAATCGTCGCAAGGCTTGCCGTTGTTCGGTACGTATTCATCAAAACATGCACACCTTCTTATAGTCCATGAAATCCGTGAAAAAGGAACGAACTCGATCAGGAAGTGCACGCAAGGCGATCCGGGATCCTCTCCAAGGATAATGCGTGGAGAATGGCTCGATTTTTTACGATTACAGAGATAATTATGTGTGATATAATTCCGTTATTTTTTTACGGAGATTTATAGTTGATTTTATTAACCATGAATGTCATGGCTACATACACACCCACAACGAGCCCCCGGGAAACGGACTGTGCTGTTAGATACAGTTTTAGTTTTTGTATTTGATTGTGAATATTTCGTCTATTCGTTAAATGCAGCGGCGGCTGGTTAGGGGGAGCTCTGGGGCGCGTTCCCCCTAGAAATCTTCATAGTAAAAAAAATATATATAAAACTTTAATTTACAATGTTATCTTAATTAAATAGATTAGCCTTATGATACACATTAAAAAGGAAATATTCCATTTGTAATGTATTCGTCAATTTAACTCTACTTACAAAATTCATTTGAAAAACACTTGAATACGTAGGCTCCTTGTAGCTCGCCCCTTAATCTGTAGTGTTTACAGCGGTGGTCATGGTTAGTCCGACCGTAACCAAATAATAGTCATTTATCGCTTTTTTTTATTAAATATAATTTGTTTACGTTAGTGTAAAGGTATCAAATTGTAATGAAAAATAAAAAAAAATTTTTCGGGCAAAAACAGAAGGATGGACTTTCCCTATAAAAATAATAACGAGTAAATTTTCCTTATATTTCAATAGTATTTAAAATAAAACTATCCAGTACTATCAAAAGCCGCCACTGGTTAAATACCATAACACAGGCACAAGTTGCCCTATGACGTGGCAATTTTTAATTGTTAGTCCAGTCTAAAAGCCAACTTAGTGAGCAAACTTTTGATTTAAATTTCACCATTGCAAGATTATTTCATGTTTTATTTGGTATCTTATCCCATTGCTTTAAAAACTCAGTAATCTCTCCGAAATTAAGAGAGATAGAAAGTTACGGTTTTCACTTGAACACATGTTTGTGAGAAATATTTTTGTTGCTTTTTCAACATTTCAGGGCTTATACAAAATTTCCACCAATAAAAACACCTAATGTTTCAGGTTTTCCAGGTAGATTTAAACAGTATTCCAATTTTTAAAGATTCAAACTCAGTCAGTTTCCATTTCTCAGTCATCGCTAATTTCTATATTTTTTTTATATAAAAGATTTTTTTTAACTTTCCGTAAATTCGTTTGTGTTGTTCCGATGAAAAAGTTCTTGAGTCATTTGATGTAACTTTGTGTGTTACTTTACTGGTATACATAGTTTCTTTTTTTACTCATAATTTTCGAGAGAATAAGTAATTTTTTTCGTACGCTATTGGATTTTATTTAAAAAGAGAAAATAATTGTAACTTCAAACAAATTACAGGATATTTAAAGATTTAAGAATATTTTCAATTGCAAATAATGGATTTTTAAAAAGAGGCGTTTTAAATTTTTTCTGAATAAAATATAAGTAATAGGAACTGAATTTAAGCTTATACAGGGTGATTCACAAATGGTGACTGAAAATGTAACCTCGTATTCTTTGGTGAATTTTAAGGGGTCCTTCCTATAAAGTTTTTATCTAGGACGCTTCATTAAAGAGATACAGGGTGTTAAACTTCAAAAAATATCTTTAATTTTTTTAAATAATTTAAAAACTAGTAAGTGAAATAATTTGAGGGCTTTTCCTAAATTTACATACTCCAGTGGCGGAGATACAGAGTATCGGTGGCATATTTTTCTAAATAAAATAGTACGCCACTGCTTTACGGTAACAACCATGATATTTCCAATTTTCTACAAATTACTACTCTCTTATGTTTTTCGAAAAAAGCCTGATTTTCGAGTCAATCTTAAAAAAAACACATTACATTAGTACATGTGCCCAATTTCAAATTATTTCACTTACTAGTTGTTAAATTATTTTAAAAAATTAAAAATTTTATAAGAGACCCCTTAAAATTCACCAAAGAATACGAGGTTTCATTTTTGGTCACCATTTGTGAATCACCTTGTATATGTAGTAGTTTCATGTCCCTGTTGTGCAGAAATATTGTTCAGGAATAAACAAAGAGAAATGTACTAATTCGTAATGACAGTCGACCAACAAATACACAGGAGGTATAGACAGACGATTTAAAATTAATAGTACACTACTGAATTTATATAGAAAAAAAAATCATCAAAATTTTAGAAACTCTCTAATATTTCGCTGTCGTTTTTTAAATCTTTGAAAGTTCCTGATAATTCCAGATATTTCACATCAGCATACACATTGTTCATTTGTTACACTATGATTAATGGGTATTATTTGGGAACACCCTGTACAATAAACACGGAACTTTTTCTTAATTTCTTTTGTCGGTTATAATATTTACAAAACTTTACTACTTTTTGCTTTTGTAGTAAAACGTTTAATAAATTTTTATAAATAATACAGTCACGAATAATGAATTAAAATTTATGAACACTAGTTTCCGTGTCTATTCTGACTGACCATGATATTTTATTATTTACTTTATTAATAAAATATTTGAGGATCATAAAAAAGATACCTACGAGTTTAATAATAGCTTGCAACATCCAAATCATATGGCAGAAGCATTCGGGTTGATATATTATTTAACAAATAGAATGGAGGAACTAACTGTCGGTTTTCTTCTCAAATTTTTATATCCAAATTATAAGCTTTACGGAACAAACCTGCTAACAGCAACTTTTGAACTAGTTTGTTTAAATCATAATGTATTGATGCTACTCTGGAATTTTTATATATTTCTTATTCAATTAATATGTGTTGTGGAGATTCAGAAATCCAAATAAAACCGTTTCCAAAACACGATATTTTATAATTGCTATGCTCGATTGAAGCATAAGTTTACGAAACAATTTTAAATTTGCTTTAAATGTAGCAGCCCGTATGAATGCCTTGTACATTTACACGAGCCGCAGACACCGTGTCACAAAGCAACGATATGACCTTGTACACCCTCCCACATCTACGCTTTGTTTACGCACCGAAGTGACAAACTCTATTCGTGACATAGAAGTAAAACTGCCGAAACGTCAATTACGGCTCTTAAATAAGGTCTGAGGTATAATGGAACATGGAAAATTTTGGACAGATCTCTAAGTATGTATGTGTATATAAAATTACTCACCTGGTGGTTGTTGAATCTTTCCCGACGGCGGAGGGTTCCGCAACCTCTGTGGTGGATATTTAGGTACTTGTAGCACTACTGGCGTCTTAACACTTAGATCTACGGGCTCCATCTGGACCGGGGGCCCTTCTGCCTGAAAAAGAGCGTTCCTGAGTGCCCAATTTTATGCGTATAAAACAAACGAATCCGAAAATGTTATAAACAAAAATTTACTTTACGGTTATGGCCTTAGAAATTGTCAAATAAAATTTGAATAAAACTATTCATTTGTTGTATTACTAATGTTGATACAGTCATACAAATAATCAGTAATCATCTTATTTCACTTCGGTTGAGTACATAATACATCTAACTTGTGTGCAAAGTGCTTGAGGTTTGTTTTTGGTGTTCAGCGAAAATGAAACTCAACGGTAAAATAAAATTTTTATTGAAAATAAAGTTTAGTGAGAAGAAATGTTGTCGGGGCGAGCGTTCGTTGAAAAGTCCTGGTGTGGAGTCGCTCACAGGTATATGTATCTAGTCCTTGGCGCCAATCAGCCGTGGACCTTTTCCTGGAACCCTGGTGCGTCCTGCGTCTATTCTCCAAATGGGTCACTTGCGGACATGTGTAAACACATGCTTTTATCCGACTCAGAAGTTACTATTTTTTACATAATTTGTTGTGTAAAGAACGGCTTTGATAACAGTTTAAATGTTTTTACTGTACGATTCCAATTAAAAACTCTATCATTATTAATTTTTAACAATGCTTCTCAATTAATACTATTTTTAATAAGAATTCTGGACAATTCATAACTCCTCGATATAACAGACAGTACCTACTAAAAAACTGAAAAAAAAAAAAATTTAATCGAACTGAAAACTAAAATAAAAATGTAATAAAATGAAGCGACAATGACGTATTCCACCATTTCCATTTAACTGAGTGGCAGTTTGTTTTCTATCTGTTTACCATTCCGTCATATCATACCAAGTGCAAAGTCAGCCGGCAGTAGCGGCCTTTCAAAGGCGACACTACGGCATTTTGACAGAACAGCAGGGTTGACCTTTGTTGCTCTTCGTAAGTGTTCGGAACAGGGTCGAATTCTGCTAAATTTTAAGCTGTCAAGGGTTTAATTTTGCTGTTGTTTTGTTTATTTTGGATCAATTTAATATGTCTAGCACTGCTGAAGTGCTGAAGAAGAGAAAAGAATAGGAACATACTGTATTTTGAATACAATTTTACAATTTTTTAATAATACATATCTGTTTTTCCTAAATGCGTTCCTTTAAATTAAATAATTAAGGCGTAGTAATTATAATTTCAGATTGGTATTCAGGGGAACACGTAATACATATTACCTCTAAAAACCCCACTTAAAGATAGCTCAAAATTCATGTAATTTTGTACTCAACTTTAAAACAGTGGCTTTATAATTGCGATACACACCGAACCATAACTTAGTTACAGTTTAGGCGATTGCTATAAACAGTTTGATTAATAACGTGCTTCAAGTTTGCGAGACGAACTAGTCGTAAGTTCTTAAGTACTGAAAATTATTCACACCTTGTATCTTGTGGTTGTGTCAATGGAATACAACTCAATTCGAGATTTTTTTCACTCAAGGACTATCGTACGTCGAAAACGTTACTGTAAGTACATAAAGAAAGAAACCGTAACAGATGGTGTTGATTGAATAAACCGAAGATTCCATCTGGTTTTCTTGTATCCTACGTTACCGACTGCAACGAATACTGCAACGAAAACCATCGGATCTGCATCTATATTGCGGCCAACACGTTAGAGGAAACTACTGGAGGATTTACGCAAGCACCGAGCAGACAACGACCCGGTCTCACCGGGTTGGCAAATAGTCAAATGTAACTCGATATGACATATCTAAAATCTGAACATGCTGGAATCATTAACGAACATGCACTTTATAATGTCGATTTCTACACGCTCAGTGGGCGTCATCCGAGTACGTGGACCCGGCCGGATGATTGACAAAACCACGGCACTACAAATCATTAATAACGAGTGACAGAACTGAGTCAGTGGTCGTAGGACTGAATAAAAAGTTGATATTTCTCCACTCTCAGTTCGTTTAAAAGGGAAATAGTTATAACAGGTAAATATACAGGAAGATATACGGATTGCGTCAATAAATAATAATTTGATAAGGGTACAGGTAATTTTTTCTGCAAAACTATATCAACGCTTTCATTTTCAATTCTTTCCTTCACAGCTGTTTAACTACTCATCTTTTAAAAAACTAATAAAACTATTTGGATACAAGTATTTTTTTTAATAACTACCTCACAACTAAATTAAAAAGAAATCTATTTTGGTTGCTAAATTTATTAATTAATATCATGCATGCTTAATAAAATTATCAGATTTTGAAAAATAATGCTGCTTTTCATTTAAATTAATTATTTTCTGAAGAGCAGATATATCGAGATGTGAAAACTAGATTAGCAGAAAAAAATCACCTCAGTTCTGAATTTCGGGAAATAAAAAGTTTCTCAAAATTGCTATGACTATCTACAAGCCTATAACCAGCTCCAGTCGACCAGATTCCAAAGATGGGCAAAATCCAGACAGACCAACTGTCCAAACTTAAGGTGGACTTCACTACAGGACCGCTGCGGACCAACCAAAGCAAGTGATCGAAAATCGACCCTGGTTCATCAAAACGGAAGCATGGCTGACAGTATATGTACTATAAAACAGCGTGACTTTTTCAACCCCAAATGTCTATTTCGTTTGATGTGATGAGGAGGACGTCCGAACATCCCGCTTGCTTCTTTGCCGACGAGCAGGAGACTCCACATAACAGAGGTAGACCCAAATCTCAAAAGTTAATATGCATTTTTTTAATAGTATTTAGTGCTATAATGAATTTTTCTATAGTCCTATAATACCGTGCGATCCAGAATGACTGAAGATGACGTCTCACGTAAATGTTACTAAAGATATTAAAATTTACTTCCATTTGATCAAAATTACTTTCCGTTTTCTTAGATTTCCGACCGACACGATCTGTTAATTCAGAGACGTCTGTGTTTCCCGTTTGTGCTTGCCGATTGTGTATTTATTTGAATGTATCGTATAATCTTCTAAATAATCAGTGTTTTGTAACGTTAATCATCTGTTAGTTTTGTGGTAAGGAAGCAAATACCGATGGTTTCTTCAATATACAGTACTCGAACTGTATTAGGTTGGAAACCATAAATCTTAGAACGTTGGAGAGCGTTTAGCAGCAAGCCCCACTAAACCTTTACGACAGCTTATTACCATTAAATAATGGAAAACGAGTGAACTATGGTTTAACAACAACTTAAACGATGACAATCTTTTAGATATATCTTTTTTTACCGATGAGGCATGGTATCATCTTTGTGGATACGTAAATTCACAAAATTATCGTACGGGGTCTGCGGAGAAATCACACGTATTAATGGAAACGACTTTAAATCTTGTTAAAATAGGAGTTTGGGTAGCCATATCTCGGTGAAGAATAATTGCACCTAAGATAATGTTACTGCTGAGCGATATAGACAAAACATTTTGCAGCTATTTTTAAATCAGCCATATGATGACGAATTGCACAAATGGTTAATATCAACAAGACTGGGCAACACCACACGCAGCTTGTTAGCACACTGGAGTTCCTAAGAGAATTTTAAGACGATCGCATTATTAGTCGAGGCTTATGGCCTCCAAGATCTTCGGGCTTAACTCCTTTACATTACACAGCTACACAAAAAACTGTACTTTTCATGCGACATATGTTATTTCTGCCTCCTGATCACGAATCGGGTGTCAGACTTGAGCTATCACATCACAGGAATTTCCTAACCTCAAAAAACAGGTCAAAAAATAGCAAAAGTGCTAGGAAAAGTACAAAAAATAGTTTTTTCTATATTTAAATGTTCATTCCTATGGTTATATCAATTTTGCAAAATTCAAGATGGCGAGTCGGGGTCACTGATCACGAATCCGAGTTTAGATTTACAAAATTCGTTTTTAAAAATTTAATCAATTACCTATGTACTTGAAGAAGGTTAAAACATGACTAGGTACTCAGATTATAAAATAAACAGAAATATTAAAAAATAAATTTCGTAATTCTCATCTCGAATTCGTAGTCAGTGACTCCGAAAACCCCCGTATACCAATTTGACGTGAATGTGTTATTTTTTTTTTTAAATTTGGTCGGCCACCTTGGAACCGCCATCTTGAATTTTGCAAGATTGAGCTCGGATCCGCCATCAGCGACCTCGAAAACTACCGTATACTAAATTTGGCGCGAATCTGTTATTTTTTGAAAATTCGTGATATTTGACCTTAATTGACCTGTTTTTTTGAGGTTAGAAAAAGAACCATAAATTTTCACCGCGCATTCAAGTTCGGCGAGGTCTTAAATGAACATTTGAATATAGAAAAAAAAATTTTGTGTTTTTCCTAGCACTTTTTCGTGAATTTTTGCTAATTTTGACCTGTTTTTTTAGGTTAGGAAATTCCTGTGATGTGATAGCTCAATTCTGACACTGGATTCGTGATCAGGAGGCAAAAATACTACGGATAACATATGTCGCATGAAAAGTGCAAACAACTTTTTTTTTGTGTGACTGTTAGGTATTTATCCCTTTGAAACATTAAAAAATTCCAACTAAAGGTCGCGATAACAAATAAATTAGCTAATATTATGGAAAATGCAATGCATAATGTATTTAACAGTTTAAGAAGACGAGTTATAATCTATTTATACAGAACGAGGGCAGACATTTTGAACAATCATTATAAATAAATTGTGATTAAAAATATTAAATATTTTCATTCTTCATTTCACTGTTTAAATGGGTGTGAGAAATTATAACGAATTAATTACAAAAATTCTTATTACTGGTGGGGACAGAATAGACTAAAGTAATTATTATTTTTAAATTTCCTGCTCTTTTTATGTTAGAATTTAAGAAATTTTAAATTCTGCTTTTTGTGTCGTATTTTTTATTAAAATAAATATGTGACCCTATTGCCACTTCCCTTAACCCGCCACTGAACGAAATTCATTGTCAGTGTGGCCAACCATGGAGAGTGAAAATAGTAGGAGAGCGGCACACAAAATATTTGTAAGTATCGGTGCCATCAATCATTTAAATCACTGACTAATTAGAAATACAAATAGCACATTCTGAAATTAGATTTACTAAGAAGAAACTGAAATATATTCGGGAATAGGTGCTTAGTTGAAACTTAATTTTTTTTTTAAACGAGACTCCTTGCTGCAGGTTCTAAAAATAAATTACTTTTCTTCTTCTTTTTATACAATTAGAATGTAACTCCAAATAAAAATCCTACTAACGGAAACCCGCCGCAAATCATAAACATTCTCGGAGAAAAGAAGAAGCCGACCACACCTACTGCGATGGACATATCTTCAAGAGTAAATGAAACGAGCCACCGTTTATCGCTCGCGTTTTGTTTCACGATAAGCCGATCGCGCATTCCACGGCCGTCTAAAAGGAAGAAAATATATGCAAAAATGCACACTTAATCTCCTTTTCCCAATAATCTGCGTGCGGTACTGCATGCCGGCCGGGTCGTAAATATACATCATGTTGAAACTGATGCTCCACATATGTAAAGACCGCAACCGGTGCCATTGCAAGAGCCCAGTAAACGTTTTGATCCACTGATTGCCCTGATAAGGTAATGCCCATTTTGTCGGAAGACATATTCGTAAATATGTAGCTCGTTTCGAAACGGTCTCGCTGCAGATTTGTATAATAAAGTGATAGAAATAAAGGTTTCTACGCTGCCGCTCTCGGGCGGTGCCTTATACAGGGCGTCAAATCGCAGTTAGAAGTGCGATGTCGCAAGAACGCCGACGATGTTTCGCACCACCGCGGAATGTCGACGGAGTCCGAAATGGATTTTTTCCAGATCGGGGCGGACGCGAATTATGTGGCACTTCCACAGCGGTTTGGCGTTATGGCTCCTCGTAGGATTATGTAAAACCGCGCCGGTACTTTCAGTCGGATAATTTTGCTTCAATTACAGACGATCGGCTTTTTTATTGGAGCAATTATGTACCATTAGATTCGACGCAGGGTAGTGGCTTATAAGGGCACACACTTAATGTGTAAGATAAAAAAGGTTTGCAATTTTACATGGATTTTACTGTTTCTTACGCATCACTTTGAAAAGTGGTTATTAGTAGATACCAAGGACATTTAAATAAAGGGGACTATGCATGTCACAGTCTATCTCATATGTTGGGTGAAGCTAGACAAGGGGAAAGCAGAGAGCTTTATTTTCATCCAACTGATGCGCGCGATTACATCTCCAATGTCGTACGTTTTGGATGGGTCACAATAAAATATTTTACAGTCCCAAGTCAATATATTTCAACAGCTACTCAGTATTTTTATAATAAATATAATGTATAATATTTTTATAACTTCTTGGAATCCCAATAACTGTAACCATTTCTTTCTTGTTGCACCATCCCCAAGCATCCTAAAAACGTTCACATTTCATTTTTAGAATACTGAGGCAAATTTTCAGTGAGACATAAAAATATATTCTCAAAGGAGAACATCAAATGGTTGAATGAATGCAACTTTCAGTTGATTGCATCTTCGGTATTTTTATGTATAAGTGAACCACCACCATATTTTTGCTGTTGTTTTTATGCTCGTGCATTTAGTAAAATTGTAAATATATTTTTGAAAAGGTTTTTGTCGTAGAGGAAAATGAAAATGATAATATTGAAATACCTATAAATATATTAAATATAAATAATGTCTGTAACTTATTTGTGGTGCAGCATTTTCCTTTGATTTTAATGGCCAAACGTGGTTCATATTATTGTTTTTTTACTATTTCAGCACAAATTTTAAAAAAATACCAAGTCAGTTTTATAAAATTTTACCGTTATTCAAATAAAAGTTACCCACACGCACGACAATGGCCACAGTTGCATATACATTCCAAAGTCACCTTCAAGCGCGCTTACCTGTGGAAGGATAGCTGATGTGGATGTTTATAATCCAATTTCTTACAAATTCTGCACTATCTAACCATATTCACACCTTAAAAGTTTATCCAAAATACGTGTATAAACACTAATCACGTTTCACTTACTAAAATCACAACTATTTTCTAACAAGAGACGCCATATTCTGCCAACCACGGCAGAACGAACGAGGAACACGCTACAAATTATTGCGTAGTTGCCAAGTCTTCAAACGTGGCAAATATGAAAAATGAAAAATAGTTTAATATGTACAGAATTTGACAATATTGTATGCATAACTTAATAATACTATCCTATAATAATTTTCACAATTGTGATGAAAATTGCGATAAAAATATTAAGTACATTTCCAGTATAATTATACATCTGACAACAATGATACACTTAGACTGTGAATAGACCAGGCTTCATCTAGAAATGTAAATAAATAGGTCCCCTTTATTTAAATGTCCTTGGTAGATACGTTTTATAAAAGAAAGCTCATAAATATGTCTATGAAAACGCATAGTATTTGAATGTTTCCAAACAAAATTACTGGTCACGAGACTTGTAATCATTATTGAAGGCTCTCTAGTATAAGACAAGTTTTAAAGATGATATCAATGTATACAAACTAATGCAAAAAATTAAAGGGTCAAAAGAATTTCCGAAATTTTTCCGTGATTTTGACGGACTGTATTTAGGTGAAAAATGGTCGTCTCTGCGTCTCAAAAGTAACGCAGGATTTGAATTTGGGTCATTTTCATTCTGTATAGTTGGCAGCATTGCGCAGGGTCGCATGTTGTGGTAAACACGTTGCGGTTAGACAAAATGGAGCGTTATGCGACGGATGAGCTAGTGAAAATTGTGAAGAATCATTACAAGTACGGAGAGTGTGTAGCTGAGACTGTGCGGAAATTACGTGGAATTTTCGGTAGAAGGAACGCTTCAAATGAAACAACTGTTTAAAGATTAGTTGAGAAAATTGGACAAACATGAATCGGACAATGCGAAAGCGTAATACAGAAGTTTCTTAAAAGAAGTTGAGAATGCCAAATGAGTCGCGGAGGACGTCAGTCTCATAAGAAATCCTGTATTACTTTTGTAATATTAAGTATTAAGTGACTAATTTAAAGAAATAGAGTATATTTATTTGATGCAATTCAAATAGTTGCTAAGGTAATTCCAGGCTAGTGAATTATGTAAACAAGTAACTAATAAAAAAATTTAAGTGTCAAAGGAATTTTCGAAATTTTTCGGTGATTTTTGACAGACTGTATTTAGGTGAAAAATGGTCGTATGGGGAATTAAAAAAAACGCATTTTGAAGCTCTAAGATTCTAGTTTTTAGATCTTTCGGTCGAAATATTTTAGGGGCTACGGTTATCATCAAAAAAATTTTGCAAATTTTCTTTTTCCATGGAAAAATTGTTTTCAGCTAAGCCATTGCATGGACCAGATAGCTTGTTTATTCAGCTCCAATTTCCTTTTTTTTTTAATTTCGATACGACCATTTTTCATAGAAATATCGGACTTTTAATAGAAAAGGATCCTTTTGTCTTCAATCATCGATATCTCGGCGTCAACTGGTGGTACAGAGAATTGAAGAGCAGATTCGAAAACTGGAATAAATTTCCTATAACAAGTTGCCGCAATTTTTCGGAAAAAAAACTTTTTTTTATCTTTTACACGAATTTTAAAACTCATGAAAAAACAGGGTAATTTATGGCATTTTAGAAAATTGACGACAAAGTTAGAAATATTCACGAAATGACTAATGTTAAGCATGACTTTTACAGTTCGATATACCTAGAAAAACCCTGTGAAGTTTCATTTCGCTCTAGCGAACCGTTTCTTTGTTTCAGTCAAACTTTTGAAAAAAATTAAAGGGTCAGTTTTTTAGCTTGAACACTTCATAATCATGATTAAAATGGACAAAAATTTTTGGTAGGTTTTCTTAAATTTTCGCCGCAAATATCGTTTAAATTAATGAAAAAAAAAACGAAATTTTAAAACTTTTTTTCAGAGAAAAGGATAGTTTTGAAAAAACTGTTTTTTAAGTGACAGACTGCACAAAAATTAATTAGAAATTTCAAGAAACCGTATGAATCGGGGTCAAAATCTGGTTTGGGTCATCAACTTTAATTTTAATTTAATTAAAAGTTGATGAACTGAAGCATAGGACGAAAAAGCCGAATCGTGCTGGAAACAATTGGATTTTGTTTTCTTCAATGCCTGGAAGGTTTTCCAAATAAACAAAAAAAAAACAACTTTTCCAATTTTTTTTCATCGATTTAAATGTTTTTACGGTAAAAATGTGAGAAAATCTCAAAAAAATTTTTTTTTTCATTTCATCATGATTATGAAGTGTTTAAGCTCAAAAAACATGAACCTTTAATTTTTTTCAAAAGTTTCACTGTTTGAAACAAAGAAATGGTTCGCTAGGTCGAGATAAAACTTCACAGGGTTCTTCTGGGTATATCGAACTGTAAAAGTCATTACTCATTTCGTGAATATATCTAATTTAGTCGTCCATTTTCTAAAAAACCATAAAAGATGATAAAAACATGTTTTCCGAAAAATTGCGGCAGTATGTTATAGGGAATTTATTCCAGTTTTCGAAACTGCCCTTCAGTTCTCTGTAGGACCATTTGTTGCCGAGATATCGATGATTGGAGACAAAAGGATATTTTTCCATTAATAGTCCGATATTTCGATGAAAAACGGTCGTATCGAAATTTAAAAAAAAGGTGATTGATGCTGAATAAACAAACTATCTAGTCCATGCAATGGCATAGCTGAAACAAATTTTTTCAAGTTCGTGGACTCGGGAAAAAGAAAAAGAAAATTTTCTAATTTTTTTGTCGTGCTATTTCTTAGAAGTGCATGATAACCGTAGCTCTTAAAAAATGTCGACCGAAAGATCTAAAAACTAGAACATTAGAGCTTCAAAATGCTTTTTTTAGTTCCCGATACCACCATTTTTCACCTAAATACAGTCTAAAAAATCACGGAAAAATTTCGAAAATTCTTTTGACCATTTATTTTTTTGCATTAGTGTATATTAAAATTAATTTAATCATGTACGTCTGTGTATAAGGCAACCGAGGGAGCTGATAATAACCATCGTACACTAATAATCATAGCCCCAAAAAAAATCTTGTGCAAATGACCAAAATATATAATTATTTTGAGAAGCTGAATTAAAAAAATGCTAAAGAAACCCACAAAATCGACAAATCAGCATATAAAATCCAGGTAAGATTTATCAGCGGTTAAACTAGTAGTCAGATCTTTATATTCCCATGTATCTTGACCCACTGAACACGAATCGGATGTCAAATTTAGTCCATACCGTCAGAAATCCTTCCTACCTTAAAAAAGTTTAAAAATCTATAAAATTAATCAATTAGCTTCTATGATGCAGAATTTTCTAACTTGAGAAAATAGCCTAAAATCGCTAATATTCTCAAATTTTAGAATGAAGGCTACAAATAATGCAAAAATACAATCCTTTCTGCCTTAGGCTATGTTAGGTTTAAAGCCTTTTTGTTCGTTTATAACTGGGAGCCAAGAAATTTTCACACCAGGTGTTGAGATATCTATGGGAATCACTGAATTCGTGGGAATAATAATATATTTTTGCATTATTTGTCGCCTTATCATTCTAAAATTCGAGAATGTGATTTTAAGCAATTACTTCATGTTCAAAATCGTATTCAGCGGGCCAAAATATACGGACATAGGTCAGACCTAGATCATAGTAGTTAATTTATTAATTTTGTGGATTTTTAAGGTTAGGCAGGATTTGTAACCTTACAGATTCGAACTCAGCAGCTCAAAATATTGGGACACAGTGTATAAATAGGTTTTCTAATATTAAAAATAGAATCAACTTTCCTAATACTCTTTCTCAAATTCAATTTGCTAAGATGAATATGAAATTAAATTGACTACTTGTGAAAAAGTGTAAACAGATGAATATATAGTCGAGATGACAACTTTTTTACGTTATTAATCAAATCAAAGCTTTTAGATAAGTTAATAAATACAAATAACGTATTAATAGTAACTTCAACTGGCTTAATTTGCAGTTAATATATTACGGTGGCTTGCGCTGTCGAGTGCAAAGTTGCATAATGATGTCATCCATCATTTCGCCAGAGTGACATATACTTCAATAAGGAGCCTTCATAAATTCCCCTCGTAATTAAATTATCCAAAGGTAAGATAAATTTCTCGCGTGCAATCATAAATTCTTGAGATATCCGCAGAGAACCTGCTGCATAAGCTGCTTGAAATTTGATAATGCGCTGCTAGAACGGCATGCCATTGCACGTTGTATCTTATTAAGCTAGTTCGAGGCCTTACATTTTATATATGTAGTGAATAGATGGGTATTTTGTTAAAAAACATTTTTTTTAAAACCGTGCTACAATATTAACTTTATGCATGTAGAATATACCTAACTTTTTCGCACTAGTGCGTAAAGTACTTATTTACACCATAAAGGAGGTAAGTATTATTTACCAGTCGAAGACGATTTTGCGCCCGAGCGGAGCGAGGGTGGCAATAGAGTCCGGGACTGGTAAATTATACTTAACTGCTGCGTAGTGTATAACATTTTATCTGTTCTCACTATGGTTCATGAAATAAAGATTAGGTTTTATTTTTTGACATTTCTTAATCAATTCATTTTGACATTATTCGAAATCTTGCAAAGTCGCCTTGGTTGTTTGGATTTTGTCCTTTCTAAGGTGTTTATAAACAAAGCTACATAAAAGTTGCAATTTTGCTGGTTTTGAATTATTATTTCTAAATGAGTGATTTTCAAATAGAAAGTGCAGCAAATGCTGCCTGCGAATTTTTATTGCTCGAGGAGTCGAAAGTGCGCTACGGACGACCATATAGAAATTTCAAGGAATGGGGCTAGAACAAAAATACCGGTGAAGTCAAGAACTTTAAAGTCACCGGCGAGTTAGTGGAGTGAATAAATACTCAATGATTAAGTCAAAATATTTTCATAGAGAAGAAGGTGGATATATCAAAATACCTCAAGCTGAGAGGATTTTTGAAACGTGAGAATAACGGCTATACATCTAAAAACTCAAACGTCAAAGAGACGATTTTCTCGTTCAGGCACCCGATAACACATATTTGCTAATGAAGATAGTGGCGGTCTTAGGCATTGCAGGAGCATGCCGTTCTGATGAGTTATGAAAACAAACTTTGGACAACGTCAATTTCAAAAATTTAGATGACATTATTGCAGTTAAAATTCCAGATTCTTAAAATAGCATGTCACGTACGTTTACAATTACTGCTTCTCACCTAGAAATTCTCAAGAAATGTATCAAGATTAGATTGGAAATTAAAACTGAAATTTCACGTTTTTTTATGCGGTATCAAGCAGGTAGATGTTATAACCAATCAGTCGGCAAGAATACCCTTTCTATGATTCCTAATGAGATTGTACAGTTTTTGAAACTAGAACATCCTGAAACATATACAGGCCGTTTATTCCGAAGAACATCGGCAACGCTACGGGCTAATACGGGAGTTGATGTATTAGCAATCAAGAGACATGGTGGGTGAAAATCAGCCACAATTGCAGAAAGTTGCTGACAGTTTAAGTAACAAAAATGAAATAGCCAAGAGGATTCTTTACAATGACACTTCAACTCCAGGTTATAGTAGTATGTCGAATCATGCTATTTTAATGAATCAGTCAGATAATATTGAGCTTCCGGTGACTGAAATGGAGCGGTCAAATCATTTTGAGAAAAATTATGCAGATTTTATAAATGTTACTAAATGTAATAACTGTACAATTACTATGTTATATTAATTCACAATAATTAATAAAATGTAATGTTCAACAAATATTTACATTTATTTGTTTATAAAATAGGCACTTTTAACTCGAAACCGCTTTTTTACCTAGGGAGGTAAGTTATTCCGTTGTCCATAGCAACTTCCACTACTACGGTAAAATCCACTTACCACCCTAAAAAAATTGTATTAATAGTCTATTTACTATATTCACACCTTAATAAAACTCAGTCAAATTAAACGAAGAATGGATTTCCCAAATATTAAACACATAATTTGTATTCATTAGAAAATATTTCTACGTTAAATTTTGTGTATAATTTATGTGATACCATTCCGCACGCTTAAAAATAGACAGGTAGTTATAATTTGTTCAGGCATAACTGATGACGTAATTACGTATGTGAGATATCGTAATTTGTAGTATTCTAATGAGCCTACGGTAGAACAGAACCAAAGTCAAATTCATAGATGTTTCGCAACGGTAGCTGAATTATGAAACGCGTTCATTGTTAACAACTGTGTGTGTTTAAACGTCTGATGTTAGGGGAGATCGGGGTAAGATACTGAACTATATAAGGAGACGAACGAAATGAGATCATTTACCTCAAACAAAGTCAAATAGAAGAGGTGAGAAATTGAACGTTACTGGCCCCTCACCAGGGATTCGAAATGATAAAAATGTCGATTGGTGTTAAATTTGTAGGTTCAGTCGATAGATCCTCAATTCGATTCAATTTAACTACTGTTTCGAATAAATTATTGTGCCAACATTTTTAACAGTAAAGCATTGTATGTATTATCTATGTTCTTTCCAAATTTGGTTAGTGCATCTTTCTCGGTTGCGAAGAATCGATATGTATGTTTTCAGCCACGAAAATTGAATAGTGCCAAATATTTCGAATTTGCACCACCAAGAACGGCGGTGACAACATTTGTAACATTAAGGCGAGGTTTCGCATTATATTAGCTATGTCCTGTCCAAATTTGGTTAGTGCATCTCTCTCGGTTTAGATAATACAATACAACAACCTATGATTGTTTAAATATAAGGCTTAAATATCCAGTTCCATTATTTGATTTATACAGTCTGAAAGTAGGAATTCGAAAGCTTATTTCTAATTTTAGTAAATTGAAAATAAATCTCGTTACGTGCTAAGTACAGTCATGTATTATTCTTTATATACAGCAAACACTGCAAAATATATATGCACAAGGAAGTTTTAAAATTCTAAGTTAATACATCTTATCTCATTTTGAAACAAATTTCGGTTCTTTGCAAACTAAATGTACTGGAAGCTGAAGTATCATGACCCCAGACTAGAACAGCGAATGAAATTATTCAGTTAATAAGATAAGCTGTTATCTCTGTTGGCGGTGAGTGAGGCAGATATAAATTTTATATAATCTTATTGCAAATATGAATTGTATGGTGATTCCACAATAATTATTTGGGATCTAAATATACACCTAAGAATTTTACGGACTTTGAATCTGACAAATATCACGTAAGTTAAATATTATTTTCTGTTTTAGCTGTTTTTAAGTTTCACTGAGAGATACCAAACCTGCAACGTTGATTAAGTTTGTTTGGTTTTGTCAGTTAGCTCATTTAATACAAATCCTTGACCAGGAATACGAGTACATAGTCAGCAACTGAACATAAATTAAGAATAGGTTCAAATGGCGTTTTCCCTTACCATTGCCATGTTTTTCCAGTTCCCCTTTGCAAACTTCTGTTTGAAACATACTTATTTTTCCGTTACGTTGATTATTTAGAATGCCTCTCAATTAAAAAAAATTATTATAATCAATAGCGAGAGATACTTTTAGCAGTTGAATTCAAAAGTTTTCATACTGTTTTTGTTAATGGTTGGAAAAACAGTATTATCACTGTGCAAAACCATACTTATCATATTAACTTCGACGTCACCTGTTACATGGGTGTTGTACAATAATGAAAAACGTAATATTGACAGTTGGTAGAAGGAAGCGCAAAAACAATCGCTGGGGAATTCTGAAAGGAAGCCTAGATAGTTGAAGTTAGAAGAGCGGAAAATGAAAAGTAAGACGATCGGTGTACGGTGAAAATACATAAGTAGTGAAAAATTAAAAGTGTTTAACCGGTATTGGTTAGCAGGTAATTATTCTCTAAGTACTTCGTTGTTAATTGTTCTATGTAATCTTATGATTGTGATGGTTATAGATGTTTCATGATAATAATTCTGTATATGTTTAGCCTTCATTGTATTATGCTCAGGGGCGTATATTTTTCTAACGTAAAATTGTTACAATTATTACTAAAGATTGCTAATTATTTATTACATGTTAAAATATGTATATATTGTCGTGACTGCCCGGATACTGCAATAACAACTCCTTTGTTTCACATTTAACTTGTTTTGCCATGATTACGTTGTTCGAAAAACAAGTAACACTTTATGTCATACGCATATAAGAGCCTTGTTGAATTTACTAACATTTTCGTCCTTGAGGAATGAATCTGCAAAAAGAATGATTAAAAACAAAAAAAGAATTGCTAAAACAGATCTTCCGAAATCTCAACTCATAGCTGGATTGCCTCCCGTATGGGACTCCAGTACCTTACTTATTATCATTATTATTGTTGTTATTATTGTTGTTGTTGTTATTATTATTGTTGTTATTATTACCTTCCGGCCCTGCCGGCTAACTAACACCGAACCTCTTCAGTTTTACTTGGAAGTGTGTATGTCTAATTCGAGTGAGGTGACATTTAGTGGGAAATTAAATAAGTCAGGTATTAATTATCATTAGCAAAGGATCTTAATGTATGTCTTTTGTTAGCGGTTGTTTTGTATTTATATTTGTATATATATTTTTTTGTTATATTTATATTTGTACTCGACTTTTTTGTATCAAGTACAGGGACACTCTGTATACATAATCGTGTATATTCTTGTATTAATATGAAAAGATTAATGTATAGTGTACTATACACGTAAGAACAGTACGAAAAAGATGGCCGATATTGACGCATGCGCATTGAAAAAGCTTTTATGGAAAGGGCTATTAAACATTCTAGAATATACAGGGTGCGGCATTAGTCCGTCGAAGTACGATATCTCCAATATTATAGAAGATATTAGAAAAAAGTTATTTATAAAAATTGTAGCCAACTTAAAACTGCACATTTTTAAATTATTTTCGTATAGTAGGGTGAACCAAACATACTATTTTTTAAATGGGACACTCTATATATTATTTCAAATTTAGATTAAGCTCGTCTTTCGCATGCTTCCAATGTTAGGGTTTAATTATGTTATACAGGGTATTTCAAAAGTTATGGTCAATTGTATGCGAGAATCATTCCCATTTCAGTGTCCTGTATACCCTAGACAGAATAACTTAACAATAATTTTTTGCAGACATAACTTTGATATTGGTACAGTTTTACGAAAAGGTGCCATTTCTTTATTATTGCAACAGTTGAATATAGGGCGAGCCAATCACTCTGTATTTTATTTTAAATACTGAAAATCTTTCATTTTTATAAAGCATTCCCTATGGCTAAAATCATTAATTTCTGATATTTACTGTTTAATAATAAAAAGAGAGTTTTTAAAAAAATCCTATTATACCTAACAAGTTGGAAGCGGGCAAATGACAGTAATAATTACTAGCTTGTCATTTAACAAACTACACTTGTATTAAGTGTATTTACAGTTTTTAAAATAAAATACAAGGTGATTTATTTAAAAAAAATTGAGAAAATTATGTGATCGTGATTTGTCTCGCCCTATATTCAACTGTTGCATACAGGACGCTGAAATGGGAATGATTCTCGTATACAATTGACCATAACTTTTGAAATACCCTGTATAACATAATTAAACCCTATATTGGCAGCATGGGAGTGATGAACTTAATCTAAATTTGAAATAATATATATGGTGCCCCATTTAAAAAATAATGTTTGTTTCACCCTGGTAATACGTAACACCCTGTATATACGAAAATAATTTTAAGATGTGCAGTACTAAGTTGGCTACAATTCTTGTAAATAACTTTTTTTGATATCTTCTACAATAAAGAAGATATCGTACTCCGACGCACTGATGCCGCACCCTGTATGTTTAGATTTCCGAATTTTCATCCGTGTAGTCCCACTCGGATCCGAGTACTCGTAAATGTAAACGCAGCTTTAGACCTTACCGTACCGCAACGGCCGTTTCTTCCTCGCGATTTTTCCCGTAGAAGGTTTCTTTTATCCGGCGTGCCGTGTACGAGACGCAAGACGAACAACCTTCGTCATGCAATCACGCTGATGCGTTTAATGATTTGGGTAGAGAGGCGTCTCAAAGGATTTACAGTTAGATAACGCGCTCATCTAACAGCTGGCGAATGGCCGCAGTTACTCTCGCATTCCCCTCTATCATTATCGTGTAATGGAGTTTACTTATTCTCACCCACCAAGGCCTGAAAATCCAACGTGCAAATCATCATCGCATTAGGTGATTTTTAAAATATATCAGTCGCTCTCCGCTCTCTGAATGCGCTCCATCAAGACGTTTTAACTTTGACGTGAAAGCAATCGTTATGGGCGCTGCCCATAATGCACCTCTGCCCGCGGAAATTTTTGGATGTAGCGTTAGAGGCAACTCTCAAAGTAACATTTTTCCATAAGCCTCTACATGTCAATGGTTTTAAAGAGAGATACATCTTCGAGTGAATTAAACTGAAGACTATTGCACTTTAATAGAACAAAATAATTAGCTTAATAGGTACCATTATAATATAGTTTAAAAATGCGAGAGCATATACAGGGTGGTCCAGATTTTAATAGACAAACTTCGGGAAACTACTAAACAACAAAAATTAACATCACTTTGCTCTATGAACATAGGCGCGGAAAGCCACCGTTTATGAGATACAGGGAGTTGAAATTAACAAAAATAAAACAATTTTTTTAAATATCTGGAAAACGGCTTTATCAAATTTATCCAAATTTGGTACACATTTTTCTTCAAATATTTCCCCTAGTTTTATATGCACATAGTCCAAATTCAAAGACCAGTTGCGGAGAAACAAGGATGTCGTTTACTTATTTAAAGTAAAACTCATACGCCACTGAATTAATTGGTAATATGAATACATTTTATAATAGTCTGAAACATTCCGGATGAAAAAACAATATTTTCTTTTTATCGAAAAGTGAATGGTTTACGAGTTATGAGACATATTATTCAAGTAAACAAAACGTTGAAATAGGGAAAAATAAAACAAATTTGGGTGGTCCAGATTTTAATAGACAAACTACGGGAAAGTTTTAAATAACAAAAATTAACATCAGTTTGCTCTATGATCATAGACGCAGAAAACTACCGGTTATGAGATACAGGGCGTTGAAATTAACCAAAATAAACTAATTTTTTTAAATATCTGGAAAACCGCATCATAATATGTCTCATAACTCTTAAACCATTCACTTTTCGACAAAAATAAAAGTGTGTTTTTTCATCCGGAATGAGTCAGATCGTTGTAAAATGTATTCATATTACCAATTAATTCAGTGGCATAAAAGTTTTACTTTAAATAAGGAAATGATGTCATTGTTTCTCCGCCACTGGTTTTTGAATTTGGACTGTGTGCATACAAAACTAGGACAAATATTTGAAAAAAAATTTGTACCAAATTTGGAAATATTTGATGAAGCGATTTTCCAGATATTTAAAAAAATTGTTTTACTTTTGTTAATTTCAACGCCCTGTATCTCACAAATGGTGGCTTTCTATGGCTTTGTTCATAGAGCAAAGTAATGTTAATTTTTGTTGTTTAGTGCTTTCTCGAAGTTTGTTTATTAAAAATCGGGACCACTCAAATTCGTTTTATTTTTCCCTATTTCAACGCTTTATTTACTTGGATAATATGTCTCATAACTCGTAAACCATTCATTTTTCGACAAAAATAAAAGAATGTTTTTTCATCCGGAATATTTCAATATATAAAATGTATTCATAATACCAATTAATTCAGTGGTGTTGAAGCTTTACTCTAAATAAGGAAACAACATCCTTGTTTCTCCGCCACTGGTTTTTGGATTTGGACTGTGTGCATAGAGAACTAGGAGAAATATTCGAAAAAAAATGTGTACCAAATTTGTGGTATCAAAGTGGTTTTTCAGATATTTAAAAAAATTGTTTTATTTTTGAGAATTTCAATGCCTTGCATCTCATGAACAGTGGCTTTATGCGCCTATGTTCATAGAGCAAAGTGATGTTAATTTTTGTTGTTTAGTACTTTCCCGAAGTTTATCTATTAAAATCTGGACCATCCTGTATACAGGGTGTTTGGAAAAGTAGGTACAAAATTTAAGGAGGTGAAAGTAGAGCCAAAAATAGTAAAAAAAGTTCCTATAAACATTGGTCCTCCGGAGCACCGTTACTGAGATATTATCATTTGGATATTTTTTAAAATAACTTTCTTTCTGATTAAGATAATGGAATGAAAATTGTAGGTAATAATCATACCATAAGTGTCTTTAACTAGCCTATGTTTCATCAAAATCGAGTATAAATAAGGATAGTTTTCTAACTACCCTTAACAGACATATTTCGATTTTTTTTATTCCTTTGAATTATCAAGCAAATAATATTATTTTTAAATGATTTTGACTTTTTTTGAAGAAATGTCCCTACTTTTTTTTTCGAATTCTGCGTAGTTTAGTCAGAAATAATTATTTTTTAAATAATGTATGGCTCAGAACAGTAACTTTTTTTAACATTTTCACATAAGCATCTTCCATGGTGACAGTTTCGTTGTAATGATACTAATGATTGTCATTTTCGCGTGCTGTACGAAAACGTATTTCTGAGAGTTAAACAAGGTGTGGCGTGTATAATCTATAAAAATTAAACTACAGCTTCCTGATATTTTTAATAGAATACGAAAAAGTTCTATCTTCGCGATTTTTTTTGTAAATTAAAGTTCATTTTTCAGCGAAAATGAAGGCCGACCCTGTGCTATTTATTAAAAACATTGGAAATGTTTTTATGCGACCTGAGATGCAACCTTATAATTTAAGTCGGTATAATCTAATACTGGTAATACTAAAAGAAGGTTAGGTTGTCAAAAAATTTGTGCAGTCAATTGATTTTGTATTTGTATTGAATTCATTATTAATATAATTATTGAATATTAAGTATCGTCGATCGACCCATCAGTGAAAGATTCTAGACAAAAGCTTTTATTTTGTAATTCCACGATAGTGACAGCGTAATTTTTATAAAGAAGTAAAAAATAAGAATAGCGTGCCGATTACATTAAAAACGAGATTTTTATTTCTTACTTTGCTTAATTTTTTAGTTTGTGCACAAACTAGTTTTACAATGAACCGAGAAAATAATGCATTTACTATTTCCGAACGTATCGATATGGTGTTAGTGTATGGTGCAGCCGGAGAAAATGCACTCGCGGCGACTAGGTTGTACCGGGAACGAGGGGCACAACGTCACCCCCCCCCATGTGCAAATACAATGCTACAGTGCGTTCAGTGGCTGCGAGATACGGGAAGTGTTATTCTTCGAGGAGAAGGACGTGGTCAGCAAGTGAACCTTAATGTTGAAGATGCAGTGTTGGAAAATCTTGTCGAAGACCCCACAATTAGTACTCGACGACTCGCACAGCAAGTAGGAACCTCATCTCGTAACGTACATCGCATCTTAAGGCGTCAGCTGTTGCACCCCTATCATCTGCAACCAGTTAAACAGATTTTAACCCCGGATTGCGATCAACGAATGCGTTTTTGCAGATGGTTTTTACGGCAATGTGCCAATCAAGTAGACTTTTCTGCTTATGTTTGTGTAACAGATGAGGTGACATTTACCCGTGATGAAGTGAATTTTCATAATATGCACATATGGGCCTATGAAAATCCTCACGCGATTAGGGAAATACACTTTTAACAACGGCTGTCGGTAAATGTTTGGGCTGGCATAGTAGGCGATGTACTTGTGGGTCCCTATTTCTTTGAAGGGACCATCATATGCTGACTTTTTGGGAGAACCGGTTGCTTGAATTATTGGACAATGTGGCATTACAAGTTCGGGCACGCATGTTTTATCTTCAAGATGGGGCTCCTCCACACAGTACTCGAGAAGTAACGACACTTTTGAATGAAATGTTTCCTCAGCGATGGACTGGACGCTTTGGTCCCGTGCCGTGGCCACCTCGGTCACACGATATTACCCCAATGGACTTTTATCTTTGGAGTCACTTGAAGTCATTGGTTTACAATACTCCAATTGCTACGGCGGAAAAATTGCGAAACCGTATACTTGAAGCTGCTGATACAATTAGGGGAATACCTGGAATTTGGGAAAATATTCGCCAAAATTGGGTGCGTCGGTGCCATGCCTGCCTCCGCGCTAATGGGATCAATTTCAACATTTTCTCTAGAAACGGTAAGTTTTATTTCATTTTGTTCCATATTTTAATGGAGTTTGTTTAGAGCACGCAGTTGGCAACTAGAGACGTTTAATTACTATTATCTATTTTTCTTAGTTTGCACTTCTGCATTGAAAAATTCACCAAAAATTGAGAAGTATCTTTCAACGATGATTTGTTTACGCGGCTGGTCTACAGCACGTAACTCATAGTACAGCACACGGACACGACCGTTCCAGAGAAAATATTTTGATCCATAATCGAACTTTAATTTACGAAAAAAAACTCAAAAATAAAACTTTTTCGTGTAAGATTTTTCTATTACAAATATCGTTAGGAAGCTGTAGTTTAATTTTTATAAATTATACACGCCACACCCTGTATGTTGCTGTTGTAATTATTTTCCTTTAGAACCAGTACAATCTACATTCGTACAGAAGCAATCATTTCTATTCTAATTATTTTCGCTGGCACTGCAAAACTCGGAGTATTTTGCAACACACCGCTTGTACATCGGAAACATTTACGCGAGGCTCACCTCATAATTAGAGCAGCTAGACAGTCACGAGAGCGCGAACTTGTAATTTATTATTTCCCATGATGGTGTCCAACAAGACACGTCCGGATTTGACCTTAGTAATAATCAATCATACTTAAAGATGGCTACGTAGGTGGTTGACTATCCACCAAAAGGAAATCTACATCTTTTTCAGAAGTATTTTAGAAACGGCCAATTTATCATATCGAGTTCTCTTAATACATTTAGTTTTGTGAGAAAAATTCTTCTTTGATTTGAAAATATACCTATACACAATTCAGAAAGTTTTTCTATTTGACATTTGAAGAAAATGTAGAATTCATCAAGCCAATTTTGAAGCGTGAAGTCATTATTAAAGGAAATTCCTCGAAGATTGTTCCTTAGAGAGGGAAAGATATGGAAATGTGGTGTGACTGGATCACAAGACAATGCTTTCTAGGTCTTTTTTTTAATGTAATTACATTCCTTAGAAGTAATTCATAGTAGACGACGCCTTCTTTGTCCCACCAGATGCATATCACCTTACGCAGATGGGTACCAATTTTTGCTCATGGAACTGCCTTCTGGAAAAACGGTTGTTGTTGACGAGCTTAACGATGACGAACCAGCAAAGAGGCACAAATGTTGCCACGCCGTTTTTGTGTTGTTTTCCCTCAAAATATGTGGCGTCCATACACCCAGTTTTTGAACATTGTTCATGACCAAGTGATCACTGGTCATTATACACAATAATCTAGTGTGTAATTTTACATAAAATTTTTATGAGTGTATCACTGCTTTAAGGATATAAAAGTAAAAACGGAATCTAAAGTAGATCCTGGCCCTAAGGGCACCAATTATGTAAAAAAATATTAAAGTAAACAACTGCAACCGAATCGGAGGATTTTTCTAGTTCTCCTTGGTATAATTCAGTTGTTTGCTCGCAGGTCTTTATTAATCGGTAATTACATATTGTAGTTGTGGCAGTTGTTTTGAAGCATGTTAAGGAACTAAAACAGTCCTTCCTTAGTTAATCTATTTTTAATGGGAAATGCTAATTAATCTTAATTATGTAAACAAATAATTTAAATAACTGTTTACACATTTTATATTTATCTCTTGACATATAAGCTCTGTTTTAGTCTAGAAAGAAAAAAAATCGATTATGCGGCAGATGTTGAATGTGAAAGCTCTGCGTGTCGTCTACTTGTGGAACCTTTCGAATTCTGGTTAAAATATTTCTCTCAAAATCGGAAAAATATTCAGACCCACATCTGCAGGAGTGGTATGACATTATTTGGTATTTGAAATGGTAGTAATTAGTACACTATTACACTTTAATGTGTGTTACCTGAAAGCATTTCCTATTAAATTGCTGATATTAAAATTGACGGAACTGATGGTGGGACTTGACATATTTAGAAGAAGTTTCTCTGAAGCTCACTTTGATGAAAGTGGATAAAATATGAGATGTGCAAAAGTTGGCACTACACAGATCGTGCAAACATAAAAAGGGTTTATTAATTTACGTTACTTTTACTGTTAATGTTACTTTTGTTTACTACTACTAACGTTTTATTGTATTAATATTTAGCACATCCAGTACCAATGTTGCTACTGTCGAATATATTCAAAATTACTGTACAGGGTGTTCCACTTAACTTTCCCACCCCACTTGTCTCGGTTAGTTTTGCAGATATAAAAATTTTGTTGAAATACAAATTGTAGTGCTTTTTATGAAGTTTCTGTTTGTAGCAACAAAAAAATAATTCAAATTTAAATGTCGATGTGATAGATACAACTTATTAATTTTTTAATGGGACACCCTGTAAATTATTACATTTTTAGACGTAAAATTTTATTCTGAACAAAATCTATATAACACGGTACATTTTTGACAGTTTTATTGTAAAATATCGTGAAACGAAAACATAAACAATAGTTCGAAGAAATAACAAAATTATACACTGCAAAAAAATCGGTGTTTCCATTGAGTGAAATTATTGAGTACATTTTCACTCAGTATTCGGCATTTTGATCATTCTACTCATTTGTGATTATATTGAAATTAAAACTGAGTATTTTCATTCAAATATAGGTACTCCTTAAATAAATTTTTCACGTAAACTCGTATTTGGTGCACTTGTATCCAAATGTATATTAATTTCGAGTAATTTGAATGGTGCCGTTAAGATGGCACCACTTACATATTGCTTCTGTAATCTCGACCACAGTTGATGGGGGCCCGCTATCGGCGGGTCTCAACAGGCGGGTCTCAGCCAGGACAGGTGAAGGCCTCGCGAAGTGAATTATTTTTGCACTCAATATTTAGTTAATTAAAAACCAAGTCTGAGTAAAAAAATGAGTCAATAATAGTTAAATTTAAATACTCAGAATATAGTCAAAAGTCACTCAATTGATAGTTAGCGGTAACTCAGATTTGAGTAAAACTCATTCATTTCTGATGCAATAGTTTCACTCAGTTGTACTCGTACTAATAGAGTGAAATTTTCACTCAATCGAGTGTGGACAGAAATTGATACATTATTGAGTAAAATTGAGTGAAATTTGAGTGAATTTTTTTTACAGTGTAGAAAAAGTAATGAGTATTAACAGAACATGAAAAATATAAATTATTTTAATAATGGTTCTATGTGAGTCCCATTCTTTTGGATGCATACATAATTCGTATCTTTTTCTTATTGATGCAATCACATTTTCTAAAACGTGGGGATTATTATTGATATTCGCAATTTCGGTCGTTATTCTTTCAATTAATTGATTTACATATTCTACTCTATTAGTACATACTTTAGTTTTTAAATAACCCCACAAATAATCCAGTGGACAAAGATCTGGACTACGGGAAGGCTACAAATATGATGTCCCGCCTACCAATCCACTTCCGTGAAATTGTTATTTAAAAAGTTGCTAACTTCCCCAGTATTACGACATGGAGCTCCGTCTTGTTGCCAGATTATTACCCTCAGTTGGTTTAATGGAATGTCTGGCAGAAAGTCGTCTATTTCGTTTTGTACAAACTCTAAGTATCTTCTGCCTGTTAAACTTCCATGAAAAATAATGAAAAATATCCGCGTGTTGAGGATCCCACACCAAACATTTACTGTCCTTGTGCCCTGAAATTGAATTTCGTTCATAAAATGGGGGTTTCCATTGTTTGTTATCATTTAAAATATTCTTTGACAATATTACTACGTTCTTCTTTGGTATAATGCATATCTCCCACTTTAATTTAAGGAAAATTGATTCCCAACTACTGTTTATTGTTATTTTAATTAGCATAAAAGTCAAAATAATTGTTGGAAATAAAATATCAATAAAATCATTGAATTATGCAACATGTGGGGTTCATTTATGCGATTAAATGCAAATATATCAAAAACTGTCAAAAATAAGTGCCACAAATGTTATATACTTTTGTTCAGAATAAAATTTTACATCTAAAAACGTATAATTTACAAGGTGTTCCATTAAAAAAATAATATGTTGTATCTGTCACATCGGCAGTTAAATTTGCTAATTGTTTTTTGTTGCTACAAACAGAAACTAAGAAACATTATAACTTTTATTCAACAAAATTTATATATCTGCAAAACTAACCGAGATAGTGGGGTGGGAAAGTTAAGTGGAACACCCTGTCCATCAGTTTTTGAAATATTCTACAATTGACTTTGTAATGTTTAAATTAACTTTGTACAAAATTACCTATAAGCTTAAAGTAATTTCAAATTAACATAGAAAAAAATTATAACCATAATTATATAACACATTTGCATTTATTAAATATGTCAGCTGGGGAACCGTATTCATAATTAATATACACATTTTTGGCAACATCGAGGCGCTAGCCGGTGACAATTTATGGGCGATTAATGTTTCCTATAAAAGGGATCAAAGTCATATATTTTGGAACTCGACTGGGACCCGTCTTATTAAGAAAAAACTATGGAAAATTACACCAGACTCGAGAAGCGTCATAACAGGTCACCAACACAATATCATGCGTAGCCGTTGCCAAAAAGAGTCATCCAAAGTATATTGACCCCCTATTTTGACTAGACTTTAAAAGATATTAGTTAATTTTAATATTTTATTATGCAATTAGAAGCATATACGGACATAAACATTTTTTTATCAGTGTCTAAATGGAATAAAAAACATAATAATGTTAATTTTGAGCCTAAATATTATAAAATTTAGAAAATGTAGATGAATTATTTTTTTCAATTTTTATGCAAATACAATTTGTTTCTGTCTGGTTTACAGGCAATGGGGTGTCTGTTTCCAAAAAAGTAGTTGTGTTTCGTTATCTTACAAAAAAGTTAATGCGAAATATAAAAATAATTTCACTTTTAATATGATATTTTTTTCTTATTAACATTGCATCATTCGAAAGATCTTAGTCTCCTTTTTAATCAGCAGACGCATTAGTCAAAACAAACATTTTTATGTTAGGTAATATCTATAAAGATAAACTTTTATTGCAGCAATATTCAACAATGGTCAATACACTGTAAGGTTAAAGTGTCACAGTTTTTTTAAGCATTATTATATGTTTATCTTTAATATTAATTTTAATCATTTATCAACCTACTGTCATACTCTTGCTTTTCCGTTAATTGCCTCCGCATACCTAATTTCTTATTTTTTATACAAAATCAGTGCCTGACCTTTGTTTCTAGCCATATTTCAGGAATTAGAAAACATAATTCTTTACAGCTGTGAATAATTTATGAAACTTGCATCATTCGAAATTTATTACCCTTCCTCCGAATGGCATTTGTCACCGATTTCCCTTTTTAGCAGACGAGACGCCCATGTGAACTGACGTCAAGACGTGGCGACACGATTTTATTCAGACTATTTTATCTTAACTCGTATAAACATTTAGATAATCATAATTCTTTTTATCGAACTGCAAACAGCAGTTAGGATTTACTTCTAAAATCAGTGCCCTATAGAGTGTCATTAACGTTACCAGATTTTGTTCCAAATTAAAAAAAAAAAGAGTAAAAATTATGCCAACGATAAAGTCGTTTACCATTTTTTAAATAACTGCCCAAAATATTGGAGTAAAATATATTTCTTATTATCCAGTGACGTAATTTATAAGATTTTGCGCATTGGAACAAGTAATTGTATTTTACTCTTCTTTAAGGTACACTGTAAAAAAATTTCACTCAAATTTCACTCAATTTTGCTCAATAATTTCCACACCCGATTGAGTGAAATTACATAGCAGAGTACAACTGATTGTGAGTGAAACTATTGCATAAAAAATGAATGAGTTTTACTCAAATCCGATTTACTGCTAACTATCAATTGAGTGACTTCTGACTGAGTATGCAAAACCAATTAAGAGTTGACTTTTTTTGATCCCATAAATCTATGACCGGGCGATGACCCATCCTGTGTAAAATTTCTCTTATTATCCACAATTAAAAAGTAAACCATCTAACAAAGGCTGAAATACAAATTTCGCTGTTGACAACAATGATAGTTTCCAGTTTAGTCGGTTTTAAGTTCCACATGAAATTAAGTCAGAAAGAAAAATCACCGCGAGATAACAGCTAACTTTAACATAAACTCGCATTAAATTAATGAATACACTCGAAACCATTACAAAATGATATATATTTTCGACAATTTACAGGTTGTCGATTATGTATAATCGCGATAAAACGATGCTGGCGAAAACAGCTGGTCCTTCTGCAAATAGAAGTAAGCTCCAGTGGCGTACTCAGCATTTTATGAGGATGGTTGCGAAGTAATAATTATATAACATGTATATGTAATTATTCATAGTTATTTATTGTATAAGTGTATAAATAGCAATTAAAAAACGAATGCAATACAACGATTTATCCATAATCACATCACAATGATATTTGTGTAGTCAGAATTATTGGAAGTTAATAAAAAAATATTCGCACGTCTTGATATTTCTTACAAGTACTCAATCAAACGTGGTTGGTTTTGTTATGGTACCTTGTTTATTATCAATTATTTAATAAACAGTTCTATCTGAATTTGGAAAAAATGCAAGAAAATAATTGTTATGTGGCTGTTTTTGACTTCACAAACTTCTGCAGATGTTATGCGTTCCGAAAATGACGGCAACAAAGCTACAAGGGTTGTTATTAGCGGAAAGGAAGTTAAGTATGATAAAACAAAAAACGAAATGTGTATTACTATAAATGTAAACGTTAATGTTAATAAGTAAATAAATTAAATTTGATTTATTATAGGTTTATTATTTTTTCATTATTCTACTGGTGAAATAAAGTTATTTTATTCCACTAGTGGATAAAGTATCACTTTAGACGGTTCATTATGTGTGGATAAAAGTCCGATTATAAGGTGATTGTGAATAAAATAATATAATAGTAAAATATGAGCTCAGATCTGAGATAAATTTCAGTGTAAACATATACGACATATAAAAAAGTAATAAATAAATAGTTCGAGACATTTACGTTTATTTAAGTGTTTTTTCAGAGTGGATATTATGACGCATGGGAAAGTCCTAAATTACTACTGATTATCAGTAGTAAGTGCTACAACTTAGTGTTGATAAATCTATCTAATCTAATAATAATAGTAATAATAATATAGTATTATTAAATATATACTTATATCTGAAGAATTATGATTATGTCAGTGTTTCCTCCAAAATTAGTTACTTAAGCCTCATACTGTCTAGGTTTTTCTATAAGCAAAATTTCATTAAATTTTAGAAGTTAAATAATCATTTGGACTTAGTTAACAAAATCTGAGTAAGATGAAAACAGAAGATTTTATAATGTGCTGTACATTTTTTTTTCATAGATACGTACAAGAAACAGTTGAATCACAAAAAAACAGCTAGGCTGATTTTGAAAATAATTTTTTTGAATTACGAAATCCACAAGACTATCCTCTGCAACACAGTCCTCAGGATATCGACAAAGTGTAACAATTTCGTTTTTTTATACTTCCTGGTCCAATTTAGATAAAAAATATTGAAATTTGGTTCGGTCTGTAAGAAATTTCCGAAAAGGCGAAAAACGTTATCGACCTTATCTGTAGTGAATATTATTTTCGCTCACCCTGTACGAATTAATTAACACAGAAACGATCCTTCGACCATTTAATAACCCATTACGGGTGGTCGTTTAAATCACCAGCAAATCAGGTGCGAGGCGCGACGCTAGAAAGAACTCCGCTAATGATACCGTCAACGGAGTTGAAATCTTACTAAACAACTGGCCACGTGTTAATGTCATCATTTACCACACCCGAGTGATGCGACGCTCGCAGCGGTCTATAATCATCGCGAGCGGATGCTGGGGGAATGCCGACTCGCTCGGTACGCTTGTTATGGATTCCCCATTAAAATTAATTCCACATAGATGCGATTATATCTGTCCGATCGTCCGATGGTAATTTTATATCATCAGCATTGTTAGTTCGTTTCTTACTGCGTTATTTTCTCCCACTGTTAGAGAGTGGGAATACGGGAATTAAGAAGGGTCAGTCACGGATTGTTTTCTGTGTGTATGTCGAGAATAAGAAAAGCTCGCACTGAGGATGTCAAGGTGCTTCGTTAATAACGTAACCTAGTTCGATAGGAAATTTCTACAGTAAAAAAAGAGCTTCTCATCATCAGTCTTTATCCAATGGTACCCTTTTTTAATTTAGTGTCAGTCTCGAAAACTACAAGTATTCTGTATATGTATCAAGCAGGTATAGTTTCTGGGTTGAGCATTTTAAAATAGTATTGATTTTTTGCTCATCGGTGGAGTCTTACAAAATTTTTATTAACGGAATAAATGTAATCTAAACTTTTCTGTACTCTACTTAGAGCAGAAATAATGATATTGTTCAATTTTGAATACAAATGCAATATTATACAAGGTGTCTCATAATTAGCTGCCAACCCTGAACAGGCCGATTCTATGATCAAAACTAAGTAAAAAAGTTCATATGAACATGGGTCCGGAAATGCTTCCTAAGGGCACAGGGACCCATTGAAGAGGGAGGAATGGAAATCATTTTTTTGCAATATCTCTCAATCGCGTTGTGATAAATGAATGAAATTTGGTATACACAGCTAAATTTTGATGAGCAATTTGATGGACTAATCCATTTATTTCCACAAGGTCCATTGGGGTGGGTACGGGGGGGCCCTTGGTACTTTGCGTGTGTAACTTTTTCATCTTTGACTTTTTAACAAATTGGACAGCAAATTCCGTTTTCCCGAACTGTTTTACGTTAAAAAGGTACTCTTGTTTCAAATCGTTATCTTTAACGGTTTCTGAGAAAATCGCTCTTGAATTAATCCCACTTTGGTCAATTTCATAGTAATTTAAACAAAAAATAATAATAATAATTTAATACGTAATCAGTAATACACATTATTGATGTAGAACAATTATGATATGATGATTTGTTTATGGCTTTTGCGATGGTAATGCTGCGCGGCAGAACGCGAGTACGGCAGAAGGTTTCCAAACAGAAGGCTGACATCAAGGAGGACATTCCTCACTGTATTCCGCAATTTAGCTGCAACCGTCACTTTTCGAAGGGATCATAAGATGGAAACTTAATTTTGATAACAGACAACAAGCTATTTTAAAAACTGTTCAAAAAACCCTCCACCTTCTCTGATACAAAGTCTTGCCCTACGTGTAACACTTCTCGAAGCTATTAAGATGCTAAAACGGTTTTGACGAATTTCATTGGCTGCATCATTGATACGCTGCAGCAATTCCTCACGGGTATCGACTTCGGTGGCGTAAACTTTTTGATTTAGATATCCCCAGAAAAAGAAGTCCAGCGGGGTTAGGTCGGGAGAACGCGGCGGCCAAGCTACCGGTCCGTGCCTCCCTATCCACCGTCCAGCGAAATTTTCGTTTAGGAAATTTAGAACATTGCGACCACTATGTGCCGGGGCTCCATCGTGTTGAAAAAACATGTTACGTCGTAAATTTAGAGGCAGATCATCGAGAATTTGGGGAAGATTTTCTTGAAGTAAGTTTAAATAAAGATTTGAATTGAGACGTTGTGGAATTTCAATAGGTCCAATCAGAGTGTCGTGAATTATTCCCGCCCATAAATTTATGGAAAACCGTTGCTGGAAGTTTGTTCTCCGAACAACATGTGGGTTCTCTTCTTCCCAATAATGAGAATTATGAAAATTTAATTTTCCATTTCGGGTAAAAGTAGCTTCGTCACACCACAAAATTTTGGAAGCTTGCTCGTTGTCCAGCGACAAAATCCAGCGACAAAATTGCATACGTGGCGCAAAATCTTCTGGTATCAAGCCATGTACACGTCGATAGTGATAGGCATGTAGACCTTGTCGCTTTAATATTCTTCCAACCTGAAATGTTAGTAGCACATCTAATCAATTCTGTTAAGGAAATCTTTAAGATATGTAGTACCGTTGGCCGAGGAACATTTATTTGCCTTGAAATGTTCCGTATGCTAGTCGTAGGATCTTGTTCAATAGCGTCAAGGACCTCCGCTTCCCTATTAATCCTGGGACGTCCTTGACCCGGTGCCTTTCGAAAAGTGGCGGTTGCAGCTAAGTTGCGGAATACCGTAGGGAATGTCCTCCTTGATGGCAGCCTTCGGTTTGGAAACCTTCTCCCGTACTCGCGTTCTGCCGCTGCAGCATTACCATCGCAAAAGCCATAAATAAATATCATATCAACTAACTCTTGTCCCGTAAACTCTTCCATTTTTTTCGCTTAGAACTATTAAATTGGCAATCGGGTTGACAATACTTTGACATAAGAATACCTTGATAATTTTGTTTAAATTACTATGAAATTGACCAAAGTGGGATTAATTCAAGAGCGATTTTCTCAGAAACCGTTAAAGATAACGATTTGAAACAAGAGTACCTTTTTAACGTAAAACAGTTCGGGAAAACGGAATTTGCTGTCCAATTTGTTAAAAAGTCAAAGATGAAAAAGTTACACACGCAAAGTACCAAGGGCCCCCCCGTACCCACCCCAATGGACCTTGTGGAAATAAATGGATTAGTCCATCAAATTGCTCATCAAAATTTAGCTGTGTATACCAAATTTCATTCATTTATCACAACGCGATTGAGAGATATTGCAAAAAAATGATTTCCATTCCTCCCTCTTCAATGGGTCCCTGTGCCCTTAGGAAGCATTTCCGGACCCATGTTCATATGAACTTTTTTACTTAGTTTTGATCATATAATCGGCCTGTTCAGGGTTGGCAGCTAATTATGAGACACCCTATATTTTAAAAAGTATTAAGCTTATTGAAATTCAAGTTTATTTTATATATAAAATCCCATCAAATGAAGTCAAACTATGCTCTTTGATACCAAAGATGTAGGTGTGTAAAATATATTATTGAAAAATCAACAAGGTTTCAACAGCCAGCTAGATTCCACGAAGGGTTCAAGCATGACCAGAGATAGATCAAATCCAGTACTCAGGCTCATAGACTTTCTTACTAATTGCATTGTATCTATTTAGCTCTATTATTCCATACAAATATCCTCAATACCAATCTTTTTCAATTCAAAACATTGTCAAAAATTTTTGATTTAAAAATTTTAGAATATCAGTCTCGTCCAAATCGTCCAGGAATAAATTGGGACTTGTGGTCGATGGAACGAGCTCAAAAAACTCAAAAACGTGCGCAGTCAAAGCAAAAAGAGAGGAAAGGGTACAAAGTTGAAAACGAGTTCAGTAACTGAAATAATTAAATACTTATTATTAATTAAAATAATTCTTTCAACGAAATATATTTTATTATTTTTTGTTCTAACGTCACTTTTGACATGTAAATATAACCACGATAGGCGATCTTAACTATTTCTGCATTTTGAGGATCGATTTACTTGCACAGTGGAAATAATCTCAGAAATACACACGAGGACGATGGAAAATCCACATACAATTTGAGCAGCAATTTACAATAAATTGTCATATCCCGTCCTCTTCACCGAAATTACAAATTACAAATTCCTTTAACGTATCGTATTCAGGGAATGTACGTCGTTGAGTCTCTCGCTGATAGCCTTCCATTTCTGCTTTTTCTACTTAAAGCTTGGAATTTGAAACCTGGTGTGATTGTCTATAACTTGTTTGCGACACCTTCTCAATAACACTTCTCAGTGATGCTTTTAGCATAGTTTTAATTTTGAGCACTTTGTGCTTTGGGGTTGAGACTTTTTTTGTAGTCTCAATGTCTTTACTTTTGGGCTAATGAGCGCTTTTATACAGGCCATAGGACTGTAGTAAAGCTTGGATGATTTGAACGCTAGTTTTAGAATCTAGATCTGAGATTAGCTTGCAACAATTTATTACAACTTTTATTTATAAAAAGATTACTGGATATTATTTGTGTATAATATTGGTTTGGTTACATGTAATAGACTGTATGTCTAAGTGCAACTTTGATGAATACTAAAAGTCGTTCTACTCGTACTGGTTAGGCACTTGGTCCTGGTTAATGTTCTGAAGGATGGTAAGGGTCGACTTTCAACCGCATCTCTTGATGACTCCGCAAGATCCCTACTTAGGATTTTCGGGTGCTCTAGGAACAGGGGGATCTTTCCAGGGGCAATCTTAATCCATCAACATAAGTGATTTCGCTTTTAGTTTCAACTTGTATGGTGTATTAGGTTACAGAACGGTTTCTATGAATTAGGGGTAGATTTCCCAGAAAATTTTAAACATCAGCGATTTTTTTGACGCCCAGTGACCTTCGGTGATTACTCTGTCAACATCATTGGACTCTGTGTATATTGTCTGATGTGGATTGATGTGTCTGAAGCTATTTCAGCTAAATGGACCCGAATGATTAGTAAAAATCTTGATTGTCCACCAGCGTTGTCCAAGTAGCTTAGGTGACAGACTCAATATTCTCAGACATGTACTACTTCTACCTTAGTAGTTTTGGAGATTTTTTGGGTTGTACAAGTGATTTCTCACTGTGGATTAGAAACATGGGTAAAATTAATTAAAAAAATGCATTGTACTTTCATATGTCTCAAAGTTTTTTATAAATGTATAAACACACTCTTAAGTTATGATAAATATACAATTTTATCATGCAGCTGCTACTGCAAGTGCCAATGTTGCCACAATCCGAGGTGGTTGGGTCGGACAACCGGCTACCTCTCACGCAGCATCTTCCTTCTTCACCTTTCACTCGACACCATCGGCCAGTAGCTCACCGGCTTTTATATCTCCCCGTCGAGAGATGTTTACGAGCTTGATAAAGAACCAAGGATGCAGTATTAATTTTATATCATTTCATTCGAACTAATCGACTGGAAACGATAGACGGAACCCGTTCATTTCAGGTTAATTGTTGTTGCGATACAAGTCGATGGGCCGGATAGGTGGCCTCTTCAGCACTTCAAGATCGCTTTGCGTAAGTGAAAAGAGATTTTGCCCGAGTGCACTGAAGTCACAATTTTTCTTATGTAACCTTCGGGCCTTTTTCTAATTCTCACCTAGAAATTCTCAAGAAATATATCACGATTAGATTGGAAATTAAAACTGAAATTTCACGCTTTTTTATGCGCTATAATGCAGGTAGATGTTACAACCAACCAGTCGGCAAGAATATCCTTCTTATGATTCCTAATAAGATTGCACAGTTTTTGAAACTAGAACATCCTGGAACATATACAGGCCATTCATTCCGAAGAACATCGGCAACGTTACTGGCTAATACAGGAGTTGATGTATTAGCGATCAAGAGACATGATGGGTGGAAAATAGCCATAATTGCGGAAAGTTACGTTGCTGACAGTTTAAGTAACAAACATGAAATAGCCAGCAGGATTCTTTACAATGACACTTCAACTCCAGGTTATAGTAGTACGTCGTATCATGCTGTTTCAATGGATCAGTCAGATAATATTGAGCCTGTGACTGAAATGGAGCGGTCAAATCATTTTGAGAAAAATATGACAATTAGTAAACCCGAAGGGAATAATTATCCAGATTTTATAAATGTTACTATAATGTAATAACTGTACAATTACTATAAATATTCATTCATAATAATTAATAAAATGTAATGTTCATCAAATATTTCTATAAATTTGAAATAGATAAGTGTGAGTCCATATTTATAATTCTCGGGAAAGAGTAAAGACTTAATAATCTCACAATCCTTTTATTAAGACGACTAGTTTCGAGGTCTACACTTTGCACCTCATCTTCAGGTCATAACAAGGCTACAAAGTTAATTTTTGATTATACTAAAAGTATACAATTTTTTAAAAAACTTTTGCAAATTAATAATTATCAAGTTAATTAAAATATTTTTTTTTAATTTTTATTTTTGAGCCATATCTAAGAATAATTATTTACGTTCCTATTGACAAATATTAATTTTAAACTTTGTTCTAAGAATAATTCTAATTATAATCTAAGGATTGTATAATATTTCTAATAATAATCTAAGGATTGTGAGATTATTAAGTCTTTACTCTTTCCCGAGAATTATAAATATTTCTATTTATTTGTTCATAAAATATGTAATTATAATTCGAAATCGCTCGACTAAACCTGTGCAATAATACTAATTGCACAATAAAAAAAAAAACATTAGATAATAGTAACAATTCAAACTAAAAACATTATTAGTTGGAGCTGTTATTATTACCTAATAGTTAGTTAATTATTATCAATATTCTTACTCTACATGCTTTTTTATTCCAATAATTATCATGAAAATAAAAATGTTCCAAGTTTCTTTCGTATGTCTTTTTTATGTTATATTTTATTTTTATGTTTTTGTTTTCAAAAAAGCATAATACAAAATATCATTCATTCACGTCCAGAAATAGATTTTTCCGTGCTTGCATCACTTCCCGAGAATTGAGAATTTGTCCCAGGCGCACAGAAAAATCCTTACATCCAGAAATATACCATATAGACGAAATTTTCAAGGGAATACAATTATGTTAAAACATCGCCAATGTAATTCACAGAAATAAGATATTCGGTATTTTTTTTCTATTTATATTCATCAGTTAATGATTTAATAATGCCGGAAAGTCGCTGATAATTATCTTGGCATAGCTCTTATCTGATAATTATTTGGTGAAATACATTATGATTAATTTATATAAATTTTAGAGACATACGGATTTAAGGATATAAAATAAATCTCAACTTTACGTGTCTGAGCCATGAGGATTTCCTCGATAGATCAGCGGATTTGATAAAATCAAATTACATATTACGAGTCCACGGATAAGTGGTTGTTTCATGGGACAACGTACAGTGATATGCATTTTTTAAAGGTAATAGAAAAAGAGCTAGAAGCACTTAAAAATCGCGGAAGTCGGGTGTTCCCTAATGCGTTTATAAATAAGGCGAAAAAAACGTAATGACTTATAATTCAGGTATTATGGCTTCAAGAAAAAGTCACTTTTAAAAAGATTACCGCTTACAGAATTAGAGCGTTACTCGTTACACGGGTAGTACGTTTTTTTTTATTAAGGTCGCAACGTTAAATGACAAAGTTTACGACATTGCAACGAGTAAGGAATAAACAAAAGTTATTTTTTCTGTTGAATATACAGGGTGTTAATTAAGTATGTATAATAAATTCAACAGACGATTATTTGAGTGATTTTAAGACAAAAAAATAAACAAGCATCCGCAGATGCTTCGTTTTCAAGATTTTTAGTTGCTTAATTCAAACAAAATATATAAATTACGAAAGTCAGTGGCGTACATTTTTTTTGTCAAAAATATCTGCTAAGGTACCACTCGGGACGACACTGGACTTAATAAATCTAATCAAGTTAGGGTTAAATTAACCCTTTAACACTACAAATAACACTGCCAAATTACAACAAAATTGGATAAAGGGTATTTAAGATATTTACGAAATGTAGACCAATGTTTATATGAACTTTTTGTCTTAAAATCACTCAAATAATCGTCTGTTGAGTGTATTGTACATACTTAATTAACACCCTGTATATCATGAAAAGAACACCGCTAACATTTTTAGAAACATTTTAAAAATAGGGTACATACATACTAATTTAATTATAAATCATTAATTTGTAATTAAAATTTGTATTAATTACTAATTATTAATTATGTAATTATAAAATATACGGCCACCAATATTATAATTCATTACTAATTATCTTGTATGGAAATCAAATTTTATAACAGTTCAAGTAGCTACAGTTTTTTTATTGGATATTTTGCCATTTGTAACGAAAAACAAAAATTCATTGTGGAACCGTTTTTCTCCAACCAAAAAATAACTTTATACTGATTCGTTTGATGTTAATTAGTCCAAAATAAGTTCTCAATTAAACAGAAAAAACTTAATATTTTTTCTTTGTAATTATGTATTTGTGGAATTATCAATCAATACCAATTGTACTTTTTTTTATAAATAAATTAGGGGTGTTCCAAAATTCCCGCAAGAAGTAATTTTGATAGAAAACACAGGTTTTTAATTAAAAATTGTAAATTTTATTTATTGATTCATAAATTATTCACTATAGGTACAGGCTGTTAAAAATTCGCTTCTCGCTACAGGAATCTCAGAAACGGTAAGAGGTACGAAGTAGCTTAAATGGGGCAAAGTTGCATAATCAGGGAACATTATGCCTCTACAAAAATAATATTAGTTTTCGAAATATTTGAAAAAATTTTGGAAATTCGTTTTTGTTTCATTTCAGCCTTATGTGAGGTGATACTGAAAAAAAGAAGAACACTTTCTCATGGCAACTTTTTACCCTCTATCGAACGGCATCAATTTTTATATGTAACGTTTCGTCTCTCCAGGACCATCATCAGCTTCATTTTTTTAAATACGCCCTTGGAAATGTTATTACATTTTTTGCAAGCCTTCATGACCCCCATACTGCCTCAGCCCGAACCAGAGTCAGAAGTTTTAACTCGAAAAATTTATCTTCATTGTATTCGTTCCAAATTTATCTAAATTTTTTATTAAGATTTCTGTTTATTAAATTATCGTACACTCTAAGTGTCGTTAGACTCTGTGAAATCCACCTAGTTATTTAAACTACGTATTACTATCACACGTTACAATAAAAAATTATTAGAGTTTTAATCTCGATCAGCTGGCCATACATAATTCGATAAGTTGTTGCGTCAAAATTAAAACATTACAATTTCAATTTTATTATGACAAATTAATTCTTGAAAATGCATATGAACAACCAAAACTCCAAATAAATAGTATACTTTAAAAAATTACAATAAAAGTTCAAAACGTTTCCGTTTTAGCAAATGTTGAAAATGAAGATAAGCATGCCGCAACTGTGAAAGAGCATGTCAGATGTATTTGTATAAATATCCTGAAAAAAATTAGATTGAAATTTGTACTCGAAAAACCTAGAAATAACTATGAGCACGGGATTAAAACGCTAATATGTAATGTTTTTATTGTAACGTGCATCTTGATTTTTAGAGGCATAATATTGGTTCCCTGATTATGCAACTTTGCCCCCATTTAAGTATCTCTTACCGTTTACGAGATCCCTTTAGTGAGAAGCGAATTTGTAACGGCCTGTATAGGATTATGTATGGAATAGCATACCGAGTACTTTTTTCAAAATTTTCCATGGCAGTTTTGCAAAAATGCGGCTGAATTTCGTTGATAGAGCGTTCAATTTCTTCCTTCAAGGTGTGGGTGGTCGTGGACTTATTGGTATAAACCTTAGACTTCAGAAAAAAACCCAAAAAAAAGTTCAATGACGTTAAATTGCATGATCTTGGTGGCCTATTCTGATCACCAAAACGGGAAATTACACGACCAGGAAAAGACTCATGCAGTAATTGAATTGTTTCTCGAGCTATATCGAAAGTGGCACCGTCTTATTGAAGCCACATGTCGTCTTCATTCATATCTTGCAATCTAAGCACAAAAAACTGGATTATCATGTCGCGATAGCGAGTACCACTAACTATTATTGCCTGACCAGCCGCATGTTCGAAGAAGAATGTTCCGATGATGCATCCATCCCAAAATCCGCATCAAACAGTGACACGTTGTGGATGCATTTGTTTCTCAACAATCATTCGTGGATTTTCTGAACCCCATCTGGAAAATTTTGTCGATTAGCGATGAAAATGGGTCTCATCACTGAAGTGGATTTTATTCGAACAATCAAGAATCCAGTTGTTGTCTCATAACCCATTCAACAAACTCTTTAGCCTCTGCATGATCAGTAGGCTTCAGTTATTGAATCAACTGAACCTTGTAAGCATGAAGATGTAAATCTTTTGTGATAATACGCTGTAGAGAGCTTCTCGTGATAAGATCACGGTGCCGAATTGATGTTCCTGTTAAATCGTATAATTTTTTTTAATAAATAAATAGATAGATAAAACAAAAGAAAACTGTCATAATTGTTTTGTCAATTTGTGTCTTCAAAATGAAAACTGAGTTTTTGTAAACCATGCGTTGTACTAATTATTATAATAATAATAATAATAAGGTAGTACGTTTTTTT